>NC_142359.1:34151696-34500862 GCF_059441175.1 Urocampus carinirostris
TGTGCTAGGACAAAACTCCTGAATTCCGGGGTTCTATTTGCCTCAATTTGAGAGATTTGTACAAAGTAATTTCATGTATTGAAATTAATAAAGAAGTCCAGTTTTCAAATGCAAATAGCTGTCTGGCTGAATTTTTATTTTTCATTTAACTAAAAGAGACAGTCGTGACTGGTAAATGGAGTGCAATTCATACAACACTGAGGACTTCCAACGCGCTTTATAACACACGATTGATTTTATAGTTGTAAATACGGTTTAGATGGTAGGAAGACTATTTCTAAATATTACAAAGACTACATTTATTTAGCGCCGTGGAGTACTTCCAACGCTGCGATGTCCACGTTTTTGTTTTATTTTCCTTTTTTTTAAATCGAGCGTTTTCATCATATTTTAGACTATAATGTCATTTAAGAAGTAAAAGAGGGTTTTAGAAATTGTATAATTCTTGGGTTCGCCCATTTCTGTTAATTTGCCAAAATACACTCTTCATGTAACGCTTCATTCTTGCCGAGTTTGTAAAGATAATCTGTGCTAGATCGTCACAAAAATGACGGTATTTTCTCTATAAACAATTGGAAAGCAATACAAGTCGAGCCATGTTTATTTGTATAGCACTTTATCACAAGGAGGGAGTCTCAAAGGGCTACACATACCACAGATTATTGCAAACCACTTTTTCTCTTTTTTTCTTTCTCTTTCTACCTCTCTTTTACCCCTTTTTTGCCTTTGCCTCTTTCTGCCCCTTTTCCATTACCTCTCTATTTGTTCTTCTCTTCTTTCCATATTTGCCTCTTTTATTCTCCTCGCATTATTTTTTTCTCTTCTCTCGCTTTCCTACTCTTTCTCTCTTTTTCTATTTATCCACCCCACTTTTCCTCTGTTTTTTTCTTCTCTTTTTCTTCCTCTTTCTTTCTCGTTTCTCTCTTTCACTCTCTATTCTTTTTCTTCCCACTTCATTTCTCTGTATCTCTCTGTTTTTCCCCTTTCTTCGTCTCTTACGAGTCTGGCTCCATACAAATAATAAATCAAGATCATCTCAGTGGCCGTGGAAAGCATTCTCACCGGCCACGAGTGGGACTCGTGCATTATAAATGGAAAATGTTTCCAATCTTACTTTCAACGAATGCCTTTTTGATGCACGCCACCGCATCTGCCTATAGCAAGATCATGCTCAGCCAATCACTCAGTGAGAAAACAGCACAGCATCACCAGACAGCCGGATCGAAAGCAGGCATGCGCGCATGCCGACACGCTATTGGCCGCGGCAATGAAACTATATACCAGTAGTGGGCTGTCAGGGCCTGCAAGAATTTCTCTGCTGGCCTAAAAATATCTGAATCGTGTGATTTAATCATATTTTGTCCAAGAATACTTAATAAAATTATTCCAAATTGTCAGTTTTCTTCCATTGCTTTTCCCCAGACGTGTACTTTCATATTTAAAGGGATACAGACATTCTAAAACATACAAAATGTGAAAAAAATACATGTTTTTTTGCATATCTATATATATTTCATTGGTACATTCCAATTATTTTCCCGGATAATGCATTTTGAAGACAACCTGTATCGTCTCTTCCTACCTGATCTGTGACATCATCAGAGCAACACCAGCACCCTCCCAAGTAGGTCACTATATTGGTTTACGTGTTAATTAATTGGTTATGAGTATTTTGAGCCAAGTTTTCATAGTTTTTGCGGTAAATGTCACAGGTGGGTGCAGCAATGGTAAGCATCTCAAAATGGGGCAAGTTAGCAAAAAAAAAACGCCTGGGGATAACCTAGCCAGGACACAGCAGGCTAGCCGGCATCTAACCAGAATCGATCAGCCAGGCTACCCGAGAACTGACACCAAAAAACGGCCACGGTAACAAACACAAACCCAGCCGGGGCTAACCTGGTCCAAACAAATTTGAAAGCCTTCGGGAACCTGGACGCTAACGGGGGACGCTAACGGGGAGCAGAATAATATACCAATTGTGAGCCCCTCGGAAAAAAAAAAACATAAGAAAACACACAATTGCTTAACCTAAAAAAGGCAAAGGCAAATAAGTCAAGACAAGTCAAGTCAAATTTATTTATATAGCCCTTAATCACAAAAATGTCTCAAAGGACTGCACAGGATTACAATGACACAATTTCCTAATCTTAAACCAACACGCGGGCAAGGAACACCTCAAAACCTCAGCGTGAGGAAAAAGAGAAACCTTGAGAAGGGACCTCACAAGTGGTATCCTTCTTTCAGGATGACCAGGGTAATTACATTTAGCATTACAGTACACAAACATAGTAAACACTAGGTAACATGTTGAAAATTTGTCCGGAAAGTGCATGACAGCAGCGACGCCCCCAGCCTGTAAACTAGTCCAGAAAGTCTATGGCGGCCACGACGCAGCTTCCCATCTCTGCCAGCTGGTCCATGCAGGCGTTCACATGCTTCAGGTCAAACGCTGGTCCGAAAGGAGACCCTGGCTGTGGGGAAAGTCCAGGTTGCTTTGGCTCCCTGCCCCGGATGCGGGGAGAGTTCCTGGCTGAAAGGTGAGTTCCCAGCCTCCGTAATTCAACTTGTTTTGCTTATGTGACGTCTGGTACCCAGCCCTTGAGAGGGAGGGCCTGGCATGGCTCCGTCCACTAGAGGGCGCCTATTCGGGTTGTATTTAGGACAGGTGTGTCCAATCACCCCACACCTGTCCCTATCTAGCCTGATCCATCATGAGGACATCTTGGATAGCACACAGTGTCAGGTGATTTTCATTTTCCACATTTATTTTCCACCGTCAAGATCACCCTTTTCCAGTGTCATCCTGATTTATGAGGTTTGTTTTTTGTTTTTCCGGTTCTGAATGTTTAATTATTGTTTCCAACCATGTGTTTGTTACTTTGTTGATAATTTTGTAATTAAATGCAATCTGTTTTTGAGCATTTTGCCTTTCCTGCTTCCTGCGGTTAGGTCCACCGCAAAATCACAAAAAATTCAATACGTGTCATGTCCAGCGTTATGTTGCGGGTTGAATGTTACTTCGTGAGAGAAGGAGCAACGGTCTGAGAGCAAAAAAAACTTTGATTCATGACTTTATTTTAAAAATTGGTCGAGCAACACACCATATTGAAACGAGTTAATTTCCAAAATTCATTAATTACGCATTACAGTACACATTACTGCTTATAACTACATACAAAATTGTAATATCTGTATCCATCTATACTGTTTTTGACAGTTGCAAAATGACAAATGACCGTTTCCCGTAGTATGATTGTGGCAGTAAAAACGGCAAAGTTGCTGATCTATTAAGGGCATGCAAAGGCAAACGTTTCCGCTCTCCTACAAAGAAGGACTTGGCTATTGCTCCTGAAACAAAAAGCTATTTCCGCTCGCTGACAGGCAAGGCAGGCAATCAAGCTTCCCGACCAGGGAGGCATACAGGAAGTCATAAAGACACAAAGACTTCCTGGAAGGTTGCCCTTACGGAGTGTGCGAGTGACAAAGTGTGCGGTGGAGCCCACCGAGTTAGTAAGCAGTAGCGGAGACCAGGTACAGTTGTAACACATTTTGCTTTTTACCTCCCCATGTTATGATCTTTTGGGCTAGTTCTTTCAAACTTTTATACATGGCACCTTAATTTGTCTTTTACAATTAGACATCAATGGTAGAGTGCTAAGTATTTCCAAAAGTCTGACAGTCTTTCAGAAAGATACAGTGTTACAACCATTTCCTGTGTTGAAACACTGCAAGTGGACAGTTGTAACAGTGTGATCATAATCCCCAAAAAGCTTTAGTCAAATCTTAGAAGTGATCTTTATTTATTAGAAATACAGGACAAGAAGAGCATGTAATAGAACAAAATACTTGTGTCATATCTATCCTTTTGTATGGGCAGCCTTGTTAGAGTCTGACAAGAAGTTGTGGTAAATGTATAAGCTAGCGCCTGGGGTGAAGCCTTCACCGGCAAATTGCTTACAATCAAAACACTGTACCCACTTTTGTTCACCATTGCATTTGTCCTTACAGACTAAACAGAAGCTGTCCCTGTACCTATCAGCCATCATTAATCTAACATTTTCTGTCACGGTTGCCCTTAGCCCTCACTTGGGTCCTCTGGTTTGGTGCCAGCTGCTGCTCGTTGCCTGCCCTCCTATTTAAACTCAGTGCTCTCATTCACTCCTTGTCAGTCCGTCAACGAACATCTGAACTTGCAAGACTTGTATTTTGATTCTGTCCGGTATCCTGCTTGTGTATCCAGTATCCGGTATTGATACCGTCTTTTCCGTCCTGTCCAGTATTTTGCTCCAGTATCCGGTATTGATCCTGTCTGTACGGTATCTTGCTTGTGTATCCGGTATCGATTCCGTCTGTCCTGCCCTGTCCGGTATCTTGCTCTAGTCTCTAGTATCTGGTATCGATCCCGTCCTGTCTGGTATCCTGCTCGTGTATCCAGTATCGATTCCGTCTGTCCTGCCCTGTCCGGTATCTTTCTCTAGTATCCAGGATCAATCCCGTCTGTCCCGTCCTGTACGGTATCTTGCTCCAGTCTCCGGTATCGATTCCTTGTGTCCTGCATCTTGCTCCAGTATCAATCCTGCCCGGTATCTTGCTGTTGTATCCCGTATCGATCTTGTCTGTTCAGTATCTGCTCATGTATCTGGTATCGATTTTGTCTGCCTCTGGCTTCCTGTTTTCCCACGCCTGTCATCTCTGTCTCACATCTTCCGCCCAGCGATCGCCGAATCACTGCCGTTTGTGTGCACGCGCATGACTGCCCCATTCCCGTAAAATAAAGCTTGTGTGAAAACGGTACACATCTGGGTCCTCCGTCTGTTTGGGTTCTGACATTTTCTTCATGTGATTGTTGGCCAGCATGAAAACCCCCCACATAGGATTGAAGGCAAAATCGTGGACATTACAACAAGGTACCATAAATGTGTCAATCTTTAGCCTATTTGACATGAAACAAAAAAACATTGAGCAAGAAAAAGTTTGAAATTTTACCAGAAAATTTGTCTTTTGATCATAAAATTGAGTCAATGTTACTCCGAGTCTTCAAACGTCTTGTTAGGTCAAAATTGAAAGGGGAGTATCCTATGTAAAACTGACTTACAATTGGTGAAACTTTCACTGTTAAAACTATCCCTGTGTTACATCTGTACCCGGTCTCCGTTACTCTTAACGCATTTAAGACAGTTTTAGGTCCCTCAACAAACTGAATTGGGGTAGGCCAGCTCTTGAAATGTGAACTCCCAAATGGAGTCAAGCAACGTTTGCAGGTGTCCAACAAAATGTAGTGTTTCTCTAAAAAAAAGGAGCATCCTGTACTAGGAGGCCATTGAAATGGAATTTGGTCTCCTTGTGTTTGGAGTGCCTCTTGCAAAACATAAACGTGGAATTATGCAAGATAAAGTTAACGTAATATGGGATATCTTAACCCAAATGTTGGCTTTCCACTACCCGTCGATTCTAGCAATATTAGCACTAATGCAAATCTTGTCTGGAATGTTCTGATGAATAAACAAAGGCAGTCACCTGTTTCACGGGAGGCCCCGTTCAGTGTCCCCGGGTCATTTGAAGTCCATCAGTTGGGTTCAGCTTGCAGCTTCGGGAGGGATGACAGTGCATTACCATAAAAACCAACGACAGCCATGCCTGTTCGCCGGCAATTTGCATACTCTTGCCACCAAAGTGTAATGTGGGTAATGCAATAACGGACAGTCTACCAATTACTGTAGTCTTGATTCCAGGAAAACGACTCATTAATACTTCTTTTTAAGAAATCCAAACATTTACATATCATCATTGTTTCAAGGGAGCACAACTAATGTACTTGAGTGCAGTGTTGGGAGTAACGTGTTACAACGGAACTCGTACCTGGAAAGCAAGAACTTTTCTCGCTATCTGGTACTGTAAAGTGTTAAAAAAAAAAAAAAAAAAAAAAAACTCAACTGTTGAAACAACCTAGTGCGTTACTCTGCTCCTATTAAAATCCAGATATTTCATAACCGTTTTCTGTTCTTTGACGGATTCTCCTTTACTCACAACGTGACATTCAACCCAGAAATACGACAGCAACATGATTTTGATTGCGGGTGATATATAGCTACAAGATACAACTGCATACAGTTATGGGGACGCCGTTTCAAGCAGAGAGTATGGGAATGTGTAACTTCTCCCTACTGATATTCTCCCTTTATATATATGTATATATATTATATATATATATATTCACATCTAAGCATTTACAATGATAAAATACTGAAATCACAGGGTCAGTTGTTACTCGCAAGTTTGGTTGTGAGTCACTAGTAGCAGCACTTGGCGAGAGGGCATGGCTTATACAGGAACAACAAAATCAATAGGGCAAAGAGCACAGAATCTATGTAAAAGACAGCTAAATTTGGGTCTTTTTATTTGTAAAATATTTATTGTAATACACCACGCCTCGAGAAAAAAAAATTCTTACACTTAACCCAGAAATGGAGATCTTTGAGTGGTTTGAAGACAAAATAGATCTGGAGTGTCTCGGCTGTGTTAGCTTGAAAGCTCTCAAGATTGCACAGGCCAAGAAAGATGAATGGTTTACCACTCTAACAGGTTGGTGTGCACATCTTCTTCAATTTCTTTAATTATGTGGCTATCTTGAGCAGTTTTAGGGGGTGTGGTTTCAATGTAAGTATATGCGGTAATTTGTAGGTAGTTATTTACTTTCAGAGTAACACACTACTGCGGCGTGTCAGTAATCTGGAGGTTACACGATTACCTTTTAAATGAAGTAACTATTCACCGGAACTAATACCTTTTTTTCACTAACCGCCCAACACTGCTTGAATGTTACATTAATGTGCCATTGTTCGTATACTTGTTTTCTTGATTTAATCAGTATTTTCTGAAGTCACAAAAGAAAACCATGAGACAATATGTTGTTTGAAGCCTTTAGTCTCGTTTTTGTTTGTGTTTCTCAAGCAACAAACCAACAGCAGAAGTTACACTTTCTTCCCACTTAAAATTGCGAGACTTTTGTAAAAGACGGATTAAGTGAACATTCAGTGAGCAGGATTGTCAAGGGCAGATGGACCAAATGCAAATACTGTAGTTGCCGGCCGCTTCGAAATCATGTTAAAAGAGGGTTATGCATTCTCCCAAAACAAAATCATATCAGTCGTATTTGTTAGGGTGGTTTGGCTTCAGATCGCAGTTGTTGAAGTACTTCTGGTGTTGCACATCTTAGTATTGCTATCACTGTCAACTACACATTTTATTTTTCAATGAGCTTAACAGAATTAATTGAAAATACATTTTAACCAACATACTTTTTACAGTTTGAGGGGCTTATATAGGGTTGGGAACATATGTCTCGCAAGCCAAAAATGGCCTTTCTTATCTGGTTCAGAGATCAAAATTGAACTGAGGCTCATTTCTCTATGGGGTTCCTAAGTTGGGTGTAAGACCCTGGTTTTGGTACATGCAAAACCAAAGAAACACTGAGATTAGAGTATATATAGGGCACATTCTCAACTACTTTACAGTCAAGGTGCCACACCAACATACCCCGTTTTGGTAGCAGGTCGCAAAATCTTTTTAAACGGAACCTCATTAAACTACGGTATGTATGTTCGCTGTTGAGATACTTGATAAAAACCCATAAAACAAACTAAACACCTCAAAAAACCCAGCAAACCACACATAACTTGATTTGGTGAGCGGCAGAGGTGGGCGGATCTCTGCAACCAGCACTCCTTTTGCTCTCGCTCAGCGCTGTCTGTGCTGTAGGTAAATACAATATCCTTCTCGTTTGCAGTATTTGCTTCGTACAAAATAACTTTGCTTGTACCTTGTTCTAAAACCATTGTTTAGGACGAAAATGGCAGTCAAAACGAGCCTCAATCGTCTTCATTAACTTCGGGACGGAGATACATTTTAAGTGGTATATGTATATTGATATGGAACACAGGTTCTGGCAATATTATTAATAGATTTGATCAAATGAAATTAATGAAATTGTGCTGAAGAATTTGCTTTTACCTGGAGAGCATGTATGGCGGTTTTATTGATTTTGACTTAAAATAAATGGGTGGATCTCTCACTCTCAAACAAAATAAATCTATATATTCTTGCTTTTATGGCTCTTTGGGTGAAAACGATTCCCAACTCCTAGGCTACCAGAATCCATTATTTTTTTTTGGTTGTAATCTGGGTGACACTGCTTACCCATGGCTTGGTGACAGCAAAATATCTTGTTTGCCAGCCGCTGTGACCTCATGGAACTACTTTGGTAGCTGCTACTACAGGGACCATCGCAAACTGCACATGCAAATCTGCTCCCAATCAAGTTCAGTTAAAAAAAAAATTGCAGACAAGCATATAAAAGCGATTTGCGACCATGAGGACGATGTCTGTGGTGTCTTTCTTCATGCATTTCTCAACTGTGTAATTGAGGTTACAACATCAAGTTGTCACAACAACAACTGGAACCCAAAAGTGTCACAAGAACTGTGAATCCAGATAGTAACCAGTCCTTCCATATTGCTGGCAAAAGCCACGCATGCAAGAGTGTATGGTCCAGTTTTGGCACAAGTGTCTCCTCATCAGCTCCCTGATAGATCCCTTTGTGTACAAGTTACAGTAATAACATCCAAACAGGTGCCGTAGAACAAGGGCGAACCGTGATGCATATTGTCAGCTGAAAAAAAAAATAGGCACTTTTCACAGAGATAACAGGTTAACATTAGCGCAGCTTCTCTCAAAACCCTTTTGCAGAGCCCCAAGTTAATAATACACGTTTATTCGCCTGAGAAGAAAAACATTGAGTTGCCGTGCAGTTCAAAATATAACATTTACCTCTCATACACGATAAAAAAATACTCTACCTCCCCAAAACAACTCGTTTACCTAAAAAGATCAAACAATTCAAAAGCCTAAGACACGTTTTAAAACAAATTGCACATTTAAGAGTGGGACGCATAGTTTGAGGTGTCTTCAGAGTTTAAAATTAAATATTTTCTCTATTAAATATGTGTTAACAAATGCCCAACTGAATTCGAAGAGCCTATCTGCTTTTATCTTACGTTTATCAGGCCTGTTCGGGACAGAATACACACCCAGAAAGATGCAAAAGGTGTTTTTTCGAACACGTCTAAGTTTCCATGTACTCGCATGCAAATCATGAGTTACTCTGCCGCCTTCTCCCGGCGTAAAGTCATGATTGCAGCCTTAAATGTACAATACCCCACCTTTAAACACCGTCACATTCACACCTTTGCACAAAAAGTAAAACTTAAAGGGACAGTGTGTAATATTTGTTGCCTCCCGTTGGCACAAAAAACTTTTCAGTTAAAAAAAACAGATTTTAATACTAGTTAGAATATTATAGAAATGTTAATTTCTATAAAAAAATATAGGTGGAGACATTTGTATTTCTCTTACATAGAGGAATTCATACCTTAAGTCCGCCCCATGTTTGCCTGGCGTCTTTCTGTGGCACTGCTTTTTGTTTGCATGAGACAACAGTGCCATCAAGTGGTCACATACTACACACTAGGACTTAAAAAGAAAAAAAAAACAAATCCCTTTCACGCTCCACCATGCAAATAACACAAGCACACCCCCATTAAAACAAACACTCAACCTAGAATTCAAACCAATTACTCCCCTCAATTTTGCTCCATGCATGTTCACAACAAATTATATCCCATTCGTCCACAAAGCATAGATGGAAGTCTAAGGGCCACAATCCTCTTTAACAAACATGGGTAGGGAAAATGAAAATGCTGCAAAGGCGAGCAACGAGGTTGCGACGCTGATCGCCAGGAACTCTTACGGAGGGTGGATATATTAAAGAGAGCCAAGCTGAATAGTTAGCCCTCACCCATTTTCCGCTTACCAAATCTGGTTTGCTTTCTGAAAAGGTTGAACACCCTTGTCTTAAGGGAATCGTTCACTTGCCCTCATCAAAGATGTGGACGGGGGGGAGAAACATAAACAAGACCAAGTGGGTAGGTCAAAGTGGAAGTATTGGGATTGGGCCCAAAACTCTGACTCACGCATCTCTGAAAAAAACTTGAAACACTCAAATCTTTTTTTTCTTTTAAATACTTGAAAGTACCACTTACACTGGGCAAAAACAAGTCACACACACACACACACACACACACACACACACACATCAAAAACGCTCACCAAGAACCACTCAAAGACATCAAACAATTTCACACTTGAGTTGGGAAAGTTTTAGAAAACGCAGAAATTACATGCCTGGCTTTTGGATTTACAAGGAGCTTTTAAAATAGTATTTGGGAAAATTTTGTTGTGTATAAGGGGTTTTTAAAGATCTTTTTTTGTGCATGGGAGGCGTAAGTAAGGGTTCTTTGAGAGGTAAACGGAATATTTGGCTTCAAAGCAACTAGTTTTGGGCTCCTGGTCAACTGTTGGGTGAGCGGTTGCTTTTCTTCTGTTGTTGCTTGTTGGCAAACGGCTCCATTTGTTCAGAGAAAAATAGATGCTGATAAATAGCCCTGAATAGTTTGTACGAGTTGCTAGCCACTGCAATTAAAAAAAGCCATAAACGTTCACTCACAGAGGAGCATAAATTCTAAAATCCGACATAGGCACTTTTTTTTGCTTAATTTCCACATCTGCAAAGATTTACTTGTCCCGTACACATCATTCTAATCCTTAAGATGTGAGTTGCTTTTTTGTGGAAGAACTTGAAGTCCTCCTGGGTTTGGCTCCCACTCGCGTGTTTTCTGAGAACGACATCCGTTGCTCAGCGCAACCGACCAAATAGAAAAAAAGAGAGAGAAGAAGGTGGGGGAAAAAAATAACGCAGCTTCTCTCCGGAGAAGTGTCTGAGACTCGAGCGCTACCAGGTAGTTCCTCCAAGGACGACGCAGCTGGCGTCAGCACTCTGCAGACACAGAACAGAAAAGTTGATAAGGTTCAGTCACTTGGTGAAGTTTGACTGTCAACCACTTGGCAGTTTCACATATATTTTTTAGCATGTGAAAGAAGGGCAAAAAAAACCCCCCAAAGATTTGAGCACAGCCTTGTAAGTTTCTGCTTTTATCCGATAAAATCCTGCCATTTTTACAGGTTCCGAAAGAGTCATTAAAAGCTTTATTTTGAATGTCATTCGAGGAGCAATTGTAGTTTTGATAACCAGTTAATATAGATTAGAGGTCGAGCGATTATAGGCACCGATCTTCGTGAATTTGACAGATATCAGTACCCGCATTTTAATGTATTTGACCAGCCGATTCTTTAGGGTCAGATGAAATGATCTGCATTTATATAGCGCTTTTCAAGTCAATGACTTCCCAAAGTGCTTTACATTGTGCTTCACATTTCCCAATAGCGACCGTGATCTGTGCAGCCATGTAAGGCGCTAACCTGCTTATTGGGGGTTCAGTGTCTTACCCAAGGATACTTCAACAAGCCGGGATTCGAACTGGAATCCCTTAATCCTAAAACGATCGCTCTACCTCCTGAGCTACTGCCGCCCGATACAGCCGAGCCTCTCTTTCCATCTATCCCTCTCCCAAGAGCCAAAAAGAGATCCGCAGGTTCAAGAGCGTTCTCCATTTTTGCCCCGGTGCTGTGGAATTGTCTTCCCCGTGATTCCATCTGCAACCTCAGTAGAAATGTTTAAATCTAAACTTAAAACACACTTCTATTCTGTAGCACATGAATAACCTATATTTTATGTTGACAATATCTGTGTATTATTTGCCCTCATGTAGGTTTTAGATCAGGGGATGGTGTCATAATCGTCTGTGGTTTGCAATAATCTGTGGTCTAAGCAGTCCTTTGAGACTCTTTGTGATTAAGGGTTATACATATAAACATGACTTGACCTGCCTTCTATCCCACACGCTACCCTCCCCACGCTTTCTGATTGATAAGCGGCTGGGGGCAGAGCCACTAAGGCAGGAAGAAAAACATTATAGCGGAATAAACAGTGGCAGTTCTGCTAACTCCTGAGTCCCAACATGGCAGTGAGTCAAGACCGCTGATAATATTGAGATTTTAAAAAGTCTGTTAAAAGTGTGTGTGTGTGATCAAGAAATGGCATACAAAGTGTAATTAAATTGTTTTAGGGAAGCACATTCAGGTTGAAACTGATATATTAGCTCTTATCATAACATTAGTTCGTCAATCAAGTGTGTGTTTGTGATTGAGAGAGAGCATAAAAAGCCGTCCTAAGTAAAAGGCTGACTGATTTGCTGTTACCATAACATTATTTCTTCATCTGGCTCTAACACAGGAGTCTCAGACTTTTCAATTCGCCAGCTCCGTTGACATTTGGATGCACTTTTTGCTTATAAGTTAATTTATGTCATGTTGGTTGTATAGACATCTTTATTAATGAATTGTTTAAAAAAAAAAAAAAAAAAAACAGCTATCTAAGTTTTTATGTACCCTTATAGGAGTTGCTGGTAAGCCCAATTTTAATTCCTAGTTTTTGCTTCATTTGAAAGATTACTCATGTAAGTTTTGATAAAATCTCATTTATCTACAGTAAAAGGTTTCAGAGAGCTATTCAAGTTATATTTGTATTCATAACAAATATTCTGTTTCTTTTTTTCATTATTAAAAATGTCTTACGTAATTTTTTAAGCTTTCACAGCAAGTGCATATCGGCTTGATATATCGGTTATCAGCCTCCTCTTGCTAGTGATAATCGGTATTGGTATCTGCCCTAAAAATCCCATATCTGTCAATCATTAATACAGATTGACCGAAAAGCAGTAAGTATGTTGCATTTTTATGCTTTCCATGGCTCTCTATACATGTAATATTCGCCTTACGACCAGGATTGGTTTCAACCAACTAGTTGCAAATCCATCTGCATCTAGATTGCTGTGCCGCCTGGCTGCATAAATTGTCAAACGCCTTGCCAGGCTTCTACACACTGCAGTGCCAGACAGTGAATTTAAAAAATGAACCTCTCTTTGCCGTGGTCATAAATATATGTGCACGTAACTCGAGCATGTTATTAGTCGGATGTTACATGTATTTGCTGAGTTTACTTTAAAAATGTGAAACAATCTAAATCATACATTTTGTGTGAAAGATTATTGTGTTTAACATTTTTTCCCCCAACTACTTTCCCGTAATCGAAACTGTCATTATGAAAATATTTGCACACAAACGTTTCGAAGTGTTTTTCTTTGACAACCACCAGTTTCAAACCACAATACTGAGATAGTGATAAATAAATATCTTGGTGTATATGCTGTGCTCCTTGTCTATCAGGACAAACAAAAAAAAACACTTGGCAGGAGAACACAGTGACCCGGAACTACATGAAGAGTGCTGGTAAACATGGCAAGCAAACACACTGAGAGGGGTAAAATGAAATGTAAAGGAAAGAGCGAAGGCACCTGACGCTTGTTTGTTTTAACAATCAGGTCATCACTGTAGCAAATGAGTGTGACCCAACTGAAATTCATGCTGATGTGAAAAAAACCCCGATCTGCATAAGCAGTTGTACTTTAGATTATATAATGCTTTTTGTTGGCATTAAAAAAACAGACTAGAGAGGAGGGACATTTACCATATTTTCCGGAATGTAAGTCGCACCGGAGTATACGTCGTATAATTTAGTAAGGAAATGACATATATAAGTAGCACCTGGAGTCGAAGGCGCAATTTTGGGGGATATTTGAGAAAATCCAACAGAGAAAAACATACGTCATTTTGGAAGGCAATTAAAAAAAAAAAAAAAAAAAAAAAAAAAAAAAGAATTGTGCTGCCAATGGATGCACTCAACTCCGTACCATAGAGTCCAGGAAAGCTGGAATAACCTTTCATTAGCTTCTAATAATTTCATCATTTAATCTTGTTGATAGCTTGAGTAGCTCGAGTCCCTAACGGTGCCTTCAATTATTTCAATGTTTTTTTTATAAATAAGGCTGCGCCTCGTTGTCATTCCCTTGATTTACAAAGAAATCTTGTAAAACGGTCTTCTCTCAGGGTTGCTAGAACTGTTTTACGGTTTTGACTTACCACGTAGCAAGTGACCATACACTATATGATCACTTAAGTAGCTATCAAAACTACATGAAACATTTCTTTTAACTGTGTTTTTTATTTTTTTTAGCCCAGACTGGCGAGTGATTATATATGGTGATGTGTGTAGCCCATATATGATTAATTTTTTACCCGGATTTGCAAAAAAAAAAAAAAAAAAAGTTTTTTTTTCCAATGAGTTTTAAATAAAATATAATTTTTTTTAAAGCAGTTGTTTTTAACTTGTA
The DNA here is from genome assembly GCF_059441175.1 of Urocampus carinirostris. Classification (NCBI taxonomy): domain Eukaryota; kingdom Metazoa; phylum Chordata; class Actinopteri; order Syngnathiformes; family Syngnathidae; genus Urocampus; species Urocampus carinirostris. The sequence continues at coordinate 34,165,940 of NC_142359.1, forward strand.
TAATTGTTGCTTTTTTTAAAAAATAAATCGTTGTTTTTTTAATATCAAAAAGCCTTTTCCCAGTTTCATATTTTTTAATTAATTTTCCCATAACAGCACGTGCTGACGTTGACATTGCCTTAACACGGACATTGACCCAACCAATATGGCAGCCACGCTATAGCGCCAACTTCTATCTTGTGTGTGTATATTATCTGTGGGCATCCCGCTCAAAGGTTTTGTATCCATGGTCGTGTGATGCAAAATTTCCCTAAAACAACACACTACAACAATTGGAAAATGTATTTCAGCGTAACAAGCTTTATTGTAGAGCACATGACAGTTTTCAATACATGTGATATTCGGAAGATTACCCTTTTAAATTGCTGGTTAATGGCAATTAAAGTCAAGTCAAATCATGTTTATTTGTATAGCCCTTAATCACAAAGAGTCTCTAAGGGCTGCACAGACCACAGATTATTGCAAACCACAGACTATTTTGACACCATCCCCTGATCTAAAACCGACATGAGGGCAAATAATACTCAGATATTGTAAACATAAAATATAGGTTATTCATATGCTATAGAATAGAAGTGTGTTTTAAGCTTAGATTTAAACATTTCCACTTAGGTTGCAGCAATTCCTTTACTGAACATTTCCATCGATTGGTAAGACTTTAACTTTGCCATAGCAAAGTTACTCTGACATCAACAGCGAGTTAGAGACCGACTGTAACTCAAAGCTCCAACATAGTGCTGCGTTTTCGAAAACGGGGAAATCTGGATTTTCCGACCATCAAATTGCATTTATCGATCAGGAATCAATAAAGTCAGAAAAAACTATAATAAATTTACGAAACGAAGTTCCATACTTTTGTTAGAGCTAATAACTGTACAATAAGTAAACTTACACAGATAAGACAGGGAAAACGTAAGATGTTCGAGAGTTAAATTTAAATATTGCAGACAAAATGTAAGAGCTTTTTGTGCCTTCATCGGCGGTAATGACACTTAAGAGTTTTTCAAGTTTCTATGACCTTGGAAAAACCCTGTTGCAGTTTTGTAGCAGTTTAGAGCCAAGGATGTAATCTCACATTGTCAATGACAAAAGTAGTGGAAAATACCCAATGATGAGAATAAAGTGCATTTTGCGAAATCCCAAACGACTTTTCATATGGAAGAATTGGCCAAGTATTGTCGGAACAATTCCTTTCATCCATTGAGGACGCCACTTGCACTTTGTCGCTGGCTCAGGAAGCAATCATCTTGTGGCGGCGTGCCCAAACTATTTCTTTTCAGCCCGCCCTCTCGCTAGCACACCTCGCACAAACGCTCGTAAACGCCACACACGTGCTCCTTGTACGAGAGCCACGCTAATCAGCTTGGCGCTGAGCGGGAACGGAGCGAGAATCTTTTCAGACGCCCCCCGATCGCCGGTGGTCGTTTTGGCCAAGATTGGTGGAGGCCTGGGAAAAAAAGGCGTGAGTGTGGAAATAGGGAGAAGAGTCCCGCCTCCACAGCCCTCACCCCCTTTCTCTCCCTTCAATGCACTCAGTCACCTCAGCTGCTGCTGCACACAAAGCTTTTGCGGTGCCGGTGCGCACAGTCTGCGCTGTGTGGCCGAGATGGCGCTCGGGCCGCAGCTAGCACTGGGTTTGCAAACACAAATCTCAAATTGCACACTCGTCTACTTGTTGCGACTGCTAACGAAATGTAAAAACGATTGCACAGAAAGATTAGCAAGAGTAAAACAACGAGCTGCAAGTCCTCACTCCGTAAAAGGCCAAATGGTAGTGCAATTTTCAGCCTTTGTCTCAACTCAACTGATGCTGCATGAGTCACAACATTTCAATGCATTCATTAAGCCATTTTGCAACATCGTTTGGAGCTGTGTTTCTCAATTATTTTCTGCCTCGGGAGAAGAAATGTTCACGAGTCCCCACAATATCGATTTTTTTTCCTTTAGGTGAGCACATTGGTGGGGCAAAACATCAATTGCTCGATTCTGGTGGTAACGCGTACCTCAGTCCATGCCAAATCTACGCATTTCGGCACATTTTCGCTGAAAAAAAACCCACTCAAGCGTCTTATCAGCTGGATTGGGTTATGATGTCATTAATCGACAGCTTAATTTATTTGGCTTTGTGCTGTCTGCTTCCAACATTTTTAACATAGCAAACACACCTGTCTTTGCTCGTGAGGTGTTTCGTACACGTCGAAAAACTTTCTCGTCTTAGTTTTCCAGGAGACTTTTGTTTGATTCTTTATCCCATCTCTCTTCACCGAGCTCCGCATCTGTGTTAAATATCATTTTCATGGGGTCACTTGAGGCTCTGTTACACTCCCTGTCCTATACTCCATACCCAATGCATAAACTCTGTGCTTAATGCACTGCGTGGAGGCTAAATATAAACATTGCCACTGAGAACGCCACCGCGCCATAGTGGAGTAGAGGTTCACTTTGTTCTGGGAAAGTAAAAAAAGAAAAAGAAAAAGTTCTCCGAAGTAAAATTTGCCTGCCCCGTTATTTGAGAATCACTGATTTGGAGCCACAGAAGGCAAATCAAATCTGGCACTAGGAAAATGCGCTCTCAATTAACAAACTAGAATCAGTTTTTTGAACGGCTTATCCTTACTAGGGTGGCGGGTCAAACTAACAGTAAATAGGAAAAATCATACAAATGCAAAGAATTAAAAAACATTCTAACTACAAATATTGTCTATTTAGCATTTTTTACAAAATGCAATAATTAACGAGAGGTCGCTTTTAAGTGGGGTCGTTTGAGGTGTCCTTAAACTTGCAAGTCATATATTTTCTCTATTAAGTACGTATCAACAATACAAAACTAGTGCAGACTTTGAGCAAAGCTGTTCGGCCCGCAGAACAGATTAGGTAGGAGGAAAGGGGTGGATGGAGAGTGACTATGGTCAGTGGTTTGTTAATGTAGCATCATAATGGTGAAAGAAAAGGCCTGTTTCAAGTAAAGTCCAAACGCCAACCCAAACCTCAAAAGAAATGCACGTTCTTGCACTGAAACAGAGGCTGCAAAGCTAACACAAGCCAAAACATGTGTCAGGTGATAAAAAAAGTTCACAATTCCGTACAGCACCTTTAAAGCTTCCAAAAAGCTAGCCATACGCTGCAAAAAAGTGGCTATCATGAGCGAACAGGTAAAAAAAGGGTTGCTTTGCTTTTTTTCGGAAATCATTGTTTATCTTCTTTGCATAAACATAATTACAAAGCTCTAGCGCAGCTGTCGGGAACCTATGGCTTGCGAGGCCATGTATGGCTCTTTTCATGCGTATATCTGGCTCAGAGGTGAAATAGAACATGCACTATTATTTACCGTGTTGATACATGCAGAACCGATCGTGGCATGTGTGAAGCTGAGTGACACTGATTAGCCTTAGGTCTCGGTTTAGTATATATATAGAGCACAGTTTTGACAAAAGTTTTCAGTCAAGGTGTCAGACCAACAGACCCCCGTTTTGGCTGTAAATCACTCAATAATCCTTTTATATGGAAGTTCATTAAACAATCTACGTTCATTGTTTGGATACTTTATGATAAAAAGGCACAGAACACACTGTAAACACCCAAAAGCACTAAAAAAAACCCGGAGAGCAATTTAGTTAGGTGAAGGTTAGACTATACACAAAGCGGACACATCGATTTTCCTTGCCAAGCGCCGTCTGCACTGATGGTAAATACATTAGTACCCTCATTTGCAATATTTTGTAACATTTTTACTAAACAACTTTGCTTTCACCTTGTTTTGAAACCATTATTTAGGGCAAAAATTACCTCAACAATAAGTAACTGCAGGAGGGAAACAAATTATAAGTGGTATATTTATATTGTTATGGGACACATGCTCTGTCATTTTTATTATTTCATAGATTTGATCAAATCATCAAATGTCACACAGGGAAATAATATGCGTTGAATTTTGTCCTTTATATATATATATATATATATATATATATATATATATATATGGTGTGGTTCTCTCTCTTAAAAAAAGACAACAAAACAAAATAGTTTTGCTTTTATGGCTCCTTGGGTCAAAAAGGTTCCTGACCCCTGCTCTGGCGTGAATAATAATTCAAGATTGAATTTAACTCTTGTAACCATGAGGCCTTTTTGTCTGAGTCAGCACTATTGTTTTGTTTCCTGGGTAAGTGTGTTACTACACTCCTCCTTTCCAATGTTGTTGCAATGGAAAATGCCCGAAGACACGTGTTTGCCTATGACGGTCACATGCTGACATCACAGATTGGTGCAAATGACAAATGGCATCCATTCTTAAGGAGGGCTGGGCCTGATTGACAAGGGATCAAAGTTGAAGCCAAGCGCCACAATTCCAACAATACAAAAGAGGAATGTGCAACTACATCCCCCCCCAACACCCCCCCCCCCCCCCCCCCCCCAAAAAAAAGAGGTCGCAACTTTTTCATAGAAACGTTTTCCACTTAAGTTGCTCTTTTTCATTACATGTATAAAAACAAGAGGTCTGTGGAGACGACCACAAGCATGTTCAGGCTGGTTGTGCCTACTGTTTTTATAGAGGCTTGGTCCAATTGATGTAACAGAAGGGGTACGTTATTCAAGCTATTTATCCATGTATGTTTTTGTACGCAGATACAATCCTCCAGCATGGTTTAATTTAGGGGTCTCCAACCTTTTTCAAGCCAAGAGCTACTTTTTGTTAATAATTAGCACAAAGGGCACCCAGGTTGATATGTATTTCTAAAATAACATATCGTATAATTACTATGTTGTTACCAGGTTAATTATTGGATATAGGATTAAATAGACTTTTTTAGTGAATTTTACAAAAATAAAAAAATCACAATGACCCAGCACTGACGAGCTATTTTCAGAACAGGTCTGTAGGCACCTCAGCTGCCAGCGGGTACCACGTTGAAGACCCCTGGCTTAATTCATATATGTAAAACTCATGGCCCGCTACATTATTTTATGTGTCCTGTGAGAGCTTAACCTTTTCGAACGTCTAAAATAGGCATGTCCAAAGTCCAGGCTGGGTGCCAGTTACGGCATGTGATCAAATTTTTACTGGCCCATGGCTTCTGCCTCAAAATTAATAATATGTTGCCCGCCAGTAATGTTGACCACAGTATAAAATAAATTTGTACGAAAAAAACACCTAAAACAATAATTCAACATTTCACCAGATGATCGCAGTACCCCTTTGGCCACTTTCCCTTAGGGCTTTCTGTGAAAATATTAGCCGATCCCATTTCCAACATGGCAACTGTAAATAAAAAAAGTAAAGTTAACTGAGAGGGCTGCCGCTTCCAGGACAATTGGAAAAAAACTGTCTGTCCAAATTGCCAAGAGACTGTGGCTATTTCCAAATAATATAATATCAAGAGGCACTGCCAGACAAAACATGCCGACGACAAAAAGCTAATTGGAAATGAACGCTGTGAAAAGGTAAAGCAACTGGAAGCTACGTATATAATTTAACCGCTCTTAAGGGCCCCCCAAGCAGCCACTTAGCTTGCTGATGCCGTTTTTGGTAAAAATGAGTGTGACACCCTTAGCTTAAATGTACACGATGACATGACCGATGACGTTTTCCCTTGTGGTAAACACATAAAAAATAAAAGACCCTGACCACCTCATTATTTTGGGGGCGATGAGACACTCTTGAACGTGCTTAAAGCACCCGTTCAGCCTTCACAGCCTCCTATAACCCAAACAGAGACAGGCTTGCCCTTTTCACACCCAAGCAAAGCCGGAAGCAAACATTAGCCTACCGTTCTGGAGTATGATCTGCTTTGCCGATTGTAAAAAGTCATCAGGGTAGACTCGGCCATGCTAAATTAGCTTCAAAGACAGGGTTAGGCAGAATTTGGGAGTGGGGGCTGCATTTTGTTGAAAATCTTGGCCATTCCTGGAGACAGATCCGATTTTCTTTCATTTATGAATACCTGAAAATGTACATGTGGATATCTACATGTATATTCCTTTTGAAATTGATTAATCTCATCAAATTGGTTTTGAAACTATCACAATTAAAGAAAAAATATTTATTGGGTCCCGGCTCAAGCATTTCGTTTCATATTTAGTAGTATTGTTGAAGTTTTTTTTCTTTAGTAATTCTGTAGTATTTCCAGAATTGTTGTTGTATTTCTATGGTATAACTGCAGTATTTTCGTACTATTGCTATTATTTTATTTTTGGACAACTTTTACAGTATCTTCGTAGCATTTATGGGGTATTTTTTAAATATTTTGTTAATAGCATTTTGTAGTATTACTGCAGTTGTATTTTTTAAGTATTTCCTTTGAAATACTTCTGTAGACAAATTTTTGTAGTATCTCTCTAATAGGGGTTTTGTTTTACAGTATTGCAATAGTAGTATTTTTGGAATATTTCTGGGATATTTCTGTAGTAGTATTATTGAACTATGTCCAAAGTAGTATTTTTGTACAATTTTTGAAGTATTTCCATCATTTTCTAGTATTTTTGTCATATTTCTTTGGCATTTTTGTCATATTTCTTTGGCATTTTCTTAATATTAGTGTATTTTTGTAGAATTTCTTGTTATAGTATTATTGTAGTGTTTCTATCGTATTTATTGTATTTTATGATAGAAGCAAAATGAGATCTCTGTAAATTTGATATATATTTTTCGTATGTTTCTCTGTGTTTGTCCCCCTCTCCAAAATCTTTACATTTTTTCCATATTTTTCTTCATATTTCATCTGTTTTCATCTTTTCTATCATCTTCCTTTTTTCTTTAATTTTGTTAATTCCAGGCATTTTCTTTTTTTCTGGCATTTTATTCTTTTTTTGTTGCTTTTTCCTTCTCTTGAATTTTTGTGATCTGTGCAGACCTTTGAGACTCTTTGTGATTAGGGGCTATACAAATAAACATGACTTGACTTGTCATTATGCAGTATGTTTGTTATAGACATGCTAAGAGGCATTTTGGAAAAAGTTGCCCCAAAAAACCCTACATGTTTTTTATTAGTAGCACCTTATTTACTATTGGCCTGATATTTTGACTAGTATAGTTGGAGAGCCGGATTCGAAAGCTTGACAGGCAGCATATGGCCCACGGGCCGTAATTTACCCACGTCTGTTCCAAGACTCCTCTATCGAGCAGCTTTAAACCACTACGCGCCCATCCCATCGAAAGCCTGGTGGCGGGGAGGGTGAACACGGTTGATCACGTGTTTGCGCTTTACATAAGGCGCTGTCGCCATGACCTGGATTCCACATCCAGGGGGACCCACCTGCCATCGTAAAATACACGCGGCTCCGAATGTCTCGGTAACCGAGCCAGCCCACAGTTATGCAATATTCTTTCCTTCGTGGGCCACAAGTCCAACGGGTGCTTGTGAACCCCTTACACTTTCGACCTGCGGCCAGAAGCCAGGGATGTGATTTGACCAAAGTGAAATTATCTGAAAATTAGCGGGGGGGGGGGGGGGTGTGATTGCTAGCTGGGGGGGGGGGGGGGGGGAAACCAGGTACAATAAGTATAGGCCCTACAGTAAAGTGTTGGTGTAATGTACACATGAAAATCTATTATTGTAATTGTTAAATATTTATGGCCATTTTTATTACGTTATAATATTTTCGAAAAAAATGGGAAAACTGTCAAATAAATTTGAAAAGTTTACCACCTACCTCAAAATTCACGACTCTATCAGCAACTGGTACAGGTTGTTGGGGTGGATCACGTCTCTTTATTACCGCTTCCGATTGTGATGTCAATAAGGGATGGAGGCCGTAAAGTTTTGGAGTTTTCGTTTGGGCACCGAAACTTCCAGCGATGGAATAATTTGTCGTTCTTGACTGGAGTTCTTTCACGTGTTTTTTGCTCTTTGCGTGACTTTCAAGAGCTTTGAAACCTCTCCCACCATAGTCGATGGTATCATGACACCAAATGCAAAGTGCTTTCCCGGCACGATCGATCTTCCGAATAAAGTCATTGAACAAATTCGTCACAGTCTTCTTTCCAACATTCGTAGATAATTCCTTCTCCAACCAGTCCCATCGAAACTTGTTTTTTACAATCTTATCAATTTCTTTAGCTCGCGGAGCATCTTTGCGTTCGATCACGGACATCTTTCTTTAAACACCCGGCAAAAACGTGTGAGAAATGAACAATGGCACACTCCTATAACAAGCGCGTTTATTGGTCAACACGAGACTTCAACCAATCGCAAGTACGTTTCATTTCAGTTACGGAAACACTCAAATGGCATGCTGTCGAGACGAAATCGTTTTTTTTTACCAATTAAAACACCGGAAATTTTAAAATTTTATTTTTGGAGATAAAAAAAGCGGAATTCCGCGAATTAGCGGAAAAATCACATCCCTGAGAAGCTTACTATGCCCAATATTTTAAATGATCTATGATCAAAATCCCTCTTGTGTAAGCATTGACCCATATGAGTTTTTAAAGGCCAATACCAATTATTAGCATTAGGTCTCAGGGGGCTGATAACATATTTGGATCCAATATTGATTTGGTAAAAACGATTCAAAATTGTGGTAAGAAATTTGTAATAATGCAAAAAGAAACAAAGAATATTTGTTGTAAATTTAAAAAACTTGAATAGCTCTCTGAAACCTTTTACGGTGAATACATTTGAATTTCAACACAACTAACATGGCTAATCTTTCACAACTAACAGTGCAGGAAATTAAATTCGGCTTAGCAGCAACTTGAGTAAAGGTACACAAAACTTGAAAAAGTTCCGTGTTAAAAAAGAAAAGAAAAAAAGTCAATTCAACCAACATGACTTGAATTAACTTAAAACAAAATGCGCATTTAGTTTTCAACAGAGCTGGCGAATTGAAAAGTGTGGGTACTCCTGTTTTTGAGTCAGATTGACGAACTAATGTTATGGTAACAGCTAATCACTCAGCCTTCCACCTTAGCCTGCCTTTTTTGCTCTCTCTCAATCACAAACTCACACAGACAAACTCACTGACGAACTAATGTTACATTAAGGGCTAATATATTAGTCTCCGCACAAACTTGCTCTCCTTAAACAAGTTGACTAAACTTTTTATACCATCTCTTAATTTCTATACTATTAGCAGTCTTAACAGGCATGTCAGGACGAGTTAGCAGAGCTGCCGCTCAAACATTCTTTTTCCTGCTTCAGTGACTCTGCCCCCGGTCGCTTATCCAATCAGAAGTTGTGAGGTGGGTAGCGGCCGAGGAGAGAAAGCAACATGAGAGTGAGAGCGAGGCTCTGCTGCACCTGAGCCTGAATAAACAAGTTTGAACTATATTTAATCGGCCCGTAGAATACATAAAAATGCTGGTATGGATATCCGTCAAACTCCAAAATATTGGTGTCGATAATCGACCCGCTTGATAATACGTGGGCCTCTACTCTCGTGCTTGACTTTCTAAAAAAGAAGGCCAACGTGGCAGCTATGGTGGTGTTCACGCGCTACTTGTTTAAAAAATTCTGGATGGGCATCAAGCCCACAGTCAACTAGGTCTGCAACTGTTAGTCGATGTTGTAGACTAAATACGATAAGAAAGGAAGACGAGGAATTCTATTGTTGACTAGTGTCACCAGACACATTTTTTCAACATTGGAGGCATCTTACATGATAGTAATCTCAACTGAGAGTCGCTCATGTGCAGTATTGTCTCTCTCTCGAGCGGTATCATACATACATCACGGCATCAACATCAAGTTCACGTACCAAAACTTTTCAAGTAATGCAAGACTGCCTGACACACGTATTTGAAATTAAATTCATGCAGCCCAAAGAACAAGTCAGGTTTAAATCGTTAAAAATGTCAAAATGACAGTTGTAAAAAATGTTCAATTTCAAACTGTAAGCACATTTGTTTCAGACTTTGCAGTTGACCACTGAATGTACTTTACAAAATGCACATATTTGTCTTGTTCATTATTCTACTGCTTCTATTGCGCCTGTTTTATGGTTTACAGGGATAAAAAGATTTTAATCTGATTTTAATTCATTATTTATTTGCCAGTCGCCCAAAAATGGACAGAGGTTTATTCATGGATTTATGTCTTTCCTGACCAAGCACTGCACCTAATAAGTTATTTTTATTTATTTTTTTGTACAAATCCGCAGTGTGTTCAATAAAAGTGGTATTTTTCATTGTACCCAGTGTTCTGGTGTTTTATTAACAGATTCCACCTAATTAAACTAAGTTTAAGAAAAAATGAATAATCATCCGATTAGTTGACTAGATCGTTGACTAGTCGACTATTAAAATGGTTGTTAGTTGCAGCCCCTCTGTTACTGGTAAAAATATTCAAGCAATTTGTTTCCCGGAGTTGCAATCAGCTGCTAGGAACTAACTGGATACGCAGTTTTCAAGCAGAACCCAAATTAATTCGATTGATCATCAACAAGCAGTGTTAAGCTGTCCTTGACCAGCTGTGAGGAAGAGGCTAAATGCTATCGTCAGAAGATTTACGCACACAACAAAGGCATGATCATTTTTTACTTATTTGCCTGGTGTACATTTTTAGACAGCTTTCTTTCCAGATAAGATTCTTGTCGTAGAAGCAGTCCAAACATTTCAAACATAAGACGACCAAGATTATCCTTAAATTCCAAACATATACACTTGAAGATTGTTCCTTGTTCATTGACGTCATCTGGTCTGTCAGACCAGATGGGTGATTGAAAAGAAGAAAAAAAACCGCCTATGATGGACCTAGTTAGGGAACAGCGATATCAGGGTTTGTCGTCATTCCATAAAGTTGTCATAACAGCACAAGGCCGAAACCACGTAAAGAGCAAAAAAAAAACAAAAAACTCAAGAGAGGTCCTGGAAATTCAAACTAAACAATGATAATGATATTTATTTAAAACTATTGGGCAGCATACATAGCCACAGCTGCCCTGGGCCCCCACCCCATCCTGAGCCACAACCGACGCTACAAAACGAGCACTGACGAGCAAGGCGGGGGAAATGTTGCTGAGGCCAAAAGCTGGCATCATCTTGCCTTCACAGTGAAGGTGTCACCTCATTTCCCTGCCGTGGCGGTACCTAATGCGTACGAAGAGAGTGTGAGCTAGGATGCACTTCAAAGTAGGAGTAGCACAAAACGCCCCGCTGAGCTAGGCTGGAGTTAGACTGCCGAGTGGCAGCAATTCCAATATCCCTCCACCTGCTTAAGGCGGCTGGCACCAGGCTCCAGGCCACTTTTACCAGGGAGATGCATACACCTGATATACCTTTTCCAATGCCACTTTACTAGTAAGATTACAAATCTACAATGGGCAACTCATTGTGTTCAGTAGACATCTTTTGAATGCAGATGTGATTCTACTATTTGAATGGTGATTTTGCCGACTCAGCCCGGAGAGGATGGTTCCTTTTCAGGGACAACGGCACAGACACAAATTATTGACTTCCCTTACGTATGCTAGGACAAAACATTGAAGACAACAAAAAAATTACCTGTTCCGTCCTTGCTTGCATTCTGATGTGTCCGGAGCTCCTCAGACTTGCAGAAGTCGATGCTGGCATATGTATTTACACCAGTGTTGCTGCCGTTACCACCAACAACAACCCCCGCTGCAGCCGCAGTCCCTCCTCCAAGCCCAGAAGTTATGGCTAATGCTGAAAAGAGGCGGGCCGACGCCTGGCTCCCAATGGCTACCTCCGAATCTGATTGGGAGCCTTCCTTGTTGACCAGATCCAAGTCTATGTAGTTGAGGCCCTGCTCGGTGTTAGGAGCTGGGCCAGCTTGGAGCTGCTGCTGCTGTCCAGGCAAGCCAGGCTGAGCAGCCACCTCTGGGACGGCACAATGACGTCGCGGCGTGCTTTCAAAGCCCTGACGACGAGTCCCGGCCTGTTCCGGGAATAGTGAGCAGCTTGTACTTTGACTGGAGAGGGAGGATGAAGCAAGGAAGCTTTCGGAGCAATGTCGTCTCCGTCCCTGGGGGTCGGCGCGGATTACTTTTGCTCCGTGATCGGGGTTTAGGGCCGACTTGGCCAAAGGAAAGTCCAGACCCCGTGCAGCAATGCAAGGTTCGTTCCCTCTGGGTGGAGGAACTTTAGGAGTGACACTGGAGGACGACGCAGAAGCAGGGCCATTGTTCAGGCCGAACGCCATTACTGTGTAGTCCTCGCATGAGGTTGGGGATCCTGACCTGGCGGGAATTTCCGAGTTTACCCTCCGTGGTGGTTCAGCAACGGCTGAATCAACTTCATCTGGGCTACTCAATTTAGCTGCGTCGGATACATTGTGAGCTAGTGCCAGCAGGCTCGGAGGCGTAGGGGGTGTGTGAAACGGAGGGAAAACTAACGACGCATGGGTCGAGGGCGAAGGGGTAGGACCCAGGTCCATGTTGACATACTCAGAAGCAATAGGGGGGCTGGCGGGAGTGGACGGGCTACGACAGAGGGGGATGAAGCCCCCAAGGCAAGATGCGGGCCTGTGTTGAGGTTGCCGCTCCTTCGGACGTGCTGGGTTGGTGGAACCGTATCCGAGGCCCCGGACAGCAACTCCAGAGCCCCCTGGCGAGTTAATGCTATCTGCCTTGAATTCAATACTGACGTACTCGCCGGGGCTCTTGGGTTCAGGGTGCAAGGGGTTCTCACGGACCCTGGGAAGCGTGTTGGCTTTGGACACGTCAACAAACAAACTCACCGGTCTGTTTCGAGAACGAGCACCAGGTTTGGGAAGCCCGCCGGAGCTTCGGCCCCGCTGAGTATCAGGCCTGTCTTTGGACCCGCCACCTGCCCTCTCCTCACTTTCTCCAAGACTTTCGCTGCTGGCCGAACTGGACGAATATGAGGACGAGGAAAGCGACAAATGGTGTCCCACTGTCGAAGTCATTGGCTCCCGACGCCCGCTGAGCGCTCTTGTGCCTCCAATACCAGCGCTTCCGTTGGGCCTTGTGCCACGACCCGCACCATCCTCAAAGTGCCGAGAAGAGGGATTGTGTTTGTAAGAACGAGGGAGAGAATAGTAAGAGTACACCATTTTGGGGACTTGCTGTTGAGAGCTGGTTTCTGAGTGGCTGCGTTGTGAAGGAGGGGGGCTGCCACTGACAGAGCGGGCGCTGATGGGCGACATGTTCATGTAGTCACTGCCAGCCTTGCTGTCAGCACTGCCACTGCCTAACCAGGCCCCTGACGATAGGCCTCCGCGTTGATCAGGTGAGCAGCTGCTATTGGGGGACATGACCATATAGCCATCAGATGCGGGCCGAGCTAGGATCTGCTGTGGAGGGGACACGCTGCTGTTGGGGGTCATGGCCATATAATCATCCATAGGCCTTGGCACAGAGTCTGGAACGGAGACAGCGGCTGACTGGGTCGGGGTCGATTGAGGCTTTGTGACTCCAGGAGACATGGCCATGTAGCCGTTATCTGCGCCTAAGTGGACATTGGTGCCTGAACCTGGGACTGGTTCCTCTTTAAGGTCTCCGGCCACGTCAATATAAGAACCACCTCCCGCCACTCCTGATCCTACAGCCAGCAGGAATTCCCTCTGCGAAGCAGAAGATGAGGACAAAAAAGATTCCCGGCTAGTGCTCCTGGACATGATCGCATAATCTGCTGCCTGCTCGTCTTCTGGTTCTTCGGCTCGCCGCTGGCATGGCACTAGCCTCTCCAAGGCCATCGGAGGCAGGGACGCACGCTTGCTCAGCAGCCGACGCTCGGCTTCACATTCCCGGCTGGAGGAGCGGCGCAGCATTCTCCTGGACTGGGCTCCAGGCGCTGGCAAAGACCCGGAAGATGTGCTGCTGCCGCTACGTTGGCCCATCAGAATGTAATTGGCACCCTCTTCGCCCAGGGATCGGCTGCCCACACTACAATGCAAACTTCCCGGGAGGCTGGGGGAGACAAGTAGGGTATGCTCCCCAGGACTTGAGCCATATTCGTCTGAGGAGCCGTAGTCGCTGGCCGAGCCAGAGACAGAGGCGCAACGTGTCGGGACACGGCCGTAAGACCCCGTGCCTGCCCCAGGGCCCGCACAAGACGCACCTCCGCCAAATTCCGATCCATGGCCGGAGCTGGATGACAAGCTTGGGGCCGGGGAAGGTGCTGGCGTGGAAACAGAGCGCATCAGACCGACAGGTGTTTTAGGAGCAGAGTTGGGTGCCGAGCGAGCAGACTTGGACCGGAGGATGGGCGTGGCAGAGCGAGAGCTGTTTGCAATAGGGCTGCAGCCAGTGACTCCCGTTTGGCTCTCCTCGACTCTGCTTCCATCACTAGCCGCGCGAGACCTCGGGAAGCCGTGCCGAGGGGTGGGAGAGGCGCTGGACCCTGTGACCCCAGCTCCTCCTGGAGGCTCCGTCCGGGGGCGACGGGCGAAGCCCACCTGGCTGGGCGGAGGGTTGGAGTGGTGTCGGCGCGTGGGAACACTGATCGGGTTGGAGGCGGTGGCGCCTCCTCCTGGGCCAGAGTTGGACTGGGATTTACTCCTCTGGCGAAACTCCTCACTGAGCGCCTTCATGGCTTCCAGCAAGGTTTCGTGCATGTTCTGGGCCACCACTGTGTCATCAACCTGAACGTGAGCACAAAAATGTCACATGGGCTAACCTTGGATTCATTTGGCAAGGGAGACTTACTTACTTGCATCCAGAACTCGCCAGGGCCTGTCACAGCCGAGCGGCCCACCTCCACGAAAAAGAAATTTTCGGAATGGCCGCAGCGCCGAACGTTCATGAGCTGCAGCACCACAGCGGCGGCATCAGAGTTGAGCTTGACGAAGTTGATGGTCTTGTCCGTCAGGCACAGGCGGTAGATGCCCACCAGGTTTTTGGCTTGACCAAGACCTTTGGGCCAGACTTTCACCTGCCAGACCTCTTTGAAAGCTGGGCCGGGGTTAGGGATACCATAGTCACCCAAGGCGGCTCCTTTGTCAGAGTGGTTCTTGCCTAAAGAGGACACAAAACAAATGCCAGAAACCGTGAGAAGCCGCACAGCACTGAGATATGCCAGCGCAAGCGCTATTTACAACAGTGTTATGTGCTGCAGATTTTCAAGCAGATATGCGCTTAAAATGAGCATGCATGAGCTTGTGTGACCAGCTCTGTACCTGCGGGCTCCATACCGGTGGGAGTGGTGGGGTCTCGTTTGTCTACCACACATGTACAAATGCACGCATACCAGCGCAAAGACATTGCTTCTGTTTGGTGAAGGAGTATTTCCTCACAAAAGTCTTACAAGATCTCAATAGCTTCAAGGGCAGGATACAAAAGGTTCCCGCTGACGTTGCGCTATATAAATGCAGATTTGTTTACCATTTACCAATTTGAGTTATTTACAGCTCTGCATATTTGCCTCATGCAATTTAACTTTGCTTTCAAAATCCAATTCAGAAGGCATTGGGAGAAAGTCTTGTTTAAATTGATACAGAATTCTTTTGGTGAGGCTTTTTTTTACCCTCGTTTTTGCCTTTCAGACCATTTTGGACACAAATAGGCAAGCTATCATTTTTTCCTTTTATTTTTAGGTGGGGCTTCTTTTTAAAGATTTATGTTTGGACCACACAACACTCCCTGTCAACATCAACTATCCCTTCATTAAACTTATTTCTCAATGCTAAGTCTGGGTACTAATTAAGTTAAGAATCGCTTTCATTTTGCCAGGCCACACACAAAATTGTCGTTATTGTGGACGATAGTAAAGCCTTAAAGTTGTTTCCATCCGGAGGACACTGAAGAATTTAATGAAAACAAAATTTAAAATGCCTAAAGTGTAGGATTGCCAGCCTCTCTCACAGGGGTCTCCGACATAGTGCCCGTAGGCACCAAGGTGCCCCCTAAAGACAACTAAGGTGCTTGTGGACCTGTTCAGAAAACAATTCACCAGTTCTGACTCATTGTGATTTTCTAGGAAAATGTTTTTTTAGTGGTTGAGTGAGTCTATTTAATCCTACTTCCATTAATTAACCTACTACTAACATAGGCACAACATAGTAAAAACTTGATAACTTGTCGTTTTAGAAATGCATATCAAACTGGGTACC
Source organism: Urocampus carinirostris (assembly GCF_059441175.1). Taxonomy (NCBI): domain Eukaryota; kingdom Metazoa; phylum Chordata; class Actinopteri; order Syngnathiformes; family Syngnathidae; genus Urocampus; species Urocampus carinirostris. The sequence continues at coordinate 34,181,905 of NC_142359.1, forward strand.
CTTTGCTCTAATTAGTAACAAAAATTAGCTCTCAGTTTGAAAAAGGTTGGAGACCTCTGCACTATCAGTTACGTAAAGCAACAATCAATCTAATAATGCAGATGGAGGGGAGCTTTTCCAATTCAAGGAGTCACCAGCAGAATGTAATTGATCCTAGGTTTTTGCTGACAGTTGTAACAAGTGCCAAACCCCTCCAGGAAGTATTTTGTAAACCCAGGAGGTTTGTGTATAACTGGCACTGAGATGCTAAAATTTCCTACGCGTGACCTTATAGCCGTAGCGTCCCGTGCACACCGTAGAGACGAAAAGCATTTTTCTTGGCATTTTTGCCTCATCCCCACAATATCTGCTTTGGACATGTATAGAGCAGCATGTCACACATAGCGGCTTTGGCACATGGCCGCCAAGCTGAGAGTCAAGCTCCAAATTGCAAACAATTGTTTTCCCTACCAGGTTAATAGAACAAGCTGAGAGTCAAGCTCCAAATTGCAAACAATTGTTTTCCCTACCAGGTTCATAGAACAACTTCATATATAGAGTGGAACGGTGTTGCGGTGCCAATGCTCACTTTGCCACTCAAACACTTATCTTGATTGTTTAACATGTGAGATGTCAGACATGACATTTTGTTTTTACGGAAACAAAGTTGCTTTAAAAAATTATTCAGCCAGGTCATAGGTCTGCATCATCTGTCTGTTTAAGATAGGAAGCTTCATCGTTGCCATCTGGGACCTTTTCACAATTTGATTATGTTCTTATTTTTACTGTAAATTTTGACTATGTTTTGTCTATTGGTGCGCACTCAACATCCATCGCAGCCTGGTTTCTTAGAAGGGGATTACCTCATGGGTGGTCCCTTCAAGGTTTTTCTTTTTTCCTAATGCTGGGTCTTTTTTTGCTTTCCTTGCTCTATTGTAGTTTTGAGATTAGAGGCTGTTGTAACTACCATAATTGTGGGCCTGTTCAGCCCTTTGAGACCCCATGTGATTAAGAGTTATGAAAATAAATGTGACATGACTTGTCACAAATAAAAACAATATTATATTACGATTGGTCCAAAAACTAATCTAATCTGTAGCTAAGTATTTATTGAATGTATACACGGCCATTATGTCACTCAGCGACATTTCAATTTCCTTTCAAAGGGCACTTTGCAACCGAAGACATGATGAGCAATAAAATATTCAAAGCATTCACGGAAGGAAGAGATTTGCTTGCATCCCATGAGAAGTGTGGGGAGTGAGAAGGGGTGGGGCCTGCCAATACCGTAAAGCTCTTGCCATGTTTGGAGCTACAAACATTGCAACCATTAATAGCTTTCAATGAGCGAGTGCTACCTAATGCTACAGACACGCCCAAAAATGTTTTCAGCGCCCGCCCGCATGAACCACATTGACTTAATTCAAACGCAACCATTCAGTCATCTGTGTGACCTTATCCTAACATTTGGCGCACCTTGGGTTGGAAACTCAGCTCTAGGGAACTTTGCAGGTTGCATTTCCTCAGATGTGCATTCTTATTTACTTACACAGGTAACCTTATACCTTTTACAAAATTGAGTGCAAAGTTACAGCAACGATGACGCATTAATAGGCAGACATAGCAAAATCTCCCTCATGCCAAGCCAAAACATAAGCGGAGATGCACAGCGCTTTTTGGAGTACATGGATTAGCCCACAGTGTTAGCGCCTGCTAAGCAGTGCTGGTCCGTTTGCACAAGCTTGTTGTGCAGCCAGTGATAGGCCGACTGCAATTAGCAGCCAATTAGAGGGATGAGCGGCGCTTAGTCGGGCTTATTTAGTGCTTGATCTAATATCGAGGCGGCGTGCACATCTCATTGGCCCGCCCCAAGCGCGCTGGCGCAGCCTCTATAGGAGCCTGATTGCTTGAGACACATTTCTCCTTTTGTTTTTGTTTTTTTCCTTCTGTCACTAGCATCCTTTGATCATCTTTTGTGATTGAGCCAAAGAAAACAAGGGGAGAAGAAAAAATGTTTTATGCTAATTATATCAGTCATAGCACATTAGCCATGTAGGATTTTTACTGTATCCACGAGCCGATCAAATCAGCCGATAAAATTATAGTAAATCTAGCGTATAATGTTTTTTCTCCACTTGGACTGGCCATGTCCTCATATTGAACTACATGCTGTGTGATCATTTCCAAGGCAAGGACTGGCACATAGATTGGCTAAGGGATTAAAAAAAAGATTTAAAATCCTAAATCCCTTATTTTCCACGGGGTCTTCCTCCGAATATTTTGGGAGATCAAAGTCAGGCATCAAATTACTGTGTATGACAATGTCCAAAAGATTGGTCCATGATCACAAATGAACAGAGGAATAATTTGCGGATGAAAGTTTTGACCGGCATACTGTGGCTGGTTCGCAGGGTTACTTTAAAATTCTAATCCAATACAGTTACTAGTTAACAGTTGAAAAAGGAATTTAGTAACGTATTCCGATTAAACTCACATCTACTCCATAGCATATGAATAACCTACTCTTCTCGTCGGCTGAAAAATAGTCTGTGTAATATAGTGTAATAATCTGTAAAGCCCTTTGAGACTCTACGTGATTTAGGGCTATACAAATAAAAATGACTTGACTTGACTAGTAATGTAACTTAATTACTTTACAATTACTAAAATACAAAATATGCTAAGACAAAATAAACACAATATAAATAAAATTACTACCTTTTGTTTACAGGGGCGCGCGTACGTCACTAGTGCAAACATCACTAAAATGACTTTGTATCCAATTTTTGGGGAATATAATAAAACAGTAAAGCACAGAGCATTTGCAACTTGTATAGAAATCCCTTTTGAGCAAGTACAAAATATTTATTTTGGCAAAATGACACCTTATCTTTTCAACATCCGTGTCCTGATTGGTAAGAAATGCTTGTGTCATTTCCTCTTAGTAAATATTTTCCACTTGCTCAAAATTGACGTTTATTCGCAATGCAAATTGTGCTTTACTGTTTTATTCCATTTACCCCAAAAAGATAGACAAGTCATTTTTGTGACGTAAGGTAGGCACGGCATTTTTCGAATCGGCACTGATCAACAAATGATCAACATGGGATTCGAGCATCCTCATGCAGGCGAGTGTGGAAATAACAGGTGAAATAATGTGTTGATAATTTCACAAATATATCTCACCGGGTTAATTGGCCGGTCCAAATTGTCCCTAGGTGTGTGAATGAGCGAGCGAATTGTCTGTCCCTGTGTGCCCTGTGACTGGCTGGCAACAGGTTCAGGGTATCCCCTGCCCACTGCCCGAAAATGGCTGGGATGGGCTCCAGCACCCCCCGCGACCCCACTGAGGAAAAGCGGTGCAGATAATGGATGGATATATCACCGGAGTATATGTCGCAACCCCAGCCAAAATGTGAAAAAAATGTGCGACTTTTATACCGGAAAATATGGTACGTCTTATTTTCTGTAACTGTAATTTTGTATCCTGATTACATAAAACATTTACATATATTCTATTACTCCCAACCCTGCCGGTTTGCTAGTAAACATCCACTCACAAATGTGTGTTTCTTCTTGCCTACGAAAGCACACCGAGGGCAAGTTTGAGAAGGAACAAACGGGACGTGAATGCAACACCAACGCTTGAAGAGCCTTCATATTTCTTTGATACCAACGAAAACCTGACGGCGTCTGCGTTCACGAGGCTACAATTCCCGTCTTGTTTATGGCCAGCGCTGGGGCTCCAAATTTGGATTGAGCTATTTGCTTTAGTGGAGGTCAACCATTCCTGAGGTGGCGCCGGAGCATAGGGGGGTCCTTTTCCCTGCTAAGCACGAGCCTGCTCAGGGGCCAAGGTGGAGCCTCCACCATCTCCCACACAAAGAGCCGAGGCATTCGGGGCCCGAAGGGCTCTACGATAAATAAGTGTCGTAGGTGTCCGGCAGCTAACTAACATCTAAGGCAGTCTGAATCTACTTATTTCCTAGGTCTCGTTTCTGGTAGTTAAAAACATTTGCAGTTTTTTTCTTCATTTATTTTAAATTGTTTTAATACAGAGTTTTCAGTTAAATCAATTTCCAACAGTGAATTTCATCAACATTTTTGATGCCAGGGCAAGCGATCGTTTTAAATGACGTTGGTTTAATGTGTTATATTTTCTTTATTATCTGCAAAAAACAACAGGTTACTGCTGATGAACATGGAGAATACAATCATACCTCTTTATACGAGACACAGGAATTCCGTTATATTTGCAGCAAATACCTTGCTTGACATACATCAGATAATCCATGTTACGAGTATTCCCAGAGGCTACCACTAGAGACCACTCAACACCAGCATCAGCTCGTCCCAGTCAGCGCATACGCTTCCTGCAATCAGACACCTGATCTTGCGCACTTGGGTATACCTGAATTCAAATTGCATCACTAAAAAAGACATTCAAGGGTTCGATCCCCAACTCGAGTCCGATGCAGTGTTCGACAAGATTGTTTCTCTCGGATAATCTATGGTTTGGGATTTATATGAGGAGGATATCAACAAAACAAGTAAAAAAGAAAAGAAAAAAAGTGCTGTTTGTCTGCATGTTCATTTAAATTTAGGTGTACGGTAAGTGTTCATGTATAACATCAACAGTCTCTTGTGCTCCTCACTCCTCCCTCAAGCCTTTTCCCTACTTTCCCCGCGCCATGCACACAACCGTTGTGGGGACTCCCTCCATGGTAAGTGCTCATAAGAAACTTGCAGTTTATTTCACTAATATCTTTTCTATTTTACCACTATATTTGTAGGTTTGATTAATATTTGAATGTATCTTCAGTGATCAAGAAGAAGTGTTTTTATAGCTATTTAGGGTTGACTCAGTTGCTTTTGGGAGGTCAAAAACAGATCAATTAGGTATCGGGAAAATTTGCTTGTTACACAAAACAATTCAAAATAAAAGCACGATCCTGGAAATAATTAAGCTTGTATGTAAAGGTACCACTGCATAAACGTTTTATTGAACTAAGATCTACAATAAGGCTTTCAAGCTCCCTCAGTAGCGCTAATTACAAATGATGACTGGCAAATAACAGCACACAGTCAACATTGTAGGCAGTGAGTGAGCTGAGAGCATTTCGGCTGCGTACTGCTCTCAGCTCCTGGTTAGCCAGCTGGGAATGTTTCATGTAGGGGACAAGTTTCTCACTGTGCTGACTGTTGCTCAGATCAGCAGTGTTTGCCACTGCAGCTTTCAGGTGTGACCTCGCATACTCTCATTTTGCCGCTGACCATTTGCTCATGCATTCTTTAAAACGGCATGTCCAAAGTCAGGCTCAGGGGCCAGTTACGGGCTGTGCTAAAGAAAATTCCTGGCCCGCAGCCTCGGTCACAAAATAATAATAATGTGGCCCGCCAGTAATGTTGACCACAGTATAACAAAAACACGGCAGTGCTTTTTACAGGACCCTTCGAGTGAAATGAAAATGCTTTAAAGGCAAACTACAAGGTTGCAACGCTGATCACTGAGAGTTAATTTATTAAAGACTGTTCAAATAATGCCAGGCTGAATAGTTGACCGTCACACATTTTCAACTTACTAAATCTGGCCTGCTTTTTGAAAGGTTTGGACACCCCTGCTTTGCCATGAGTTACAAAAAGAGAATCCATGGCCAGACACAGGGAGAAGTCTGCTATTTTGCTTGTCAACAATGACCTAGGTTTAAGGCAGCGCTCCAGCAACACACCTGATTCATGTGAGCAGTTCATCAGCAGATGCCTTCCAATTATCGCAACAGTTTGAAGCAATTGCATCCGAAGAGGGGAACATTTAACAGAGGACAGGAGCTGGTGACCCCTGGCCTACACACGCGCATGCAGTCAAGCACATTCCCAAAAGGCTGGCGGAAAGGCGTCAAAGGCCACTAGCTCATAAACATACCCACGTTGAGACAAAGTGTCCACGCTTGGAAATTGCTGAATAGTCGGCTAGATCGAACCGCTGTTCGCTACAAAGGAAGCCACCTCAAAAAAACTGGGATCCTGTTTGACCGGTTTGAATCACCAAGGAGAAGGCCGGACTGGTGGCGCTTGTGAGGAATGCTTAGCGGACAGTGCTACCAAAGTTCTTGCTTTGCGCAAGTGCTTTCTTGAGCTTAAAGAAACTGTGAAACTGAAGTGTCATGCTCAATTTCGTTGTCACAATATGTTAACCCATTTTGTAACAATGACAATAAAGGTATATTCTATTCTATTAAAGTATGCACATGGATTCATTTTGGGGGTACCCATCAATTTGTCATTCCTGTTCGTGCCATCACGTTCATATTTCCTTACCTGTCAAAGGATGTTTTCCCTAAATTTTACACGTTTTATGATCATTTTAAGTTTTATATGGCGTTGTTTTTTTTATATTTTGGGAAAATTGATAAACCGATCTTGTATTGCCCTTTCGGCTATAATCGCAATTGTCTCGATCACTGTTAGCAGACAAAGTCATCGAGTGTAGCAGGACAACTTATTGTCTGACATCCAAAATAACTATAAGGAAATACATGAAACTTTGTACCGATTTATTTGTATAAGGTTGTCAGTGATAGGAGAGAGAGGGGTAGAAAGGAAGGAGAGGGAAGCTAGAGCCCTGGAGAACACAGGTACCACACTCACAGAGAAGAAAAATATGAAAAGTGGTTGATGTTAAAAACATCCCATCCAGAATAAAATTTAACATGTATTATGAAAATTATGTATTTTCTCCTCACCAGTTGACTACATTAGCATCACATTTTGATGGATTATCTATAAACAATTTATATTGAAAAAGGTTTATGAATTTATACTAAATTTTATGATACTGAATTCTTATCTTCTTGGTAATAAAACAGCTTGTGTTTGAGAACACGGAAGTAGATTAAATAAGTAATGAATAATAAATAAATAAACTAAATTAGGGCTACACAATAAACCAAAATCGAATCGATATCGCGACGTTACGTAGTGGAATAGTGTAACCGCAAACCAATGTGTTTTTTTTTTCATGGATTAAATGTTCCTGTTGTTTATTTGATTGACAGTGTTTGGCCAACAAAAATGGTCACATTTAGTGGTTTAACAGCGCCAGGCCCATCAGAAGCTGGTTTTTAATAACAACAACCCATAAACGAGGCAAAGTTTGCAAGACGTGTGTGCATGACTTTAATAGGCTGGTGTAAACTGCCAGTCAGTCTAACAGGCCTTGCACAAATGACCACCAAAACAAACGCCACAGCTCCTAGCTTTAGTGGCTCGTTACATTGAAAATCAATCTCATCTCATCTCATTAGCCGTACCGCTTATCCTCAGTAGGGTCGCGGGGGGCTGGAGCCCATCCCAGCAATCATCGGGCAGTGGGCAGGGGACACCCTGAACTGGTTGCCAGCCAATCGCAGGGCACACAGGGACAGACAACTCATTCGCTCATTCACACCTAGGGACAATTTGGACCGGCCAATTCACCTGAAATGCATGTCTTTGGAATGTGGGAGGAAACCGGAGTGCCCGGAGGAAACCCACGCAAGCACGGGGAGAACATACAAACTCCGCACAGAAAGTCTGGAGCTGGATTTGAACCCACGACAGGTTCCCATGACATGAACTGTGCCGCACAAGCGCTAAACACTGCGCCGCCGTGCTGCCCTGAAAATCAATTAATTAATTAAATCGAACTCCGAGGAACGTCAGAAAAAGGCAAGGAAAAGCTGATTACCATCGGGTGCTCCCTGATTTTTATCGCGTCCGGGAATTGACTGAGGCAGGGACAGAAGGGAAAGCTAATAGCTAGGCTAACAACTCTTAAGCCACCACTGCCGAACGTGGCTCGTCACAAACACCAGATCTGTTACCAATAAAGCGGACGACTTGAAGATACTACTCGTGAAAAAACGCTACATTTGTGACTCTTGTATTTTAGTCATCACAAAGACATTTCAGAAGTCGCAGCGATCAGACTCTAGCGTGAAGCTTTCCAGCCTTTTTAATAGTTTTATTACACTAAAAGGAATAGCCCACCAATTTTGCAGTACTGTTGTATAATGAAAATAAAGACCATTTGTTAAACTGCTGGGGTTTTTCGTACATCTATAGTCGATATTTTGTTGCAGTCGTATACCCTCTGTCTCCAAGTATGTCATCTCAAGTTATGTTTGAAAGTCACTATGTTATGTTCTCCCCGGTAAAAAAATAGCACAGAAAATGCACTTTTCTTTTAAAATCTTAAATCGCACCGAAATTGCAATTTGGGTCTGAAAGATCGCAATTGGGCTTTTCATAATTCGTGCAGCAATATTCCTAAAGAACGCTTGTATGTGGTTGTTAGTGAAAAGGGAGAGAGATAAGACACTCTGTGTGCTCAACATCCTCAAAGCTCTAAACCAGGGCTCAGGAGCATGTTTGAACCAAAGAGACATAATAGCAAAATATTTTGATTGTTTTAATTTGAGGGAGAAGACCATACCATACATTTCAAAACAAATCTTAGCAGACCACCAAACAGGCTCTCCCGACAAAATCTAATTTTTCAGCACTTTTTATTTCACTGTGTGATGTTAGATGATTTGATCATATTTATGAAATGAAAATAATACCAGAGCCTGTGTCTCATATCAACAAACATACTTTAAACTTGTCTACCTCCCGCAATTACTTAAGCTCGTTGGGGCGCATTTCCACAATGATTTATTCATAAGATATGGTTTCAAGACAAGGTGCACATAAAATTATTTCTAAAAATGTCACAAAATACGGCAAAAGAGGACTCTGACGCATTTACCTTCTAGATAGATAGATAGATATATGCAGCTGGCGCTGGACAGAGAGATGTGTGCTGTGTGCATAGCTCCACCCACCCCTGCCGCTCACCCAATCAAATTGGTCTGTGGACTTGGCTGGCATTTTTGGCCGTTTATAGTTTTTCTGTGGGCTTTCATCATTAAGCGTTTCAACAGTGAGCCATAATAGTTTGAAGAGTTTCCATCTAAAGGATTCATCTACAAAAGGGTCTGTCGGTGTGAAACCTTGACTGCAACTCATGTGGAGAGTGTGCTCTTAATATACTGGATGGAACCATTTTGATTAATAGCGCTACGTCAACTGTGTGTGCACTAGACTCGACTCTGCGCTTATCAGAATTGGAACGCTATAAAAGGAGATTTGCATGAGTATAGTTTTACCTCTGAGCCATATGAAGTCATTAAGAGTCATAGGATCCTGACCCCAGCCCTAAACCAAAAAAAAAATCACCCCTGGGTGGACTGACACAAAAACAGACAAACATACACACATTATATAATATATATGTACATATTTGGATTCCAAACTAAAACATCACCACCCTCGCTTTGCTTGGAGGTGATAAAAACGACCACGATAAAGCACAGTGGCAGCCTCCGACGCAAACAAGTTCAAAATATCACCCCACTGTTCCCAAACTCGCCCAGATGTGGGAACCCGCAGGCACACTCACAGAAAATAACACGTTTCCAAACCATGCAGTAATGTGTGACGGTGATTCACAGGCCCGGGCATTAAAAAAAAGTTAAATACACATGGAAGCGCTCGGCCCTCGCCTGCCACGTTTGCCGTAGTGCATATGCGTGTGTAGGGTGCGCGTACTGACTTTTGCACTGCAGGTCGACCATGGCCTGGAACCATTCGTCCTGGTCGTCTTGGCTTTCTGCAGCTATGGCAAAGCTCTCGGCGCGCGTGTAGAGCACAATCATGTGCTTGTTCTTGGAGTCGGCGCGTTTGTTGATGTTGAAGCAAGTCTCAAGCGCCAGCGCCTTCTTCGGCACGGGGGCCTTGGCGCGGAACTTCTTCTCGCTCTCGTAGTACTCCAGGCGGGCCGCGCCGCGCTCCGAGCTGGCGCGCAGGACGAAGAAGCGCCTGTGCATGGACTTGTGCTTGCGGAGGTAGCCGCTCTTGCGGACGTCGTCTCCGCCGCCGCCGTCCCCCTCTGTCGCGGTCATGGTCGCCACCCGCTCGGGCGACGACGTCCCGAGTGCTATCGGCGAGCTCATTCAAACAAACATCTCCGGGCTTCCCCCACTCGGCCACGTGAGGTGGAGTGGCCTGCCTGCCTGTCGCCCCCCGCCTGCCTGCCCGACCGCTCGCGACTCTTGTTTACGTCGTCCTCCGCGCGCAACTTCCCTCCCTCGCTCAGCTCCAAGTTGTTCGGAGCTACTTTTGGGGCGACTGGAAGGGCTTTTCGGGGTGAGTTCGTCCGCCAGACAGCGGGACCGCCTCGGCTCAGTGTCCGCGACGGACTGGAATGGGCTGGGCTGGACCGTCTGTCACTCAACTCGATTCGACGTCCGAGTACTGTAGTACTCCGGAGCGCGATGCGTTCACGGACTTGGCTGCTAGCTCGGATAACATATGTATGTGGCACAAAATGCAGCTCAAATCGTTTTACTGCCAGTTACGTAAGACCCATATCTGTCAACCTCCACGGCTCCATGTCTCCACGTCCTTACAAACTGTCGTATTTTCCCTTACAAAATACAAAATAATCTCACACCATATTTTTTTCCAAACGTGTTTATTTATGTAGTTTAACATGTTATATTGTACATGTGTTTCGTTATATCATATATATTGTTAATTAACATTTTGTTGTGAGATACTGAGTTGCCCGACATGAATGAGATTTATTATCAAAAAAAAGTTCAAAAATGAAGTAGCTTGGACGTTCACTGTAGAAGGAAAAAACACATGCAAATATAATTAAGTATAATAATACATTTTCTTATTCAAATTATTACCTCATTTTCTGCATTAAATTATTGTTGGTAATATATTGATTAAAGGGATAACCACAAACCTCTTTTTTCATTTTCTTTTTTTATACCTTCTTTTTTTCTTAACTTCTTTATACAACACAGGGCACACAGGAAAACTCACTTGCTCATTCACATCTCGGGACAATTTGGACCAGCCAATTAACCTGACAATGTGGGAGGAAACCCACGCAAGCACGGGGAGAACATGCAAACTCCACACAGGAGGATTCGATCCTATGACCTCAGAACTGTGCCACACACGGGCTAACCACTGAAACGGAAGAGCCATCATTTTATAATCATTATTGAGTAACCAAATTGGGCGCCAATTATCTAATACTAGTCTATTCTTGTTAGGTTTGGGGAGCAAAACTGTTATCCTTGAGTAAGAGTAGTAGGGAGGGATTCCTTTGTAATACCTTTGCTTGTCACAGATCCCTCTGTCTACTACATTGATACTTTTTGTCGAGAGGGAATTGATTATATTTTTGGCTGCCGTATGATTATATTTAGTTCTTTGTAGCAAAAACTTGCAGTTCTCCCATTGATTGTCTGTGATTGTATCATTAAGATTTAGTTCATGGACATAATTTATAGCTCTTGTGTTTTTTTCAAGGCTGAAGAAATATTGAAATTTTGAGTCCCCCTTTTCAAGCCCCTTTTGATTTTTGGCGATACAATTCATCTCGTCGAATCTGTGAAAGGGACAATTCTTCTTTTTCTTCTGTTGTCAAGGAGTTGGAATCTTTACTGGATAAGTTGGTTATTCTAGATGTGAACTTTAACTCCCCCTCTTTTCTAGCTTTGGCAGATTCTGCTCCGTCTTTTCTTAGAAATCTTGCTATCTCGTTTTTTAATAAATCCCAGTTAATCCCAAAATGGCTTTTTTATTTGCTTTATTCCGGTAAAATGAAATCAGCTCATTTATTTTAATTTGAATGTTCTTATTTTGTAACAAGGAGTAGTTGAGTTTCCGGTAGCTTGAATGTGGTTTGTGTTTTGTGTCAGCTCCCTCTGGGTGAGGCTAATGTTATGTAAAAGAAACGCAAACTTCTCAACTTACAAGTAGTTTCAACAATATATGTTAATATGAAGGGCAGCACGGCGGGACAGTGGTTAGCGCATGTGCGGCACAGTTCTGAGGTCATGAGATCGAACCTCCTGTGTGGAGTTTGCATGTTCCCCCCGTGGTTGCATGGGTTTCCTCCGGGCACTCCGGTTCCCTCCCACATTCCAAAAACATGCATGTCAGGTTAATCGGCCGGTCCAAATTGTCCCTAGGTGTGAATGAGCGAGCAAATTGTTTGTCTCTGTGTGCCCTGCGACTGACTGGCAAACAGTTCAGGGTGTCCCCTGCCCACTGCCCAAAGATAGCTGGGATGGGCTCAAGCACCCCCGCGGCCCTACTGAGGATAAGCGGTGCATATAATGGATGGATGGAAATATGATAATTCATGTATTTTGTTTATTGCTTGAATAAAATAATGTTTTTAGATTAAGTTGTATTCTATGACAAGTTTGCTTTTCCAATTTAGGAATTGCTGCAAAATGTTACTGCATTTCATTTCGTTACATTGCAATGCACGAAAAATTTTTTCATTTACAAACATTGCACTATTATTATTACTTAGGACAGTCTCTAAGCACCACATTGTAACTATATTTTCTGCCTTTCATCATACATTTATTTATGTATATTTTTTATTGTCTATTTTTTCCTTTTCAATCATGTTAAAACAAATCTCATATCACAGAATGACCAAATCTCCTGAAAAGTAAAAAGGAATTTCAAGTTAAAGACAAATGCTTAAGAGGCCCGTCCCCCAAATATAATTTGGACGCTTCTTCTATCAATTATATAAATAAATGATCATTTCTTACATCATTTTAACAATCATTTGTTAATCCATATAAAAATGAACACATTTTTGAATCCCGAATTATACTGTATTTTACCATTTCTGAGAATTATTTTCTTTTCCTATCCTCAAAGAAGAGATGCTTACTCTTACAACAATGCAATGTGTAAAACCTTAGGCATTTTCTCGTAAAAATAAAATACATATTTAAGCATATTATTCTTTTTTTCTCTCTTTAAAGTCTTATTACATGTTTACCCTGGAGTGCCATGTCTACGTTGTTAAGGGTTGTTGTGACAATTTCATTCAATTAAACAAGCTATCTTAATTTCTCAAAATTGACATTTTATTCCCATTATTTTTATACTTCTAATCATAAGCATCGGCGGAACGGCAGCTGGGTGGTTAGCATGCAGTCCCGCTGTGCAGAGATCCAGTCCAGCTACCACAGCCTCCCTGTGTGGAGTTTGCATGTTCTCTCCATGCTTGCGTGGGTTCTCCTCCAGCATTCCAAAAACATGCATGTCAGGTTATTGGCAGGCCCAAATTGTCCCTAGGTGTGAGTGAGCGTGTGAAAGGATGGGCTGCCGCGACCCTAACGAGGATAATTGGCGTAGAACATGGATGGATGAATCATGGGCATAACCAGGGTGCTCTAGCACCCTCCAAAATTATAGCAGTTACAAAACTCTCTTTTCCTAAATATAGGACAAGATAAGCGTGAATATAATTAAAAACCTTAGCTAAGATATAAAAAATAAAATTCTAAAAAAAGTGTAGTGTCAAATACTACACTGCCTTGAAATGGCAATCTGCTTATCCTCAGTAGGGCCGCGGGGGTGCTTGAGCCCATCCCAGCTATCTTTGGGCAGTGGGCAGGGGACACCCTGAACTGTTTGCCTGGCCAGTGTCATTTCCAGCATAGTGGCAGTCTGTGGAGGCTCCGTTGTATTATGGTGAGAGCATCTTATCACGGAGTGTCATTCTTACTTTGACTTCGTGTCTAAACTTTGGTGCAGTCCCTTCTCAAGGTTTCTTAGTTTCCTCATGCTGAGGTTTTCAGTTTTATTTGCCGTAAAGTAGGGTTTAGATCAGGGGATGGTGCAATAGTACAGCCCTTTGAGACTTCTTGCTATTAAGGGCTATACAAATAAACATGACTTGAACTGCCACAATTCAATTTAAAAAAATTCCTTTTAGAATACAAAGCCTTTCACAAAATAGTTTAATTAAAATGTTGTCCTAATTGAATTGTGATATCATTTAAGTGAAATTAAAAAAAGAAAGGTTTTAAGCACACAGAGTGCCTGGCTGGTTAACACCCTCAAAGATATGAACACTAAAATCGCCCCTGCTTCTGATTCTGGAATTGACATCCTAATTCTTAGAACTGCAATATTATTTTTTAGGTGGGCGCCCTCAAGCGGTACGTTAAACAGAACTCTGACTGACTGCAGTTTTGAAAAGGATTATTTGACGTTTAAATATTTGGGCCGGAAGGAATTCATAATTTGGAGGAAAAGACACAGCCACGTTTTTCTGTATTGCATTTGTCACATATTGAAGATGAGTACTGCGAAAGCAATATATCCCATAATCTTGGTGAGCCTCCCAAAATAGGAACACATTAAGCAAACTGCGTGTTACGCAATGAACATCCCAAAGGAACCGCGATGCCTTGTGAACATTGGCCCAGGCGCGCCCCCTAGTGGAAAACGTTAGTTGTTGCAAAATAGTGTCAACTTAATTTATTTATGGAAAACCAGCACATATGCAACAAACGCCTTTTAGACATACTTTCCATGTTATGAACAAAGATAAGGAAATACTAATTCTATGCCAGATGTTTTCCCACACCGCTAGCCATTTTGACTCATTTTTAAAGGCCTACAGGATTTTTTTGTTCTGTAGCTGAATAGGCATTGGACAGGCATGTCCAAAGTCCAGCCCAGGGGCCAGTTACGGCCTGTGATGAAGATTTACTGTCCTGCAACCTCTGACATAATACACGTGGCACGCCAGTTGACCGCAGTAGAAGATACATATGTACAAAAATAAATAAAAAGATCACAATTTCACCAGATGATGGCAGAAGCCCTACGGCCACCTTGCCCTTGGCTTCCCGTCAGAATTTTAGCCCACCCTAGTTCCGAAATGGCGACTGTAAAAAGAAACAGGAAACTTGACTGTCAGGGCGTAGCTTCCAGGAGAAGTGGGGAATTGGAGTCTACCTAATTTGCCTCAAAGAATATATTGTCAAGAGGCTCTGCCAGAAAAAACATCCTGACCACAAAAAGCTGACTTGAAAAAACGCTGTGAAAAGGTGATGCAACTGGAAGCTGTTTTAATGGCACAGCAGCGCTTTTTCACGAGACCCAGCACTACAAATGAAAATACAGTACTACAATGGCGGGCTTCAAAGTGGCAACGCGGATCTGTGAACGCTGAAAACCTTTCACAGAGGGTAATTTCATTATAGACTGTTCAAAGAATGCCAGGTTAAATGGTCGACCATCACTCGTTTTCTGCTTACCGAATCTGGTCTGCTTTCTAAAAAGTTTGGACACCCATGGTACAAGACAAATCAAAAGAAAGCTTGAACCCTCATCTTTCATTAGAAAAAAATATGTATCTAGCTTTTACCATTGATTAGTACATTTGGCCCCTCTCTTTGATTTGATTTCCCCCTATGCTCATAAACGGATCCTCCACTCAGAAAATTCTGGTCAACTTGTGTCTCCAAGAACCAAGAAGAAATCTGCAGGCTTGAGAGCGTTCTCCAACTTAGCAAAGCCGTTCAGGATGTGGAATACTTTAGGTACGGGGAAAGGGTGTGGTCGGAGAGTGCTGTGGAATGCTCAGCCCCCAGGAATAAGATCTGCAACCTCAGTGGAAGTGTTTAAATCTAGACTTAAGAAAGACTTCTATCCTATAGCTTATGATTAATGCTGACCTCCGACTTTACTTTTCTTTTCCTGCTGCCTGGCTGGTAGCTGAGTGAGGGAGAAGGACAAACCTAGATGAGTCAGCAGACCAGCACTTGGACCTATGACATGTCATCCCCTTCATTGACCAGTTGTCTGAGATGGGAAGCTCCATCATTGCAGTCTTGGACTTTTTGAACAATTTCAGTTATTACGGAACTTATGTTTATTGTTATTGTTTTGTGTATTGGTGACCAACCAACACCCATTGCAGTCTGGTCATTCTGGAAGGGGTATTACATCTTGTGGGCCCCCTTCCAAAGGTTTCAGAATTTTCTCAAGCTGAGATCTCAATGGGGAAAAACTAAATACATATAGACAAATATGGGTCCAGAAAAAAAAAGAGTATGAAACATGATTGTTTTATACAGTATTGGGAGGTTATACTGTATTTTTTATTTAACATTCAGTAGCATTTTTAGCCCTCAAAGCTCATGCAACCCGGCAGTGGTTAACTTCCAAAAGATATACGGGCTTTAAGGCGGAAAACCTTCCTAAATCTTCCGAACTAACATTTGGGCTGATTTCCCATTTGGCAAAAACAAATGTCTTTTTGAAGAAAGGTTATGAAAGCAAAGTAGCAGCACTAGGAGTGTACACTCTTGCCACCCCCTATCCCCCATTAAAAATGCTATAGGCGTTAAAACAGGTCTTCATCCTTACATTCAGACATTTTTTTTTTCAATATATAACACACAAACACACACCCACAATTAAACACGCATAAATAAGAGAAGGAAAACACTCCAGAGGCATTGAGAGGGTGGCAGCGACGACTAGAGTTCCATTTTCCCAGATGGGTGAGGGGAAAACAGGGGAAGGGGGCAGCTTAGTCAAATGAAAGGGTTTCTTGATGTGCCCTGACTGGGATAAACATTCCCCTGGAAGAAAGCAAGACAAAAAGCAACACATTGACACTGATGCCATTTGGCAAGACGGAGGAGTACTCACCGTAAAAGGGTTAACCGACATAGGCCGAGGGACTTTGGGCTGAGAGTCGCACGTGGTGAAGGCGGCAAAGCCTGAAAAAAATGATCAATCACAATAACAAAACCTTACTAGACCCGCACAATTTATCCTCTGCAAAGATTCGAAACACTATAATCTTTACCCCACCCAGCCTATCTGCTTTTATCTTACTTTTAGCAAAGCCGTTCAGGATGTGGAATACTTTAGGTAGGAGGAAAGGGTGAGGTTGGAGAGTGACTTAATGCACGTCACAGCAGTTTTTTTGTTAGAATAGCATGAAAATTGTCTAGGTAAGAAAAGGCCAATTATCAATTATAGTCTAAGCGCCAAAGCAAACCCCCAAAAAATGAAAAAAAAAAAAAGTTTATCTGCAAGATAAGAAGCTTTACAGAGGCTCCAATGATAAGAAAAGCAAAAAAGATGGCATCAGCGAGTAGAAAAGTTCCAAATTTCGTACAGCACCTTGAAGTTTAGTTTAGCCAAAATGGCTCGTCTATATCACACCTGTGCCATTGTTTTTATGTGCAAACTGCATCGGGCGGTCTAATCCAACTTTCTTATTGTTTTGTACAAAAACAACCCAACCTTTGGGGTTTTCCATGACAAAATGGGGTTCATTGTTAAAAGGCAACCCACGTTTTACAAATATTTTCACACAAATTGTTTGGCGACAACATAAAAGAAGGAAAAAAGACCTACACATTTTACGCAGTTCCTTATAAAAAAAAAACAATTTGTGTGTGAACTTTCAAAGGACCAACCCATCTTTGGATAACCTATACAGCTATTGTGTTTGTCTTGTAAAATATGACCCATATTGAGTTAAAAAAATACCTTGTTTTATTTATACAAATATTGTAATCCCTTGATGTACTTTTGACGGTTTTGCTACTTCAAGGAGTTGCATCGTGCATTGTTTTCCCGCTTATTACAATATGACGGTACAATAATTATTCTTAAAAATACTTTTAAAAAAATCGTTTATGCAGTACTTTTGTTTGTTGAACAAATACATAAGCCTGTAATAAGGGTTTGTCCTTTGCTTTCAGTGTATACTAGCGTATTTAATTGTATACTAATTGTTGAAAAATAAAGGTTTGTGCCTTACAGATTTCACCTTGCAAGGATACTTTCTAGATCTTAGCCCCTGTGAAAAACAAGGAATTACTGTATTCACCCGTTGCATTTCCTGGAGGTATGAGTGCCATGACAGACGGCAGAAACACCCTAGTCGACACCAGTTGAATAAACAGTTTGGTTGAAACAAATATCAATAACCACGACAGAAGAATATTACCACCACTTTTTACCATGGTAATTTTTTGCTGTGCAGTCATTTGTAATTACAAATAGGCAAATTTTTATACATGTTTAACTTTTTTTTTAATAGTGGTCTCAACATGTTATTTTTATTCTTAATTATTTAACTTAGTAACTTTGTATTCTATCAAGCTTGTTTATTTATATATTATGTTGAATTACTTACAGCAGGCCGGTTTTTAGTATGACAAAAAATAAATGGGAAGCACTTAATTAGGCTAAGTAATGGATTGGATAAGCTTGACACAGATTGGGTTATTTTTGATCCGATTGAGTGTACTGTTGGCTTCCTGTTTTTTTGGGGGTCTCATACAAGGGATAGTGGAAACCCTTAGGGGAGTTGGACGGAGTTTGGAGCCTTTTTACCCGTTGCCGCCATCTCCTGGCTTGTGTCATTATTGCAGTCTTAGTCGGCTCGTTCATGATGCGCGTGCAAGGACATGCATTTCTTAGAAGCACTTGAATAAATTTCTTTTTTCATCTTTCTTACAAATAGAGAAAAAAAACCTGCGAGGACAAGCATGACATCAGTCTTCAGCAATCTCCCCAGCCCCCATACCTCCTACGTAATGTGTCCCACCACGAACAGCCTTACTAAAATAAAATAAAAGCAGATAGGTGCAGCATAATGGCTCTTTAACTCAGTTGGGCATTGGTCACACATACATAATTTAGAGAAAATATTTTCTTCAACTATTTTAAGGACCACTCAAATGACGCACCCCACCTTTAATGTTCTCTTTTATAAATAACTTCCAATGTCTTTTTTTATTCGAGGTTGGGTCAAAGTATTCTAAGTAATGGTTGGGTCCCCGCTTGACACAGATTGGGTTATTTTTGACCCAATTGAGTGTACCGTTGGCCTCCTGTTTGTTGGGGGCCTCTTGGGGGAAGGAAACGGCCGGCGGGAAGACCGAAGTGGGTGAGCTGACAAAGGCGCCATCGCCTGCACAGGGAGAAGAACACTTTCATTGGTTACTTCAGTGGACAAAGATTCCCCCCTCTTTAACTCACCTCCCAGGGAGCTGCTGAAAGGGTTACTGGGGGAGAGCTCGGTGGGCCGCTGCTGAGAAGCGAAGCTGCAGCTGAAGGGGTTGGGGAAATCTAGAGCACACAGAAACAGGGGGAAGGGATTTGGTAGGGTGGATTGAAGGGGATGAGGTCAGTGGGGCAAAGTGCAGGAGACTAGTTCGCGGCAAAATGACCACGTTGGTGTGGTGCTTTTCGATACCCATTTAACAATCCTGTAAAATTTGCCAAGAATCCTAATTCAAGATGTGCCCGAAGTAAATTGAACTCTGTTGTTGAACCATTAGGAGAATCTGGACAGTTTTGGTCTCTTTTGAAAGGTAACACTCTGAATCAACACGAAATTGGGTGGGAATGTATAAGTGGCCAAATAATCTAATAAGCTTCAAGTATCGCAGCAGATAGATGTCCTGCCATTCGGGACATGTGTGTACTAACACTAACCGCAATCACATTCAATTCTTATTCACAAATGCCAAACTCAAAAGTTATCATCTTACTTGCAAACGTTTGGGATTCGGACGCAGTTTCAACACCTGGAGAGCTGAAGGGAGAAAAAATAAACAATTGATCTCAATACCTGCAAAAAAGAAGCGCTACAAGACAAAATGTACCTGACAGGAGTGGAGCCAGAAGAGAGTTGGCCGCCAAACAGCGTGCTATACTGTGGAGGCCCAGCGGGTGGTGCTGCAGATAAATATATCACAAAAGGGTTTTCACCATGTCCAAATTGAGAAGCACCCGCTTTAGATTCCACACTGGGAAAAAAATCCCGTTTTTAAATGTTTAAAAAAAGCGATATTGGACGCCGAAAAAAACTAAAAAATTAATGTATGAGCCACATAAAAAGTATGGGTCTTATATAAACCTTATAGGTGATGCAATACATGCTGTATGGATCTACATCAGCCTATCGAAATCTGCTGTCAAAATGACTAAATTGGATGCAGTGCATCCTCTGGATAACGATGCATCACGTTACCTCTCTGTTGTAGGATAACACCTTTAGTTTAACTTCATTACAATATAAATGAATTATAGTAGGTTTCATTGATTTGACAAAATTAAGAAATACAATAAAGTAATCCATCACATCACACAACTCATCACAGGCAATTGAGTATTCTGGCACTGAATGTCCTTGATTTGCTCTTGGGTGGTGTTGCTTGCCATTTCAACGGCCTTTTACTTCACTGTCTTAGTGGAGTGAGGCATGTCATAACTTTTCTGCATCAATTCCCTTTTTTTCTTGAAGGTTGCAAATAGGTGTTCTGATATCTTGATGAATGACTCCTTCATTTAGTCACCATCTGTTTTATGTAGGTTGTGTGTCTTTAGTTATGTTTTTGGGCATGTTTACATACGTTTTCCTGTGAGTATTCATATACTTCTTTTTGCGTGTGTTGCGTACATTTTTCTGCGTGTCTATGTACATGCTGATTGTTATTTTATGATGTTGTTTACTGTTTACTTTTGTTGCCCTTCAATTGTACGATAAATTTGTTGCTGGTGAGGTGCAATAATAAAATGACAAGATTCCACACAACTACCGGGCTGTTTTTTCTCTATTTTGCTTTCCGAATACTGCTCAAGCAATTTCAAAAATTTTGACATACAACAACGTTTTTTAAAGTCACGGATATAGTTACTTTGCCTGGTAACTATTTACTTTGACTATAGAATAATTCAAATACTAACAGTTACCTTTTGGAAGAAGAAGTGAGTAACTATACCTAACTACTTTTTAAAGTAACTTACTCATCACTGTTGTTAACACATATTTATTTGAGAAAATATTTAACTTTCAACCTTTTAAGGACACCTCAAACGATGCACCCCACCTTTAATGTGGATAGAGAACAGAAGGTGAAATTGGCATTTGATTTATGAACAAACATGAATCAGACACATCAATCTAAAAACATGCAAAAAGTTCAAAAGCTTTTGAGGTAAAAATTTAGAGTAAAAAATGTATACCTGTGTCTGAGAAGACGCTGTCCAGGTGGGACACTGCAGCGTACCTGTCCTGTGTATTGGCGGCAGTTGACTGCTGTGTTTGGGACCGGGAGTGAGGGGCTGGTGGCTGTGGCGGTTTCAGCCCTCCCAAGTCCAAGCTGAGAGATTTGGGGAAAGCTCTAAAGGGCCCCGCGGCCCCCGAGGCTGACGTGCTACGACCTGACACACAAAAAAAATCTCAAACGTTGAACCGAGCCCTCCAACAAAAATCAATATTACACAATTAATGCAAAAATGTTTTTTAAAAAAAAAGCTACGTGGCAAGGCTGGCCCAAGCCTTCTGGGGCACAGACCAAAATTAGATCTTGGGACCCCTTAATACTTGATAGTTTGCATCCCTACAGTATTTTGACTCATCCCATGTTTTACTATTGTCATTACGAATACACTTAAAAGACTAGAGGTGACATGTTTTTGTTATAGTTAGATTGTGACAGTGAATACGGTCACGGAAGCAGAAAAAACAGATTTGCAAATTTGCAGAAAAAAAATCGAATTAAAATTTGGCAGTGAGCAACTTTTCCTTTTGGCCTCACAGAAATCAATACACAAAACCTCAAAGGAAAGCCAGGCATGTTTTACCTAGAGTTTATAATCTGGAATTGTTCAAAATTCAACTAAAAGAGCAAGCTGGGGTTGATTTACACGAAATATTAAAAGTGGCATAGTACAAATTAGGATACTGAAAGTCATCTGGGCCATTTGAAAGTAACCAAATAACCCAATTATTGACTGCACAACCTGCTTAATTATGTGTGTTTTAAATCAACAGCAACAAGAAATGTACAAAAACTGAAATTAAAGTAAAAAAAAAAAGCCAACAAATACTTAAATAATTATGTAATTGTACAGAGGTACCTGGAACAAGATAACACATTTTATTTATAAACAGAATATAAAGTTGAACATACTATTGAAAACTAAGTAAAATGTCCAAAAGCTTTTGAGGTAAAAATGGAGAGTAAAAAATATGAATTAACTACAGTGGGACCTCGGTACTTGGCGGTTCGACGTTCGCGGATTCAGAGCTTCGCGGTCTGTAATGGTTAAAAAAAAAAAAGTACATATTTTTTTTTCTTTTTTTTGAAGGGGCGTCGCTACTTTGCAGATTTTCACTTTTTGCGGGAATCCCCCTTGGCCGACGACCCTAGCACGGCGCGCCGTTCTCGTTTCCCGGCGCGCAGTTTCGGTGCGGCTTCAGCTTCACCCCCCCCCCCCTAACCGCACAGGTCCCCACAGCTACCACTTTCCCCCGCGGCCGCCCGTCCGTCGGCCGGAGCCATCGAGGGCCGTGTAGCGCCATGTAGAGCCATCGCAGCCCGGGCGGGAGACGCCGGCCTACGCACTGAGCGCCCGACCCGCTCGGCTTGTCGCAGTGTTGTGCGTATCGCGCTCGAAAGTACCCGCGGGTTAGGGGCTGGCCCGCGGGAGCGACCGAACGGCACCCGCGGTGCGGCGCAAGTATAAACCCTGTTGTGAATTTGTCTCAGATCGTCCAGGGTGGACGTAAAATCGCCCAGCTGTACGACTCTTAGCGGTGGATTACTCAGCTCGTGTGTCGATGAAGAACGCAGCTAGCTGCGAGAACTAATGTGATTTGCAGCTGCGATTGGCTGGTAACCAGTTCAGGGTGTCCCCTGCCCACTACCCGATGATTGCTGAGATGGGCTCCAGACCCCCCGCGACCCTAATAAGGATAAGCGGAGCAGATAATGAGATGAGATTTTTCTTTTCTTTCTTTTTGAAGGGGCGTTTTATATGTTTTTTCCTTCTTAATAATGCATTTTTTTGGAATGGTGCCCAGTATGACATACTATACGATTTATAGACTAAAAATTACAGCATGTTGATTTGTAAAACACCTTGTGTTGGGTTTTAAAAATCACTCAAAATAAAATATCTGGCAGTTACTGAGTTAAAGCTTAGAGTGAAACAAAAACATGCAAAAAGCATCTTGGTGTAAAAGCAAGCATGAGCCTCAGTGCCTGGAAAAGTTGTTGCTCTTTTTTGGATGTCTTACCCAACGTGAGGTTTTTGGGGAAAGCGCCACCAGCTAGGTCAACAAAAACACAGGCACAAGTCAGCATCAGATGCTGTAAATCTGGAATACTTAAAAGAACGTCCAGAAAGTGAGCAGAAAGCACACCTGAAGGCCGGGGAAGTGCTGGGAAAGGAGTGTCCCCCCAAGAAGTAGAGCCCGGCCGCTGTCTTTCGGTTGCGCGCCCGCTCAGCTCTACAGAACATAAAAAAGGTGAAGGCGAACCACCAGGGCCAGATCGGGGCCAACCAGCGGTCGTACCTTTCATGGACGGGTCCCGCAAACTTTGGGAGCGCGAGGGACGAGCGGTGAATGGGTCAGGGCGGGCGTCTGCAGGCGAGGGGGCCGGCGGGGCTCGATCCCACTGCTGTTACCCAAAAACACGAGACGTGTAATCTCTGGTGTGATGGCCCGTGGCTAGCAGTGATCACCTGCGTCCACGCCGTGGTCCGGGCACCGGGCACCAGCTTGGAAGGGGCCTGGCCCGCCAGCGGTCCGTGGACGAGGAGCGTCTGGACGGCAGGGCTCCAAGGCCCTTCCGCATCCCTCCGGTTCTTACTTTTGGAAAAATGCCTGAAAGTAAAAAGGTGCAGCTTAGAGAAACCGACCATTGGCCTAAACGGAAATCTGCCCCTTTCTTCCAATTTAGGCACCACTTGTGCTACAGCAGAGGTAGAACACATGGTCCTTGTGCATGTCCTCCATGTTTTGGAGCAGGGCATCAAGGACAAATCGACATTCAATACAAAAATAGATATTAAAAATAGTCAACAATGAATTCTGTTACGACTATAGTGGCCATTTTCTAAGAGAGAAAGGCATCTCTACATGAATATAACATATGATGGCATCAACATCAAGTCCAGTGGTTTGCGAAACTATTTGGCCTCCTTGAACTTTGTGACCTTTTGCCACATTTCAGACTTCAAACAACAAGATATAAAACTGTAATTTCTTGTGAAGTATCAACAATAAGCGGGACACAATCATGAAGTGGAACACACTTTTATTGGATATTTTAAACTTTTTTAACAAAAAAAAAAAGAAAAAGTGGGTGTGCAAAATTATTCAGCCCCTTTACTTTCAGTGCAGCAAACTGTCCAGAAGTTCAGTGAGGATTTCTGAATAATTCAATGCTGGTCTAAATGACTAACGATGATAAATGAAATCCACCTGTGTCTCTGTATAAATGCACCTGCACTGTGATAGTCTGAGAAGTCTGTTTAAAGCGCAGAGAGCATCATGAAGAACGAGGAACACACCAGGCAGATCAGAGATACTGTTGTGAAGACGTTTAAAGTTGGATTTGGGTACAAAAAGATTTCCCAAGCTTTAAAAATCCCAAGGAGCACTGTGAAAGCAATAATATTGAAATGGAAGGAGTATCAGACCACTGCAAATCTACCAAAATCGGGCTGTCCCCCTAAACTTTCAGCTCATACAAGGAGAAAACTGATCAGAGATGCAGCCAAGAGGCCCATGATCACTCCGGATGAACTGCAGAGGTCTACAGCTGAGGTGGGAGAATCTGTCCATAGGACAACATTTAGTCGTATACTGCAAAAATCTGGCCTTTATGGAAGAGTGGCAAGAAGGATGCAATTTCTTAAAGATATCCATAAAAAGTGTAATTTATAGTTTGCCACAAACCACCTGGGAGACACACCAAACATGTGGAAGGTGCTCTGGTCAGATGAGACCAAAATTGATTTTTTTGGCAACGATGCAAGACGTTATGTTTGGCATAAAAGCAGCACAGCTCATCACCCTCAACACATCATCCCCACAGTCAGCATCATGGTTTGGGCCTGCTTTTCTTCAGCAGGGAAAGGGACGATGGTTTAAATTGATGGGAAGATGGATGGAGCCAAATACCATTTGGGAAGAAAACCTGATGGAGTCCGGGAAAGACCTAAGACTGGGACGGAGATTTGTCTTCCAACAAGACAATGATCCAAAACATAAAGCAAAAGTGACAATGGAATGGTTCACCAAAAACATATCAAGGTGTTAGAATGGCCAAGTCAAAGTCCAGACCAATCCACTTGAGAACCTGTGGAAAGAACTGAAAACTGCTGTTCACAAACACTTCCCATCCAACCTCACTGAGCTCGAGCTGTTTTGCAAGAAGGAATGGGCAAAAATATCAGTTTCTTGACATGCAAAACTGATAGAGACATACCCAAAGCGAGTTGTGGCTGTAATTGCAGCAAAAGGTGGCCCTACAAAGTATTAACTCAATGGGGCGGACTAATTTTGCACACCCACTTTTTCGTTTTTTTATTTGTTAACATTTTTTAAAATGTCCAATTAAGTGTGTTCCACTTCCTGATATTCCTCATATTGTTGATACTTCACAGGAAATTAAAATGTTATATATTTGTGTTTGAAGTCTGAAATGTGGCAAAAGGTCACTAAGTTCAAGGGGGCCAAATAGCCACTGTATGTGTACCAACATTTCTAAAGTTTTGGGAGCATTAAGGCCTGGATATGGCAAATGAGAAAACTGCTTGCAAAGTTCGCAAAGCAAACCTTGCGTATTATGGCAGTACCTCTGTAATGCAGGGACATTTAAAGAGAACAGCCAGACTGTTTGAACGAGTCTGACTTGCCTCTGAAAGATTTACCTAAGTAATATTCAAGCCAATATGGTTTTTATGACATATATTGTTCTCTTTATATGCGTATATTTCGCTATAATGAGAGCATGAGCGTGCTTTAGAGGTGAGATCTTAGGTCCGAGCCAGCATGAACCTGCCTGAATTTTGTGCCATGTTCTGGCCTTAAATGTCAATTATGTCGAGCTCGGGCCAATTCGGGCTTCTCTGTTGCTGACTATTTTTTTTAACTTTTTTATTCTCCACCCGTTATTTGTCCTACGTTAATTTTTCTTAGTGGAGGATCCGCGCAGCGCAGCATGCATGTTCGACAGCGCATGGGCTCATCGGACACAGCGGAGCAGGCGCATGGCGGGGGGGGATGGTGGAAGCCAAAATCACCCTTCCTTATAGGAAAACTCGGGTTTGCTCCAGTTTCAGTCCCTCAAAACAAGTTAATTGGCCAGGCTTGGGCTGGTTCAGACCTTTATACCCAGAGGCCGGTCAAGTTGGGCTGAATTTTTTTTAGGCCCGGTCTTACCTCTAGCTTGCGCATGTCAGACTGTGCCTGACAAATGCGATTTAACTTAAATGCATGCAGTCCAAAGAAGTCAAGTCATTTTTATTTGTATAGCCCTAAATCACGAAGAGTCTCAAAGGGCTTCACAGATTATTACACTATATTACACAGACTATTTTTTATCCGACGAGAAGAGTAGGTTATTCATATGCTATGGAGTAGAAGTGAGTTTTAAGCTTAGATTTAAACATTTCCACTGAGGTTGCAGATCGGATCTCAGGGGGAAGAGCATTCCACAGCACCGGTGCCCGGATGGAGAACGCTCTCGAACCAGCAGAACACTTCTTTGCTCTTGGGATCACCAGAAGACCGGCACTCTCAGATCGTAGGCTTCGGACCGGGACATAGGGGCAAATCAGTTAAAATAATTTGATTTCAAACCATTGAGAATCATTAAATCATAAATGACTGCATTTATAAAGCGCTTTAACCTGTCACTGAGGACCTCCAAAGCGCTTTACAACGCACAGCACACTTTACCCACTCGTACACACACTTACACACCGATAGCAGAGTCAGTCATGCAAGGCGGCAACCTGCTCATTGTGGGCTTTAGGGGTTCAGTGCCTTGTCCAAGGACACTTCAACATTTAACTCAGAGGAGCCGGGAATCCAACTTGTGACCTCTTTGGTCCCAAGGCAAGCGAGCTACCTACTGAGGTTGTAGCAGACTTTGTAGTTGACCATGATTTAATTTACTGTTCACTTGCTGCTAATGAGCGTGTTGTAGGTTTATACACATAATTTTTTAAGTGATTTCAACAAATTACTTTATTTGACTGTCCCTAAAAACGGACATAGGTTTATTTTTGGATTTATGTCTCTACTGACCAAGCACTGTGCTTAATTGGTTTTAGAGTGGGCATTTTGTCATTATTTACCACATAATTCAATCAACTTCATGCTAAATTGAAGAAAAAAACAGTATCTGATTATTCGAGTAATTGTTTCAAAACCTCCAAAAACATGCAGGACATACGGTCCTCGAAGACCGTGTTGCCCACCTCTGCACTAAAGGATTCGGTCAGTCGCGCCGCTCACCATTTCTTCTTCTCATATTTGTCTTGCAAAAACTCTTTAAACTTGTGCGAGTCCTTGGCCTCCGGGCGTCCGTCGGTCTTGGGATCAAAGGCCCACAACCACGTCCTCCTTCCCACCTGAAAATAGGACGCAATTGCTCACAAAGGCCATCGGGAGATCCATTCCAAAATGGAACTAATGAAACGGTTTGTACATCTTTCCCCTTGCTAAATTCAAGCACTTTTTAAGCACATTTCCAATTTTCCCAGGACCAATAAAAGAAGTAATCCAGTGCCAATCAAAAGAACGAGAGCTTGAACTTTTGTTTCAAACCCTAACTCTAGCCCCCACCCTTATTTCGAAACCCTAAAATCGGTTTAACACCCCAAGCCCAAACCCTATCCCCTAAGCAGAGCTCTACAACCTAACCCTAGCTGTTACCCTAGCCCTAACCCCGTTTTTAACCGTAAGCTAAAATAGATTTTGGAACCCTACATTCAGTTTAGAAACCTGATACGGAGCTCAAAGCCTAGTTCTTAACCCAAAACCTAACTCAAGCTGTAACGCTAGCCCCAACTCTGTTTGAGAACCGTCAAATTCAGTTTAATACCCTAATAAGGAGACTAACACTTTCTAACCCTTCCCCGACCCTATTTTGGAACTATAAAATAATTTCAAACCCCTTATTTGGAGTGCAAACCCTAGCTCCTAACCCTAGCCCAACATCAACCTAAGAAACATGGCAAAAATGTCAAACATTTACAAGCACTATACCTAAAATTCAAGAACTTTTTAAACCCTGAAAAGACCAAATTAAATTCAAGTATTATCAAGGATTTAAAGTACCCTCATGAACCCTGTATCGAACGTGATGCTCCATTAGGGGACATTAGAGCGAGACATTGTCGTCTGCTGTGTCACTCACCTCATTGCCATGGTTTTGGAGGAATTCCACTTCCTGTTGTGAGAAGGTTGTCATGGAGATGGACTTGACCCTGTGCGGAGGATTGAGACCTCGCCTGTGGAGACAGGGGTGTCAACTGGGTTATAAAATAAAACAGCACATCAAATATCTTGTCATCACCTTAATTTTGATCATATAATATTGGTGTGGACAAAACGATTGCTTGATATTGTTGGGAACACTTTACCGCCGTCCATGCCAAATCTATACATTTTTGGCACATTTTGGCTGAGAAAAAAACCTAAAAATAATGACAATACTTAACTAGAAAGGAAACCAGATTCTGTCCAGTGTTCAAGTCTTCTCACAACTGCACTTTCTCCCCTTATTAATGATTGCAATTTCATTTATTAAGTGATAATTAACTTTACAAACACAGCGAGACAGATTATGTAGAATTAGAAAATATATCATTTGTGTAGGCATGTTTATTTTATTTACCATATTAAATACGCAGACAATTATTTCATTATCTTTCTTAGTTCTTTCCCCAATGGCAGTGAATTTAGCAGTCAGGCACAATTAGGGCAATGGACAATCTGGTAAGGAGTGATCAACGTGTGGAAGATGCTTCAAACAAGGTTGAGTTTCCTCATTCGGGCCACATAAGACAGCTTACCAAGTTCAAACAATTAGAGGCACTGGTTGAGAACTGCCAGCGCTGCAAAGCCCCAAACCTAAGCCTAAAATATATCCTGTCCAATCGCAAGACAGCCCTGGTACAGGGTATAGGTGGTAGGGCTGCACAATTTTGGAAAATAAATAGCGATTTTTCAGTCCAGTTTGGTTATTTCAATGTGATTTTTGATCTTAAAGGAAAATTCATTTTCTGTGCTAGTTTTTTTTTTTTGTGTGAATACTTCATCCTCTTGTCTTCGGGTCAAAGTGACATGCCACTGCGTTGTTAAAAACCCAGAAAAATCCCCTTGAATTATATTTTATTTAACTTTAAAAGTTTTTTTAAGGCAGCAGGGCGGCTGAGTGGTTAGCGTGTCCGCGGCACAGTTCTAAGGTCATGGAAATCCAGCTACTGCTGGGGCGGCAGTAGCTCAGGAGGTAGAGCGCTTGTCTTGGGATCAAGGGATCCCAGTTCTAATCCCGGCTCGTCCGTGTTACATGTCGAAGTGTCCTTGGGTAAGACACTGAACCCCTAATACCCCCAATAAGCAGGTTAGCGTCTTACATGGCTGCAATACAAGGCCGCTATTGGGAAATGTGGAGCACATTGTAAAGCGCTTTGGGAAGTCATTGACTTGAAAAGCGCTATATTAATGCAGATCATTTCATTTCTTATCAGCTTTTCTGTGTAGAGTTTGCATGTTCTCCCAGTCTTTGCGCGGGTTTCCTCCAGGCACTCCGGTTTCCTCCCACATTCCAAAAACATGCATGTCAGGTTAATTGGCCGGTCCAAATTGTCCCTAGGTCTGAATGAGCGAATGAATTGTCCGTCTCTGTGTGCCCTGCAACTGACTGGCAATAGCTCAGTGTGTCCCCTGTCCACTGCCCTAAACTAGCTCGGATGGGCTCCAGCACCCCCGCAACCTTATTGGGGATAAGCTGTCCAGATAATAGATGGATGTTCTTTCTCCTAATTGATACCAGTAGTAAAATTATTTTTTTATTTTTTATTCACATTTATATGTAATCTGTATAAAAACATTAAAAGATGGTCTTTTAAATGAAGACAACACGAGGGTTAATCATATGTGCTTTATTAGGAAAACTGTGTCCTCGTCTGGATGCTTGTTGGGGTTCCTGTCTGCTCACACAAGGCTCAAACCCGCAGTGTGTTGCAATCACACAATTACACTACGTCACATCGCAATATCGATTAGATTTTGGTTAATCATGCAGCCCTATGTGGCGGCATGTTCTGGTCTTGCAGAAGCTTGCAGAAGTCCTTGAAGAGCGGAGAATGGAAGCTTCCAAAGACCCTCCCCTTCCAACTCAAACACTGATCCACTTCAATGGACCAGGGGCCAGAGCTCAGATCATAAGCCAAAGGGAGAGACCACTACTTTTAAAACTTGAATGTGACTGGAACTTAAGGGTGAACCTTAATAGGCAGCTCAAGTTCCCACCAGATATATCCATCACCCAGGGATCAGAATGGAGATTTTCATTTTCAGCTGAAATAGCCAGGGTCCAGGTGCCGCAGGCCCTGGCCAGGTCCAGGGCGGAGCCCGGTGGGGGGCTCAGGGGGGCAAACCCACCTGAAGCCAACGGCATTTATCTTATTTGCTATGTGAAAATTGCACTAGAATGAATTAAGTCCAACAAAACAGAAACCATGTATTTTTTTCAGTTTTAAGATGTTTAAAACAATTGGGGGATTACAATGTTACAACCATCACCATTGTTGTTGTGTTTTGATGATGAAGATGGACCTTGTATTTAGCTACTAATCAACAATATATATGAAAATATATACATTGATAACCATTCATCATTAATTTGAAAATAGAATGCACAAACTGAACATGCTTAAAGAAAATACATGTCAGTCTGTGACAGTCTTCTCCAGCCATGACCACTTAAATTTATTCTTGATTCCTTTATCAATCTCGGAGACAAAAGCCTCGTCTTCTTTTCTTAGTATTTTCATATTTACTTTTTCAAACACTCATTTCACCGTTTGAAAAGACCGGAAGGAGCGCCATGTTTGAGAAAGCCAATGCTCTGAACAAAAGCTCCGCTGATTGGTTATCAGCGAACCTATCGACCAATGGTAGGAGTCGATCTATTTGTTGTGTGTTATAGATCTAATGCGCTGCGCTTCTTTTTGCCGATTTTTCTCGCGATCTCTAACTGCTAACTTGGGGTGATGAAACAGTCACGTATCATACCTCACCCCCCCAAAATATTTTCTCATCGAATTTAGACGATTTACGGGAATGACCTTTGGGGTTCAAAAACAGCGGAAATCCGCGGATCCGCGGAAAATTCTGATCCCTAATCACCTCTCTGAGATCAAACATCATCCTGTGGTCCCTTGCAGGCAAGACAGCGTCTCTTGAGAGAGAGAGTAAATGCTGCATATCAAGGAAAAACAAATACACAAAGCTGGTAGCCAATCCTCGAAAAGCGGGTTGGGCAACATTCATCTACCTTGTGGAGGTTGGCTGCAGGGGATTTGTTGGAACTTACATCCAAAGCCTCCACAGGAAGGTTTAAGTTAGTGAAACTAAAGAGAGGAATCAAGGACCAGGCAAAAGAGGCAGCTTTTGGCTGTGGCTGAGTAGGAAGGACAGGTCTTGGAGGAAATAGGGGTCCTAGCTGTGGCTGCAGGGGAGCGGCAGAGAGACATCCCTGAAATTGCTCCACCATTGTGAGATGTTCCGGGTTGAGTGGAGCTAAGCAACAACCCAGGGTGGCTACTGGCCAATGACCCTGCAGTTACACCTCGCATTTGGCACCATGCAGGTACTTATTACCTGTGCTCTCATCGAGCGTTGCTTGTTACATGTACCAGTGCAGGATTTTGCAGAGTTCATCTTCAATAGAAATCTACAATAACTTTGTTGTCTGCTAATAGTAAACAAGACAATCTGGAAAAGAGCCAAAATGGGCAACAAGTACCCTATTTTCCGCACTATAAGGCGCACCGGGTTATAGGGCGCACCACGAAAAAATAGTTTTTGGTCCTATATTTGACATACATAAGACGCACCAGATTATAAGGCGCTACAGTGGGAACGTCGACAAAATAGTCGGATAGTTCAGTCAAACTTATTACCCCCTTGACATTCCGAAAGCTGGCAAAGAAGCAAATACGTGTCGTAGACACGTGCGGATGCGGTGTACGTACGATGTCACTCAAATGCATCGTTCCAAATATCATTCCGAAGGTTAAAGTCTTGGGATTCAAGAAATGCCAACAATTCCTTAGTTTCTATTATCTTTTTCGCTCGCAACTTTACTGTGCATATGACAATAAACACTTGGAATTGAGTTTAATTTAAAAATATACTACTTCCTTCAACACTCCATTCCATCCATTATCTGCACCGCTTATCACAGAAACATCGAGTTCAGTCTGAAACAAGATACAGGGAAAATATATAGCCGGAGTAGCTCACCGAAGTCGTTGTGTTGAATAATAATGTGTAACCATGGTCCTCTTATATCCGTGAGTGTAGTAAATCCAGGAGAGTCAAATATTTACAAATACAGAATGGTAAAACATGTTTCCTCTATGCCGTAGACAACCATACTTGCTATTCACATTCATCTTTTTCGGCCAATTGCAGGCTTTGTTTTGCCGCTTTAGC
Organism: Urocampus carinirostris; assembly: GCF_059441175.1. NCBI lineage: Eukaryota > Metazoa > Chordata > Actinopteri > Syngnathiformes > Syngnathidae > Urocampus > Urocampus carinirostris. Next base: position 34,214,327 of record NC_142359.1, read on the forward strand.
CTATGCCAGCCTGTAAATGATAAAAAGGATCCGCCCCCTTTACCTCCGAATAACTTTAGCCAATAGTGATCGGTTCAAATGATGATTGACACATTGGTTAGCCAATGAAACGCCGGTAAATAAATCCCAGCATACACCGCGGACTACTTAACGTTCAGGGGAAAATCTAGTCGGCGGCTGCTGCATTAGTTGCAAGACTTTGCGACTTAATATTGATCCATAAATAAGGCGCACTGTATTATAAGGCGCATGGTCAGCTTTTGAAAAAAATAAAAGCTTTTAGGTGGGCCTTATAGTGCGGAAAATATGGTAAATACCGGGAAAACATAGGTCAACAGGTATGAAACCAGCAAAAACCTTTTAGTTTCATAGTAATTTGTACTGCATCCTCTTATGTCAAACAGTAATGATCACTTTCACAAATGTAATTTTAACTTAGTATGCAAGAATTGCGGATTTGATTATGCTGCTATTGGGGTCCAATGTCTGCACTTTTATGGTTTATATTGGGTTATTAATGGGTATTGGGTTTTATCTATATTTATTCTGGACATTTTTCTTTGGAGATTTGCATTTTTGTTGCTTTTTGACAATGACATAGATGTTCACCATCTAAATCAGCACTGAACACATTAAAAAGGGAAAGGCGCTTCATCCTGGGCACTAATAGCTGCATTGTACTACTGCTAAGCAGGATTCAACTTATTGCGTTTGAACACCGCTCAGCACTTGAGTTTCGAGAGCTGTAGTTTTCCTTTTGTTATTGTATTTTTTCAAATCACTTTATATCGTTTACCGTGTATTATTGTTGCACTTCAAGTGAAGGATAAATTTGTTGCTGGTGAAGTGCAATAAATATGACAAAGTTATATAACACAACTTCCTGTCTTTTCTATTCAACTAACTCAAATACTGCTCGGAAAATTTCAAATTCTTTGACATACAACTTTTTAAAAACGTAACGGAAATAAATACTAATTCATAAAGTAACTCAGTTACTTTTTGGAAAAAGTAGCAAGTAAATGAAGCCAATTACTTTTTAAAGTAATGTGCCAACGCAGCAGATAGGCAAACAGACAGATAGATCTGACTATACATAGACGGACAGATATAATAGGTATCTATAGATGTATAGATAGCTTGAGGGCAGCACATCAGCGCAGCGGTTAGCGCGTGTGAGGCACAGTTCTGAGGTCATGAGATCGAACCTCCCGTGTGGAGATTGCATGTTCTCCTTGTGCTTGTTTCCTCCAGGCACTCCGGTTTCCTCCCACATTCCAAAAACATGCATGTTAGGTTAATTGACCAGTCCGAATTATCCCTAGTTGTGAATGAGCGAGCGAATTGTCTGTCCCTTTGTGCCCTGCGACTGGCTGGCAACCAGTTCAGGGTATCCCCTGCCCATTGCCCGAACTTAGCTGGGATGGGCTCCAGCAACCCCGTGACCCTACTGAGGATAAGCGGTGCAGATAATGGATGGATAAATAGCTTAATTTTTTTTTACAAAATAAAATAAAAATAATAAGAAGTATAAGGCATCAATATCCCAGGAAGTGGGGGACAAATTACCAAGTGTGTTTTGTACATGGATGATTTTAATATTTTGTGTACTGACCGCGCATCTGTTGAAAGAGCCCTTGACTTGACTGACCTGTTTGGGAGGGCATCTGGGTCAAGGCTAAATAGAGAAAAATCACAAGTGAAGTTTTATGGAATGTGGAAAGAGACAGAAAAGGCAGGACTCCCGCTGACGGTGTTAAAGACAGACCAGAAAATCCTAGGGATAAAATTCAATGCGGATGGAGGAGGCGAGACCAACTGGGATGACGTGACAAGGAAAGTTAAGCAAAAACTTGTTTTTTGGTCACTAAGAAAACTGACAATAGAGGGGAAGGTCCTAATCATCAAAGCGATCATCCTCCCAATGCTTTTGTCAATCAGTTTAATTTTTATGCCTAAAAGAAACGTGCTGTTACAACTGGACCGAGCCATCTTTCGCTTTGTCTGGGGCTCAAAGTGGGAAAGGATAAAAAGAGATACAATGAAAAAGAAAAAGGAAAAAGGGGGGAAAGGAGTGCCTGACCTCCAGCTTTTCCTGGGAAGCAAATATGTCTCTCTCCACTTCCAAAACGCTGTGGGCCCACCCAACAACCCGAAAAGTCAAGCAATGACCCGTTTTTGGATGGGCTCATATTTGCGGAAGCTAAAGCTTGTACCAGACAATCGTTTGATTCCAGTTTCGTTTAACTTGCCACCAACACATCTCTTTATTCGGGATTTTTTGAAGAAGTTTGATTTGGAAACACAAGAATGTCACACTTTACAAAACCACAGGGCCCTTATTGCTATTGTGCAAGAGCGAGCTACAGTAAGCCCTGTGCGGGGGCTTGCGTTTGGCGAATCCACAACAGTTTGGAGCAACGTCAATCATCCTGCCCTCCCAAACAGACTACGAGACTTGTCATGGATGGTGGCTCATGAAGTTCTCCCAGTCAGAGCTGTAATGCACCACCGAGGAATGTCAGCGACTTCGACGTGCCCTCGACCTGGCTGTGGCGCCCAGGAGTCGGTGAGGCACCTTTTTTGTGAGTGCAGCGCTGCCAAGGTCTTGTGGACAATGGCCGAACAACTAGGAAAGTTCCCGGACTTGCCAGCAGGAGAGGTCCCTGATGCACAGTACGTGCTTTACGGGGTGAGTCGGTCGAGGAGGCATCGGAACGACTTTGCCAGGGACTGGCTCACTCTCGCCGCCATCAAGGACGCCATCTGGACCTCCAGAAACCTGCTGGTATGGAGGTGCAGGCAGATCCCCCCCGTGGCTGTGCTCCAAATGGCTGCAGATACCATACAATCTGCGAGCGGCGGGCCTAGGACGCAGCCATAAAGAAGACTCGTCTGCACCCACCCGGAGGGGGGAGCCGGAGCTACACTGTGGGAGTCCCGGCAGCAACGGCCTGGGTTGTGGAACCCAGAAGGGAGAGGACCCACGCAGAAGGGAAAGGACCCACACAGAGGACTGGAAGAATGCTGCTTGGGAGGGTGGGATGGCAGAGCTATGCCCTTGCACAATAGTATTGCCTTTTACACGCTGGTTAACTACTGTTAAAAGAAAATAACTCTGAAATTGTTTAATTGATGTTGAAAATGTCAGGAAAAAATGTTAAAACGTCATATCGTCACGTCATATTGTCAAATATAAAAAAATTGTGAATATGCTTGATGGCTGTGTTTTGCTGCTGTTGGTGTCGGTGGATTTGTTCAGACCGAGGACAATCGACTTTGGCCTGGACGGATCTATTGACACTAACAAAGATGTTATATAATGAAATTGTGAATATGTTTGATTTTCGAGAAGGTTTGTTCAAACCTCACTTTGTGTATGCTGTTAAAAACGTAATATTGGAATATAATATTGTGAATGTGCTTAATTGCTGTTGAGATTGTCATGATTGTTTTCTGTTTTTAGTGTCAATAAATTTGTTCAAACCAAAAAATCTATTGACACTAACAAAGATGTTATATAATGAAATTGTGAATATGTTTGATTTTCTGTTTTTAGTGTCAATAAATTTGTTCAAACCAAAAAATTTGTCGGTGGATTTGTTCAGACCAAAAACAATCGACTTTGGCCTGGACGGATCTATTGACACTAACAAAGATGTTATAAAATGAAATTGTGAATATGCTTGATTGCTATTAAGATTTTCGAGAAGGGTTGTTCAAACCTCACATTGTGTTTGCTGTTAAACGTCATATTGAAATATAATATTGTGAATGTGCTTAATTGCTGTTGATATTGTCATGATTGTTCTCTGTTATTAGTGTCAATAAATTTGTTCAAACCAAAAAAATAAATGAATAAATAATGCAGCTTCGACTGGACGCAAGCCAGTGTCCTCTTTGTCCCGGAGAAATGCAGAGGGAAAAAAGAAAGTCAGCATTGGGGGTGACCCCTCAAGATTTCTTAGTGCCAACCCTGGCAGGTAAACTTAGATCTGGGCCTGGGGGTAATCTAATTACTTTTTGAATTAAGTAACTAGTTACTGTAACTAATTCCTTAATTTAGTAAAGCGTCCAACACTGCTTAAAAAAGCCCAAAGGCAGCTGGGTAGGGAGGGGTGCTGGGAGTGGGCTCAACATGCCGAAATTGTCCATGCAGTGCAATGACAACAACACGGGTACACACCCACACGCATTCCGTCCAGACCAAAATCTGCTGGAGCCACAGATAGGTTAACAAAAACATGGTATTTTTTGAACCAAAGCACCATTTTTATACATGAAACATCTCGAAGCACATTACCCGTCGAAAATGTTTAAAAATGAATTTTCAGTTTCATGTTTTGTTCCTAAATGATAGTGTTGAATAAATTGACGGTATAAAGTGTTTTGGATCATTTGTGGTCACTGTATCTCAGGAGGTAATACACGTTATTCTTTCTTTTAATAAAATTTCAATCTGTTACACTGTATTGTTGTGTCTTGTTTTCATTCTAGAAAAATAGCAAAAGTAATACTTAAATCAGCACAAGGTATCAGCCAGTAGAAAAAATAAATTTAGACTACATACTAACTTTTTCTTTTATTAGGGTGGGTACACAAAGAAAGTAATTATAACAAGAACAAATGTGATTAAGGTTTTTACTAGTTTTGAGAGATTATCATTATTTTATACAGCTACATACAATAAAATAAGTGATATTTTTATGTATTAAACATAGCTGCCCGTACTACCCCATGCAAAAAAATAATTAAAATAAGAAAAATATGTGCTTCTTTTTTTTTTTTTTTTTTTTTGCTTATGTTATTATTTTTTCACCTTTGTTAAACAAAATACGTTATTAAATGTAATGCGCTAACTCACGAGCAGATAATTAGTGTATAAAAAGAAAAAAGTGCAATCTCCTGCCACCTAATGATATGGATGAAGATAACAGCTTCTCGGCAAATCAATATGAGTAAGCAGATATACGGAACAATTGCATACTTATGTACACGTTTAAATTGGATAATTTCTTACGCTCGCACACTGCTTGAAAAACACTGAGATAGATGACCAAAGCGTCAGCTTCCGTGGCAACACGTGCCTCGCGAGTGGTGCAGTGCCCTGCCGTTATTCCCGCCGCCATCCCGAACCCAGGCAAAACCTTGATATCAAAGACGCTACACTCACAGCATTCCAGAGCACGACGTGCACACGAAGGCGCCCACGGTCACGTCAGTGTACGTCACCCCGGGCTGGTTGCACTCGAAACAGTGCTTGTTTACTCCGGACTGGGCCAGCTCCCGGACCTTGCGTGAGCAGATCTCCTGGTTGTCCCGGTGCTTGCGGTTCGACATGGTAGATTCAGGGCAGGGTCAGGCTCGTTCGTGAATCCGTCCGAGTGCCGTGTCCCGGCGGGATCTCGACTCGGCCGCCTTACCGCTGCATGGTGGGGAGGCTCGCTTGCTCGCTCACTCGTGCTCGGCCGAACCCCACAAACGACGCGAGACCAGGCAGCACCGAGCGGAGCTAGAAAGCTAGACTGAACCGGGTGCGGCACGAGCCGGAAGCACAGCCTACTTCCTTCAAAATAAAAGCGACAAACCGGAAATACGTCGTTTGGAACGAAATTCCACGAGGTGTTCACCCCTTTCCACCCTATGTCATTACTGTGTGCACTTGACCCAAAACGACGGGAGTACGAGCACGAGTTTGAATGGAACGAGTGGAGATTTCTAAATTGAGTTGTATTTTTAGATTATCAATCTCATACCTGTCAGGAACCTGAATTAAGAACCTGAATTAGAACACCATGAGGTAAATGGAAGAGGCAAGCATGACAAAGAGTGGGAGCAAATGTCAAGTCAATGCGAGGGATTAATACAATCTTCAAAGAAAGGTGTGGAACGGTACATTTACAATGATCGCAGCAAGGCTTTAGGGCTAGGACCTTAGCTTGGCCTTTTGACTGAGAGTAAGTGTCCCAGCTCCTAGGCTATGTAGCGTATCATGAACTGACCGGTGTCGGATAATGGATAATGAATAACGAAGATAGAACAATAACCCTTATAAACCCCATTCGTATTGTGTTGCTTGCAAAAAAGATGTGACAGTAGTTGCCTCCGGATTCTATGATTTAAAGACTAATTTTGATACATATAATAGAGAACACTTCAGTAAATAGGCAACACTTGTAATATCACAATTTATTAAGAATATGTACAGAATGATATAACGAATCACATGTACAATATAACATGTTTAAACTACATAAATAAACACGTTTGAAAAAAAATATGGTGTAAGATTATTTTGTAAGAGAAAATACAACAATTTGTAAGGGCATGGAGCCGTGGAGGTTGATAGGTATGCAATTTACAAAGTTTTCTGCAAAGATAGACAAATCACCGATTTAGGGAAATTATTTTTTTGCAATTCCAAAAGGAAACAGCCCTTTTCCAAAGCACCATAAGAGCCTGTGTCTCCTAGCCATTAAATAAAAACTGACTATACCGAAGGCATCATCATGAATGTCAGTGTTTGCGTTGCCTATTCCATATCTGATAAGTAATTGTGAATATCTGGTTTGGATTAACTGGAATGCCGAATACCTGAGTAAACCATGATAACTGGAGTGGAAATGGTAAGTGTAAGTTTGTTACTACTGCTGCTAGCTAGTAAATCTTTTAGTATTATAATCTATTACAACAATAATAATAATGTCATTATTAACATTAGTATTATGAATAAAGTGTTTTATATAATACTGTATACATTTACTAACAATAATACATTACAATATTGTTAATAATAATTATTCTGCTTGTCTATACTTTGTGCTTATTTGAGATGTTGCGATCTACGATCTTTTTCTGTCACAATGCATTCCCCAGAAGTTTGAGCACCATGACTGATGGCAGGAGGCACTGGAGTGGACGGCAGTGGAATAAGCAGTTGAATTGAAACAAATAATAATAACCACGACGGAAGAATGTGACTACAACTTGTTACACTGGGGATTTCTTGCTGTGCATTGGGCTGTGGTAACCGGCAAGGTTCTAAGCCCAATTTAGCATTTATCTGATCCCTTTTGATGAACACAAAAGACTGCATGCATATCTCCAATCAGGCGGAAGGACAGGCAGACCTCAAAGTACTCAAGGATTTGCAGTGAGCAATTTTTACTGTTTGTTTGATCTATTTCCGAGCAATTTTATATTAAGTAGATACAAGTGTTGTGCCTAATTTCACTCCCCTTCACGTAAAATACTATAAAAACGTGTGTCGCGATCGTAGTCCTTATAATGTTTTACGAAGGAAAATTGCATAGTGTGATTTAAAAAAAAAAAAAAAAACGTGGAGCGAGATTCTACCGGGCAGTGGGAATTGGGCACATAAACGTGTCACAAGAAACTCTATGTAGCTATCAATAAGTTAGCAAGTTCTACTGTAACTAAAATAAAAATGATAAACAATTCGTGCAGCTTTTCGCTACTGTTTATTTGAGATTTAATGGCACCCTGGATAAAACAAATTAGCATACACAGCTCTTGTTAGTGTTTTACCGTTGCCAATATGAGGTGCCTCCCTATCAGCGCAGCAACACGTACCAGTAAGAACTGGTAAGCATCCAGACTTACACACTATTTTATATCAGCACTGGTGTATGTGGATACTTCACTAACAATATAGTGGTACAAATCGTGTGGACCAAAGTCAGACAGACTGGAGCATTTGGTTAGATGTGTGAATATGTCAGGAGGAAGACGGTAGCTAGCCTTGGTAATGCTATCCTCAGTGCAAAACCCCTGCACATACAAGATTTATAATCACGTAAAAAAAATGTTTGTGTATACAAGAGGCAGAAGTTCTGTACGTTTTTGATCATTTTGATAATTTCATGATGTAACACGCTCACAATGACCACAAATTATAAAAACACTTTGTTCTATCAATTTAGACAACAAAATAATTCAAGAAAAATTATAAAAATAAAAAAACAAAAAATAGAGGGAGAGAGAGATAGAGAGAGAGAGAAAATAAGGGCGGCACCCCGGATGAGTGGTTTGCGCTTCTGCGGGCACAGTTTTGAGGTCATAGGATCAAAACCACTAACCAGCCTTTCTGTGTGGAGTTTGTATGTTCTCCACGTGCTTATGTGAGTTTTCCTCCCACCATTCCAAAAACATGCATGTCAGGTTGCATGGCCGGTCCAAATTGTTCCTAGATGTCTGTCCCTGTGTGCCCTGCAACTGGCTGGCAACCAGTTTAGGGTGTCCCCTGCCCACTGCCCAAAGGTAGCTGGGATAAATATGGATAGTTTTTTTTTATATGGCTTTTGACTGAATTTAGTTTTTAATGTCTAATATATTACTGTAACACATTTACATTTCATTACATTTTTATGTTTTGTTCAGCAGTTTTTTAATTTATATTTCTATATATCAATGTTTCCTCATCTGGGGGGTCCACACTGTTAAAGTTTAGTTTGATGGCTGAAAATTTTGAGACCAATTGTTGCCATTTCTATCTGTGTGGATAAGGCTCCCTCAGATACCTTTCCTTGTATGGTTAGTCTGTGCCTTGCTCAGATCACATTTTATTTATCTTACAATTTTTGTCTTTATTGTATTTTAAACCTCGTGTGTGTTTGTGTATACTGAGTTGGGTGGCAGCAACTAAAGAGGTTGAGCAATTGTCCTAGGATCAAGAGGTCGCAGGTTCAATTCTCGGCTCCACTTAGTTTAATGTTTTAGTGTAGTTGGGCAGGACACTGAACCCCAAATGCCCCTGATAAGCAAGGCTGACTCTGCTATCATTGTTTGAGTGTGTGTGTGTGTGTGTGTGTGTGTGTGTGTGTGTGTGTGTGTGTGTGTAAATGGGTAAATTCTGAAGTGTATTGTAAAGCGATTTAAAGGTCCCCAGTGACTATAATATAGAGCTTTATATAGAGTCTATATAAATGCAGTCAATATACCATTCTCCATTTATTGGGTAGGGACAGATGGGGAAAAATATTGTCTTATTGTACGCTGAACGGTTTTGTACAGCACTTTCAGTGGTAATTTATTTTTTTGCGACATATGATTTTAATTTGATTGATTTGAATGGTCAACTATTAAAAAAAAACCTCGACTGATCAGGGCGCGACACTAGCCGGAATCCCTGCTTACTTCCTCCGAAACAAAAACAATAAACCGGAAATACATACTTTGGAACAAAATCAAATATGTATTTTGTTTTTATAACGGAGAAAGTGCGCAAACATGTGTACAAATGGGATTTAAAATCACCAAAAAGCAGAAATTGTGTTTTTGTTTCCAAGAGGCAGACATTCTGTACGGTTTTCATTATTTTTCATCGTGTCATGTTGTAACATGCTTCCAGTCACGTGATTTTTCGACACGATGCCTAGGAAATTGAAGAACTCTTAAAAACGACTTCCAGAGTTTTTAAAAATACATTTCGATGCAGCATTATTTTCGACCCAATTAAAATATATATATATATTTAGTCAACGCCACGTTGCGCATCACTTTAATTCAAAGGGCGTAATCAACCCGTTTTTGGGGCTTAAGCACCCCGAAGAATTAAAGGATTTTTAAAGCTCTCTTTTCCTTAATAAAGAAAAGGATAGGCTTATATATAATGAAATACCTTAGATTAAAAATGTTAACAACACAGCAACAGAAATACCCCACTTCCTTGAAATGGTTCACTCCATTTGATTCCTAGCACCCCCCCCCCCCCTCTTGCTCCTCTATCGGAATTATGATGTGTTGAATACAAAGCATCACTGTCTAATAAGTTCCATGCTTATTATTATGTATGTGTATAGTGTATGTGAGCGTACTCTATTAGAAATAAATGAATATAAACTTGGCATGGCTTCGTAATAGTTATTCTGCTAACCACAAAGTGTAATGTGATGCTCGCAAAACACTACTGAACAGTGTCCAATGATCCTAAATCCCTTTAAAGGTTTCATAAATGTGAATTTCCCTTCGGGGATGAACGAAGTATCTATCTATCTATCTATATTTGGGGGCAGCGAGGCGGCGCAGTGGTTAGCACGTGTGCGGCACAGTTCTAAGGTCTTGGGCTACCGGACTTCCTGTGCGGAGTTTGTATGTTCTCCCCGTGCTTGCGTGGGTTTCTTCCGGGCACTCCGGTTTCCTCCCACATTCCAAAGACATGCATTTCAGGTGGATTGGCCGGTCCAAATTGTCCCTAGGTGTGAATGAGCGAGCAAGTTGTCTGTCCCTGTGTGCCCTGCGATTGGCTGGCAACCAGTTAAGAGTGTCCTCTGCCCGATGATTGCTGGGAGTGGCTCCAGCACCCCCACGACCCTACTGAGGATAAGCGGTGCAGTTGATGAGATGAGATGAGGTGTCATATTTGACCACAAGATGGTACCGTCTTGTCCAATGAGAATGAAAACCAGTACCAAATGAGCACAGCGTAGCAGCAAGATGCCAGACTAACAAGATGGCGACTACTACGTATGGATTCCGCTCTGTAAACGAAACAACTATTTTATATTTTCGTTTATTGTTTGATACATGAACATCCATTGCAGTTCGGTCACCCTGGAAGGGGGATCCCCTCGTGTGCGGTCCCTTCTAAAGGTTTCTTCATTTTCCTCATGTTGAGGTTGTGAGTTTTTCCTTTCCCTTGGGTAGGTTTTAGATCAGGGGATGGTGTCATAATAGTCTGTAGCTTGCAATAGTCTGTGGGCTTTGCAGCCCTTTGAGACTCCTTATGATTAAGGGGTGTACAAATAAACATGACTTGACTTGAGAAGTTTTATATAAAAGCAGTCAATTTACCATATTTATGCCTATTATTAAAATTAAGTTTTTTTACTGAATTGAAAATGTAAAAAAAGTAACGAGACAGACTCTGAAGCTTAAATCGCCTCTGCTCTAATTTCTTGTCATATTAATTTTTTTCATGAAAACAGACAGTTGGAGTCACGTGACTAATTTAATTCCGGTACGTGTTTTTTCTTTTTTTTTTCTTCAGTGTGCAACTTTAGTGTGGGTGTCGTGGTATGTTGCGTGGAAAGAAACCGGTTGTCAGTCTGTCGGACAAGAAAAACACACCCAAACGTTTGTGCATCTTAGCGCCAATGACGTGTTAAACGTTTCTGGAGCTGCTGGAGGCGCAACCTCCATTTATTCGACAATCCCGACATCGCCGCGACATGACAACCTAAAAGCAAGCTGAATTTGGAGTGTTTTTTTTTTCCTCGAAGGGTTGTGTCCTCACGAAAGGGATTATGACGATTAAAGTGGACTTTGAAGAGTGCTTGAAAGACTCCCCGCGCTTCAGGTAACCCTTTTCACCCTGTGGTACGAAATAGCATTGAATGTGAATATTAGCTGAAGAGTCGCTTCCAGAATTTTTGTATAGGGGTGGCCAGATTGGGCCACTTGAAATCCGTAGGTGGCGCCACAAAATGAAAAGCCACAATTTCGGGTTATTGAAGAATGTCATGGGGGAACTATCAGAAAGAGTTAAGAACACGGCTACTGATATACATCCGTGTATTGTGTAATATTTAATGTAACTAATGATTTAATGTGCATTGTGGGTGTCCGCCGATCCTTAAAAAGTCTTAAGAGGCATTTATTCTTTATCTAAAAATAAAGCCATAATTGTCGTTAAAATGCCTTAAATACAGTGTCCGCAAGTCTTAAAAATATGAGCACATTAATTTACTTATACTTGTTTGTGTCATGATTACTCGTTGCACTTACCTGTGCTTGCTCGTTGACACCAGCTGCTGCTCGTTACCCGATTGGTTCCCCCTCTTATTTAAGCTCAGTGCTCTCACTCGCCCTTGGTCAGTCCGTCAGCGAAGCTCTGTTTACACAAGGCAAGCATTTTGACTCTGACTCCCGTCTGTCCCATTTTGTCACCCGTTATCCACTCGTCTGATCCTGATTTCCCCGTTTTGACTCCGGCTACGATCCGTTTTCTGACCCCGACCACGTTCTGAACTCCCGTCCCGACTAACGACCCGTTTTTGACCCCAACCACGCTCTGCTCTACCGTCCCGGCTAACGACTCGTTTTTTTCCTGTTTAACCACGATACGATCTCCCGCTCCGGAAGATCCACTTCCGCATTCCGAACACGTGAACGGCTTGCTTCCCTCGCCCAGCGAGCACCGGATCGCTGCTGCTGGTTTTTCCTCTATATCTCAAACTTGTGAGCAAACGTTACGGATCTTGGTCCTCCTCCTGTCCTGGTCTCGACAGTTTGAGATTAAAAGATTTAGTAACTTTTGTCTTTCTTAATAATTCACAGATTTACTTCTGTGGGAGGGCGGCATGGCGACTGAGTGGTTAGCGTCACCGTGGTACAGTTCTGAGGTGATGGGATCAAACCTTCCTGTGTGGAGTTTGCATGTTCTCCCCGTGCCTGCGCGGGTTTCCTCCGGGCACTTCGGTTTCCTCCCACTTTCCAAAAACATGCATGTCAGGTTAATTGGCCGGTTTCAATTGTCCCTAGGTGTGAATGAGCGAGCGAATTGTCTGTCCCTGTGTGCCCTGCGACTGGCTGGCAACCAGTTCAGGTTGTCCCCTGCCCACTGCCTGAAGACGGCTGGGATGGGATCCTGCACCCCCGCGACCCTACTGAGGATAAGCGGATAATGGATGGATGGACTTTTGTGGTAATATCGTGTGACCACATTTACAGAACTATCAAAACGGTGATGTAGAATCAGTCGGTTCTTTCAGAGTAGACTTATGTCTTAGGTCTACCCTCAAGTATAGCCATTTCGGACAGAGACGTTTACTTTGGACCATGGGAAACAATACATACAGGACTGTCTCAGAAAATTAGAATATTGTGATAAAGTTCTTTATTTTCTGTAATGCAATTAGAAAAACAAAAATGTCATACATTCTGGATTAATTACACATCAACTGAACTATTTCAAGCCTTTTATTATTTGAATATTGCTGATTTTGGCTTACAGCTGAAAAAAACTCAAAAATCCTATCTCAAAATATTAGAATACTTCCTCAGACCAAGTAAAAAAATAATTTTATAACAGCAAAACTAAATCAAACATTTGAAAAGGTCCATTGATGCACTCAGTACTTGGTTGGGAATCCTTTTGCACGGATTACTGCATCAATCCGGCGTGGCATGGAGGCAATCAGCCTGTGGCATTGCTGAGGTGTTATTGATGCCCAGGATGCTTCGATAGCGGCCTTCAGCTCATTTGCATTTGTAGGTCTGGTGTCTTTCATCTTCTTCTTAACTATACCTCACAAATTCTCGATGGGGTTCAGGTCAGGGGAATTAGCAGGCCAATCAAGGACAGTGATGCCATGGTCAGTGCACCAGTTACTGGTGGTTTTGGCACTGTGGGCAGGTGCCAGATCATGCTGGAGAATGAAATCCTCATCTCCATAGAGCTTTTCAGCAGATGGAAGCATGTAGTGCTCTAAAATCTCTTGGTACACAGTTGCATTTACTCTGGACTTGATGAAACACAGTGGACCAACACCAGTAGCTGACATGGCTCCCCAAACCATTGCTGACTGTGGGAACTTCACATTGGATTTCAAGCAACTTGGATTTTGCTCCTCTCCAGCCTTTTTCCAGACTCTGGCGCCTTGACTTCCAAATGAAATGCAAAACTTGCTTTCGTCTGAAAAGAGGACTTTGGACCACTCTGCAACTGTCCGGTGCTTCTTCTCCATAGCCCAAGTCAGACGCTTCTTCCGTTGTCTTGAGTTCAGAAGTGGCTTGACCATGGGAATACGGCTATTGTAGCCTATTTCCCGGACACGTCTGTGAACTGTGGCTTTTGATACCTGGACTCCAGCTTCAGCCCACTATCTTTGAAGCACCCCCAAATTCTGGAAGCGGCTCTTCTTCACAATTTTGTTAAGGCTCCGGTCATCTCTCTTGGTTGTGCAGCGTTTCCGGCCACATTTTTCCCTTCCAACAGACTTTTTGTGGATATGCTTTGAAACTGCACTCTGTGAACAGCCTGCTCTTTGAGAAATTTCTTTTTGTGTCTTACCCTCCTGATGGAGGGTATCAATGATGGTCCTCTGGACAGCAGTCAGATCAGCAGTCTTCCCCATACTTGTGATTTAGTTTACTGAACCAAGCTGAGTGTTTTTAAGGCTCAGGAAACCCTCGCAAGGTGTTTCGAGTTAATTAGATGATTCAGGTGATTAGTTGAATAGCCTACTTGTATACTTTTTCATGATATTCTAATATTTTGAGATAGGATTTTTGAGTTTTCTTAAGCTGTAAGCCAAATTCAGCAATATTCAAATAATAAAAGGCTTGAAATAGTTCAGTTGATGTGTAATGAATCCAGAATGTTTGACATTTTTGTTTTTTTTAATTGCATTACAGAAAATAAAGAACTTTATCACAATATTCTAATTTTCTGAGACAGTCCTGTATAAGATGAGTGGCGAACAAACGTTTTTCGCCATGGCTAAAAGTCGTGCCAGGTAATGTGTACAAGGCACGATTTATTGTGTGCAAGAAACATTTGTTTTGTTTGTTATAATTGTGGGTTTTTTTTTCAACTTGGTCTTAGATTTGATTACGAAATACATTAAAAAGTATTTAAATGTCTTGAATTTAACTTGCCGTAAGCTGTAGGAACCCTGGCATAGACCACAACTGTCCAGTCGATATTTTGAGTTCTGCAACAATTCTGTTTTTATTGTGTTATGAGGCACTGGCGCCACCAGGCTGTACTTGCCCAAGACACACCACCGAAAATGGTGCTGGTTAAGGGATGCAACCAACTACAGTATGTTTTGCATGTATGTATGCATTAGGTGTACATTTAACAAAACAAAACATTGACAGGATGGTGGCAGATACGCATAAAAGCAAATACAGAGACGATCATATCTTAACTTGATATTTCCCAACGCAATGTTAATGTGACACAAAAATAATTATAATTATTATAAATAATATTTTTGAATGGACAGTGGGGTGTGGAGCTGGCCAACCATGGCCACCCCCTGGTGGTGCAACTTCTTCACTCAGGGGCGGGTTTACGTTCAGAGCGTCTGGCTGGTTTAATTTTCTTTTTTCATTTCTCTTAAAGGGACAGTGTGTTCATATTTATTGGCTTCTAGTTGTACAGAATCGTTTCATTCAGTAAAAAAAAAACAATAGTTGCCGCTATGTTTGTATGGCAACTTGCTGCTACGTTGTGCTCTGTGGCACCGATCTTTGTTCGCAATAGACAAATCGGTGCCCTCTAGTGGTTAAATACTACACACCCGGGCTTTAAAGTGACTTAAGATCATTCAACACTGTTCAGAAGTGTCACTTTCCATTACACCAGGGGTCTCCATCCTTTTTTTAGATGAGACCTTATTTTTTGTTACTCATTAACGAAAAGGGCACCTCAGTTTTAAATGCATTTCTGAAATAACAACTGGTCATTAGCTCAATAGGCGGCATTAGCTCAGGAGGTAGAGCGCTCGTCTTGGGATCAAGAGATCGCAGGTTCGAATCCCGGCTCCCCTGTGTTACATGTCGAAGTGTCCTTGGGTAAGACACTGAACCCCTAATGCCCCCAATAAGCAGGTTGTCGCCTTGCATGTCTGCACAGCCGCTATTAGTGTGTGAGTGTGTGTGAATGGGTAAATGTGAAGCACATTGTAAAGCGCTTTGGGAAGTCTTCATTGACTTGAAAAGCGCTATATAAAATGCAGATAATTTCATTTCATCATGGTATTACTATATTGTTACTATGCTATTACCAGTTTTTATTATTAAAAGTAGTGTTAAACAGACGGAACCACAAACATTTTTTTTACAAGAAAATCACAATGACCCAGCACAAGTGAGCCATTTTCAGAAAAGGTCCGCAGGCACCCCGGTGCCCTAGGGCACCACATTGGTGACCGCTACATTACACTTTGTGGTTAGCAGAATTACCATTGCTACAATTCAATCCAACTAAAATTAGGGTGTCTATCTGCTAATGATAACAAAGTTATGGTATTGGGTGATGAAATAGTTGTTTAACATAATCACTGTATAACATACTCACACAGTAAGCCACACCGGATCCTCCAAGGACTCCGCTGCTGTGCCTTGGCTCAAAAAAGGTTAGAAACTACTGAGTGCACTGAGATGTGTTTTGGGGCCGAAATGCGTGCGTGTATGTGTTTGTGTGAGATTAAGTACAGTTGAAAAATATGCATGTTAAGACATTCACTGGCTTTATGTTAATGAAACTGATGTTGCAAGCTCATGCGCAGTGTTTGAATGTTCCCTGGAACAGCCAGAATTTCAATGTTGTGCCCTGCAGCTGATTAGCTGCAGAGGTATGTAGAGTAGACAAATTTGTTCATTAGGCAAAAGTACTGTTACTTCAAAATAACGAGTCAAGTAGAAGTAAAACGTAGTCATCCAAATAATTACTTGAGTAAAATTAAAAAGTACTTGGTGAAAAAAAACTACTCAAGTATTGATAACTGTAGCAAAATCTGATTTATTGATAGTTTTTAACAACCATTCATTCAGATCATCAAATCATCAAAGTCCATCCAATCAACAACAAATTACATTTAATTGAAAAATGCATCATAATAGTAAAGGGAAAATCAAGTACTTTAACGAACAAAATAATAATAATAGTATAAAAAATGTTTTTAAGCACAAGTAGTGTATGTAAAGCCTTAGTAGTTTTTTTTTAAAGGCTCTGCAGGCAGAACACCTATCTAGCCCAGGGGTTGGCAACCCAAAATGTTGGACCAAAGAAAAAAAATTGTCAGCTGCTTGAAAAATTAAAAGCCTTATCTAAGCCTTATAGTGAACACAACACATGCTGCATGTAGCTATATTAGCCTACTATTAAAATGACTTAGTTGGATGCAGCACATCTTGTGGAGAATGACGTGACAACTCTGCTGTATGAAACTGCCTCAAGTTTTCCTATGTTACTGTTTTAATGAATTATGAAATCTTTGTTCTCAAATTTAATTTTAAAAAATCCAATTTTGATGTCATTTTTATTTTGAGGATTGGAAAAAACAACAACAAAACTGCATATTGTGGCCTTTGTCTGGGCAACAATGACAGCACAATAAATCACAGCATGTATTTATAAAAATAAAAAAAGCAACCTTTTGAAAATAGATAAAGTAAAGAAAAATCACATTAATACAGTTATTTATTACTGTTGGAAGGGAGGCCTTGAGTCTTATACCATCACATTCACATTGACCAAGAGGAAGGCCACGATTGACGTGGATGGATAGTTGTTATGAGTGCTCTGCAGGAAAGAGGTCTGAATATAATAGAAGCTAGAGCTCTTGTTGCTGATAGGAATGAGTGGAGAGTTGTTGTGAAAGGATAGTGGGATGTTTGGACGCGTTCTAAGGGATGGGCAGGGCATCCGTATGATGCGGCAGAGCTAAACCAGTGAAAGCTGTTGGGCCCTGCTGCTGAACAGAAGAGTGTTGTGTCACCCTGACCCGAGTGACATGGCCGCTTTCTTGGGTGCTGTTTCATCTGGAGGGATGAAAGCATGACCAACTTGGATGCCGAAGTGCTTAACTTGTTTGGGCATTTGCGTTGGTCATGGTCCAAAAACTTTGTGCGTGTGTTTTTTTTTCTATTTTTTCCCCTTTTTATCTTTTTATTTTTTAATTTTCTTTACTTTTATTTATTTTTGTGTGTTGTCTTGCTGTCGGTCACCCCGTTTGAGGGATATGACCAGGATGGATGGATAGATAGATAGATCTTTGGGGTCCATGGCAGATTACACACACACACACACACACACACACACACATGCCTGTTTGCTACCTGTAAGGTTCCTTTAAAAGGGGCGGGGTTTGGGTCATTCAGCCCTCAATGAGAGCCCTTTACTCACGGGACACAAGAGAGAAGAAGATAAGACAAAAACAAGCAAAAAAGGATGCACGTATTAATTTAAGTAATAGGTTAAATGTAGCATGACGTAGAGAAGTAAGAGTACCCTCGAGCTCCATGGCCGGTCACACACATGCCGGTTTGTTTATAAAAAAAAAAACACCTGCTTGGCACGTGACACTGCCTCTGTCTTGGGGTGAAGTGAAGAGAACAAGCAAGGAGAAACGCGCATGCTTACGAGGACAGGATTTAAATTACAGGTTCAATGTAGCAGAGTACAGTTTCACCTTCACAAATCTAGGTAAATAAAAATAGAAAAGTATAGTGATTCAAAAACACTTCCAGAAGTGCAAAATATCCCAAAACTCACTCAAGTAAATGTCACAGAGTAATTATAACTTGTTACTACCCACCTCTTGAACAACAGGCCTCTATCACTCTACGCAAACATACACAGTTTATCAGCATAAAGAATTAAATTGGAAAAAATGATATTAAAACAAAAAACTACAAAGGGATGTGAAGTTTAGTGTGTCTATGGTCACCTTGCTTTTTGTGACCTTCAAAAAAGTGCATCCTCGTGTAGCGAGGTGACAGTTGAGGTGAAAGGGAAGGAAGTGAGAAGTACTGCAGGAAGTGTGAAACTTCTCTTTGGTGTCACTGGTGCTTACACAAGGAAGAAGATACCGTACAACGCACATGTCATATTTCCCCACTTTGTACTTCCTCTGTGTTTACCTGCACAATGGACAAGCGCGGCCCTGACTCATCGCTTTGATTGCAGTGACCTGCTGTGAGGTTTGTGAGTGGCGAGGCAACAGTCAGATTTATAAATGAACGGACATATATCTTGTTCATCATTTGATTAGTTGAGCAAAAAAGAACTTTAGCATGTAAAAAAAACTTCTAGTGGCTTATAAATAAACTCTATTTGCTGCTCCTTCTGAACAAAAGCATTGATAGCTAATCCTCCGTTATTTAAAAAATGCCCATAGAATGAAAACAAAATACTTTAAATACACGATGGCTCGGCTTGCTGATAGCTTGCTATACCGATCACAAATTCTATTGTTTAAGGCTGATGTGTGCTTTGGTGTGTGTGTGTGATTAAGAAATCGCATAAAAAGTGGGGTTAATTTCTTTTACGGAATATCAGTGGGAGACTGATATATTAGCTCTTATCATAACCTTAGTTTGTCAATGAAGTGTTTGTGTTTGTGATTGAGAAAGAGCATACAAAGCACGCTAAAGTGAAAGGCAGAGTGATTGGCTGTTACCATAATATTAGTTTGTCAATCTGGGTCTAAAACAAAAGTGCCCACACTTTTCAATTCGCAAGCCCCGTTGAAATTTCGATACACTGATTGTCTTAAGCTAACTTAACTCATGTTGTTTTTTTTTTTACATTTTTATTTATTTATTGTTATATCAAAACCGGGGAGCTATTTTAAGTTTTTGTTTACCTTTTATATGAGTTTCTGCTAAACCCAATTTAAAATTCCTACACTGTTAGTTTTTGGTGTCAGTGAAATATTAGTCATGATAGTTCTGTTGAAATTCTAATGTATTTACTTCTAAAGGTTTCAGAGAGTTATTAAAGTTTTATTTGAATCGCTAACAAATATTATTTGTTTCTTTTTGCATTATTAACTTTCTTACACCGATTTTTAAAATTTTACAGCAAATGAATATTGTATTCAAGTGTCTGTCATCAGCCTCCTCTTAATACTTAGAATCTGTATCGGGATTGGCCCTGAAAAACCCATATCGGTCAATCCTTAATATTGATTGCATCAGTCCATGTATGTTAAAAGTATAAAAATCTGTGATTTTGAAAAAAATCCCCAAATTGTTAAATTAGTAAAAAAAACGTAAACACTCAATAAATAAAACATTTGAATGTAGTTTTAATTATACATTTCCATGATGATGGCTGAAGCATAACTTTACTCTCCTCCCCTTACTGCACATCACTTGGCAGAGAGGGTTGAGGACTAAACGACTTGTAAAATGTGACAAAAAGTGTTTTTGATGTTAGTTTGAAACCTCATTTGTTGGCTCGACCGCTGCATGTGGCACTTGCATGACTCCAGATCCTTATTGACAAACATAGTGTCATGTGGTAGCTCCGTGATGAAGTGCTGCCACCAACTATGAAAATACAATGGTTCTTTATGATCATAATGCCAGAGGTAGGTAGTATTGAGTTATATTCACCCCATAACATTTATTTCAGTAAGTTTTGGGAACTTTTGTTCTTCTGGGAGTATTTTTAAACCACCATACTTTTTACTTATACTTGAGTAGATTTGTGAAGAAGAAAGGGTACTCTTACGCCGCTACATTAGGGACAAATGAACCCGTTACTTACGTAAGTAAACATGACTTGACATTCCTCCTTCGCTTTTTTCTTCCGTGTCCACTGTGAGAGAGCCGATTATGGGGTCCAAGCCCCGTCCCTATTTAAGAGGCAACGTCGCTAGCCAGGCAAACTGGTGTGTGTGTGTGATTCCCCCATAGAACCCAAAGGTAAAAAGATAAATAACTGCACAGAAATCAAACTAAAACCATATTAATGGGATTTTACCTTTTCAAAGGGTTGCTATATGATTGTTATAAATGCATGCTGGGTTTTATTGCATAGTTTTGTTGCCCAGATAAGCTGCACATTGTGAACCTTTGTTGTTGTCATTTTTATTTTACAGATTGGAAAAAATAAACAAATTTTATTTCCTAATTGCATTTCTTTAATTTCATCAAAACAAATAAACGTTCTGTAATTCATAATATAATGACAAAGTTAAACTTGAGGCAGTATTATACACCATAGTATTTACGTCATTCACGTCATTTTGATAGGAGGCCAATATGGATTCATACAGCATGTGTTGTGTTCATTATCAGTCTTAGATAAGGCTTTTCATTTTTTGCAGCTCACAAAAAAATTATTTTTCTTTTATTGGTTCGATATGGCTCACTCAACATTTTGGGTTGCCAACCCTGGGGCTAGCTGTCATGATTACTGTTGTCACTCACCTGTGCGCGCTCACTTTGCGCCAACTGCTGTGGGTTCTGATTGGCTCCCTGTCACTATTTGAACCCAGTCCTGTCTGTCCCATCTTGTCAGTCCGTCTGTGAACCTCAGTGTATACTAGGCAAGCCTTTTTCAACCCTGACTCGCACCTGTCCCGTTTTTGCTCCCGACCACACCTTGCTCTCCCAGTCCCGGCTACCAACCAGTTTTTCCGTCCCTGACACCGGCATCGCTTGCTACGGAAGATCCACTTCCGTGTTCGGATCCCAGTCCGAATCCGAAAGCGACTTTCTTCCCGCGTCCAGCCAACACCGGATCGTGGGCGCAGCCCATCCTCTATCTTTCAATAAAGCTTGTGGTAAACGTCACACAATTGGGTCCTGTTTCCGTTCTGGTCCTGACACTAAGCTGTTGTTTTGCCGAGCCTGTGAAAAAAAGCAGAGCCTGTTAAAAAAAAGTACTAGGCTTTAAATGTGCTACTTCTGCCTTATTTATTTCTTTGATTGATACTATTATTATTTTATTTTTTATTAAAGACACTAAATTTACTTTAATTTTTTTAATTAAATGTGAATTAATGTTGATTGGATGAACTTTGATGATATGGTGATCTGATTAAATGGTTGTTTAAAAATATATCAATAAATATGATGTTGCTACAGTTACGCTGTAATTTTTTTCACCAAGAGCCTTTTTATTTTTATTCTAGTAATTATTTGGATGACTACTTTTTACTTCTGCTTGAGTCACATTATTTAGAAGTAACAGCAGTTTTAATTGAGCACTGTAAATGTTTTGGCTACTCTACCTACCTATCGCACAACACAACACTTTTGCAATCCCGATGCTGTGGGCTGGACATTCACTAAAGTCTGATAGCATTATTACTACTAAGAACTTGCTGGTCAGTTACTGAAATGAAAAAAAAAAATCAAAGTGGCCTTTTTCTTCGTTTCAGAGCAGAAATCGAGGCAGTCCAAACTGACGTGGGAGAACTCGAGACACGATTAGACAAGGTGAGATTCTATCATTTTGGATTCCAGTTGTAAACAAGTTGGCTTTAAGGTCATCAAATTGAAGATTTAAAATGGCAGGGGTATATAAGTGTATTTTCTTAATGAATTGCGTCATGTAGTCGTATTAATAATAATTTTCTTTTTATATTTTCCCAGATTCCAATTTGGGATTTAAAAAAAAATAGAAGGTGTTTTTTGTTTAAGTCCTTTGAGTTTATTATAATGAGTCAGTTTCCGGTGGTAAAAACATGCAGAATTTTGGGGGTTGAAAATGGTGTTAATATTCATAAGTGTGACATTCCAAATAAGTGTATTGAATTTAAAAGAACAATTGGAATTGTTCAAAACACATGTGTCAAACTCATGGTCCGTGGGCCAATTGTGGCCCACCACATCATTTTATTTGGCCAACAAGAGCTTAAACTTTTTAGGAGTCAACAAGTCAAAGGGTCAAACATGCTTTGACCAACAACTCGATCTCCCACAATGCTAGTCGACCATGATACTTGCGAAGTGAGGGCTCAGCACCACTAGACGACACTGTTTTCATATCAATGCCAATGAGTCAAAATGAGAAATAAATGATCCCATAATTACCCAAGATGATTTTGTTTTATTGTTATATTCAATTCATATTGTACACATGTAGCAATTTTTTTTAATGCAGTTACAGTTTGTGACTTGAGTAATAACTAAACTCAGTGTTACAGTGTTTACATGAAGGAGTAGTTGCATTTATGTTACATACCATTCAGTCACATGTATTAACATTCATTAGTTACATCAGGCCATGTGATGATAGCTAATATGCAGATATAGCCCTCAGTGAAAATGAGTTTGACACTTCTGTTCTAAAACGAGTGACTCAAAAAAATTTGATTTTCTGTTTTGGCCCTATCTATCAGTCATGCTGAGACACTTTTTGATTTTGTCTGTTTTTCGCTTACTTGCGTACTGTTGTGTGTTGTTTTGCAGATTGTGAAACAGTGCCAGGCCATGCTAGAGGCCGGTCGAGTCTATTGCTTGAGTGGCAAAATCTTTGTGAGTGGCCTTCAAGATCTCGGACAGCACTGCTCAGGGGACGCCACCACAAAGGTTTGTTCAGGCTTACGGTTTTCCTCTAAATCTGTTACACTCAGCTTTGCATTTTCCTATAGGAATGCTTGAAGATATTTTCAGACAAGTTGTCCCTCATCTTGGATGCACAGGAGGTGAGTTTGTTTGTTTTGTTTTGGCAAATTTCAAGAAAATAGCTCCTCTATAATTGTTGTCTTAGTTCATTTTAGTTACGCAAATTATTATTATAAGATCAATCCGAGAAAAGTAAACCAATTCTCTCTGACCTAACGAAAGTAAAATTAAAAAGTCATAGCCCATTTTATTGTCAATTTTCTGAGATATCCTTGACATACAAGGAATCAAAATTTCGTTTTACACTCTCCCATGTTCAGACATTGAAGACATCCATCCATCCATTATCTGCACCGCTTATCCTCAGTAGGGTCGCGGGGGTGCTGGAGCCCATCCCGGCCATCTTCGGGCAGTGGACAGGGCACACCCTGAACTGGTTGCCAGCCGGTCGCACGGCACACAGAAACAGACAATTCGCTCGCTCATTCAAACCTAGGGACAATTTTGACCGGCCAATTTACCTGACATGCTCGTTTTTGGAATGTGGGAGGAAACTGGAGTGCCCGGAGGAAACTCATGCAAGCACGGGGAGAACATGCAAACTCCGCACAGGAAGGTTGGTAGCTGGATTTGAACCCATTACCTCAGAACTGTGCTGCACACGCGCTAACCACCGCGCCGCCGTGCTGACATTGAAGACAATGAAGTGCAAATGCACACAGTGCTAACCTTAGATAATTCTAAATAAAAGTGTGAGTGACGTCTCTGCTAACAAGTAATACAACAGACACAACATACAGAATTGTGTTCCAAGCAGCAGCAGTAGAAGCAATAATATAAACAAGTGTAAAAATGTAAAAAGGTACAAGGTAAAAAATAGATAAAATATGATTACAATCAGCAGGTGTGTGCAACCTTATATGCAGTCATGAGTGTTCATTTCTTATTGTTTGTTGATAGAGTAGAGTAGTCTCACTGCCTGGTGGATGAAGCTGTTATCGAGCCTAATAGTATGGGAGCGGAGGGTTCGGTTTCTCCTTCCAAAGGGCAGGAGGCTAAATGGACAGTGTGATGGGTGGATTGCATCGTGGCAAGAGGCTTTGTGGGTGATGCGGGTGGTGTAAATGTATTGAAGGCAGGGGAGTGATACCCCAATTATCCTCTTGGCTGTTCTACCAATGCATTGTAGGGTGTTGAAAGGTCGTCAGTGTGCGGGTTATCAAGCTCTCGATATTGATATAGTGCATTTGGCCTAACTCCAACTCACCCGGTAACATTGTTCTTTTGAAATAATAATAACGGGACGGCGAAAGCTTATGCAAAAAAAATGACTACATCTGTAAAGAAAAGTGAAATCGAACAAAACAATTCTCTCTGATGTTGCATGGGGATATGGGTTGTTTATCAATTAATGTATCAGGTTAGCTTTAATTGCCATCAGTGAACATTTCCACAAAAGCAAAACCTTTTTGGACAGGGCTTAAGTTAAAGAAACCAAGCAGCAGAACAACCTCCTTCGAAAACATTGCCCTTGCTTCAGTCTTCTTGAAAATGCATTAGACAAAAATGTGCAGAAAGTATTCATATTGTTTTTCAAAGAAATTAGTGTTGCTATTCATAAAGTTGGCCTCATTATTGGAGGGGAATGCTTAAAAACTGAGCTTGAGCACAACAACCAAGACCATTCTGAGTGAGAACCGTACATTGGGGAATTCTGCACAACTTCAAGCACACGTAAAAATATTCAGCAGCTGGAATCATAAAATTACATTTTGATTGTTTAAGAAAAATATGAGGTTGCAAAAATTGCGTTACGCTGGTTGGAACTTTTAACAAAATCTATGTACACCCTACCTTTCTTTGCAGGAAGTGATTGATATCACACAGACTTCGGTCAAGACCAAGCTCCAGTCTTTCGTGAAAGAGTAAGTGACCAGAAGAGTTGCAAGTTTGAGTAGAAATCGTGAATTTTGCTGTCCAAACATGCGGCAGGGATGTGCGGCGCTTTAAGGATGCTCGCAAAGAGTTTGAGCGAAGCAGCGAATCCTTAGATGGGGCCCTAGCCAGAAATGCCCAGGCACCTCGTGGGAAGCCCCACGAGGGGGAAGAAGCCGGCAATGCGCTCCTCCACGCTCGCCGGGCTTTCAGGGCCAGCGCCCTGGACTACGTCCTGGAGGTATACTCTCTTCTTCAATTGGACCGTCAACTATGAATGTTAGTTTTAGCGCTGTTTGTCGTTTTGCTGCAGATAAACATCATTGAGGCCAAGAAGAAGACAGAACTGTTGATGGCCGTGAGTGGAGCCTTAATCAATCAATTGTACTGACAAATTTAGAGCTTAATTCTAAAAATCTTGGAAATAACAGACTTTGTTGATGAAATTCCTCTAGTCCAGTGGTCCTAAAATAGTGCAGACCCCCCTTTGTAGGGGGTAAGGGGTGGCGAGGGGTCGTGGACGCGTTTGACTTTGGGGAACGTTTTCTTAACTTTCCTAGATTAAAGTAATAATTGAGAAGCACTGCACTAGTACTACAACTTCAATATGTAGTAAACTCTTCGCAAATTTAATTAAATAAAAATTCCATCACATCTTCATCATTTTTGTGAATTTAGTCTTTAAAGGTTGGGTGCGTTGTTTGGGATGTCTTTAAAAAGTTTAATGTTCAATATTTTCTCTATATGTGTCAAACAGTTCAAAGACCCTTTATGCTTTATTTTCCATTGCGCTTTAGGTTCGAGTAAAGGGGGCTGGGGTGAGTGCTGGAGAGAGACGTCAAATGTCTGTCCCTGCAGGTTTTTGTTTTCATTTCTATTTGTTTTTGGAGCATACAAATAGTGAAAGTAAAAACAGGACTGCTTCTAGTGGTGTCCAAAAGCCAACCTAAACCCCCAAAGAGATATTGTATTGTATTGTATTTATTTATTCAGCCAGTATAAACCATAAACATGATATATACAAGAAATCATTTGACACGTAAACACTCAATAATGATAAAATAATAGATTTAAAAGAATAGAGTATAAAAATATATTGTAGTGTATAATACAAGGTAATTATATAGAATAGTTTAAAAAGAAATAATATGTAAATAACAAGACTAGAGTAGAATAGGTTGGAGGAACGCCGTTGGCATAATAATACTATACATAATAACCTAAATCAATTCCCGTTGAACATAAGGATAGCGGAAGGGTAAAAACTCTCTTTAAGACGCGAAGTCTTGCTCGCAATGGAGCGAAGACGGCGACCTGACGGCAGGTAATGAAAGTACCTGCGAGCAGGGTGACTGGGATCGTCTATAATTTTTAGTGTCCGTTTTCTAGTTCGATCGATGTTGATACTTTGCAGGGACGGAAGGCCAGTACCTATTATTCCCTCTGCCGTCCTCACTACTGATTCCTTCTTTGACAATTCTTTCTGATTGACGCGACCAAACCAAACTGTGATTGACCTAGTTAAAACGGATTCAATGATAGCACGATAAAAATTGACTATAATGGATTGACGGACTCCGAATGATTTGAGTTGACGAAGGAAGTAGAGCATTTGTCTGGCTGACTTTAGAATATCAGTAGCATTGACGGTCCATGTGAGGTCAGCTTGACAAATAAGTACCCAGAAACTAGAATCAATGGACCAGTTCTACCTCACTACCATTAATTGACAGTGGCACATGCGTGGAAGGCTTTGTACGGAAATCCATTATCATCTCCTTAGTTTTACCTACATTCAATAACAGATTACTCTCATGACACCAGGTGGAAAGTGAATCAATTTCTGCTCTGTATTCAGTTTCATCTCTATTTGAAATAAAGCCAGTAACAGTGGTGTCGTCTGCATATTTAGCGTGAATGGTCAGAATTGGGTTTACAATCATGTGTGAATAGGGAAAACAAAGTTGGATTAAAAAAGTAGAAGAAAGGTTTATTCAAGCGCGTCGAAGAAATGCTTGTATTTGTACATAAATAATGAACTGGCTGCCTACGGCTGCAATCATAGATAGATAGTTTATTCATCCCCGTAACTTTAACTTTAAGCCAGGAGATAGCGGCAGAGGGTAACAAAGTTTTTAAATCCCGCACCCCACCTTTAAAATTTGGGAATGCACAACACATATTGGGTAATATCCCCAAACAGCTCAGTTTGGGGTTCCCCCTTCTTGTTTTTTGCTGAAAATGTTCTAACTGTCCCCCTGCCAGATGTTGTCACTGATGGATGCTCAGGCCCAGATGTTCCAGAACGTCCACCAGTCCTTGTCACAGCTGGATCAATATCGGCAAAAGCTCAGCCAGGAGGTAGCGGTCTTCCTCACGATGACATTTAATTATAAATTCAATCTCTTGTATATAAATCTTTGAGTCTTGATGACTTTATTACCCCTTAGATGCATGACCCAGCTGTATATAAATTGTTCCATGAGTGGTGCTGAAAAATGAATGGCCAAAAAAATAAAAATACCACTGGCATCATGTCATAAACATGTTTTGTTTGGAATACCTGGAATATTACAATATTACAACATTTAGTAATTGTAAAGATGTTTAAGAATGAAAACCCATGGGGTCATGCATCCAAGGGTTAATTAATATTACAACTTGATTTCAAACTTAATTCTCGTAATTTTACGGCCTTAAAATCTGGAAAATGTGGCTTTTCATCCTAAAAGTACACCACTTTTTTCTTATAAATGTGCAGCTCAATTCACATCACCTGCAATTAATTTGGAAAGTATATCGCCAATAAATAAAAGTATAAAGCTTTCCACTAATCTCCAAATCAAATTCACATATTAGAACTTTTTTTTCGAGATTGTTTAAAATAAGCTACTGTATAGACATTAACTTAAATCTCAAAAGTACATACATTCATATAAAAAAAACATTCAACTTTGTTCTTGTAATAGTAAAACTCATTGATTGTTGATAAAACAAAGGGTAGTTCTGAAAATATCGATCGAAAAGGAGTATCTGTTTGCATGACTTGACCCTTTAACAACAATATGATTGCCTCTAAGCTTGACATTTGACTCCTATCAAAGATGCTGTCCTTGTGACTCAAGCGACTGTCTGGCTGCTCTGGGCTATTCTTCATTGTCCATTACAGAACTTTTACTGTTCCAGAAAGCCATGTGCAGACAAGAAACTCTGCCACTGCAACCCAACGTGTGCAGGAAATGTCAAACGACAACAGGAAATAGTTCTCGTGTCACACTGCGACTGTTTCAAAAGAGCGGAAATGGAATCCTCTGCTGCAGGGTTCTTATTACTACGTCTAATTGCATCACATGATAAATGTATCGTCGCTGTCATGAGAAAAACACTAACTTCCAAATTTATCAAAACACTTTTATTCAGAAAAAAAAAACATTTTGGGGGAAATTTTTAAGCAACAATACATTTCAATGGATCGTTGGGGAACAATTTGGATCAGGGGTTCGGGAACATATGGCTCTTTTCACGAGTACCGTATTTTCCGCACTATAAGGCGCACCGGGTTATAGGGCGCACCCCGAAAAAATTGTTTTTGGTCCTATTTTTGACATACATAAGACGCACCGGATTATAAGGCGCTACAATGGGAACGTCGACAAAACAGTCAGATAGTTCTGTCCAACTTATTACCCCCTTAACATTCCGAAAGCTTGCAAAGACGCAAAGACGTGTCGAGAACACGTGCGGATGCGGTGTCCGTACGATGTCACTCAAATGCATTGTTCCATCATTCGGAAGGTTAAAGTCTTGGGATTCAAGAAATGCCAACCTACCTTAGTTTCGCTCGCAACTTTACTGTATATATGACAATAAACACTTGGAATTGAGTTTAATTTAAAAATAGACACTCCATTCATTATCTGCACCGCTTATCACAGAAACATCGATTTCAGTCTGAAACAAGATACAGGGATAATTTATATAGCCAGAGTAGCTCACCGAAGTCGTGGTCCTCTAATATTCGTGAGTTTAGTTAATCCAGGAGAATAAAATATTTACAAATACAAAATAGTAAAAAAATGCTTTCCGTATGCCGTCAGCCACGTGCTATACGCACTCATCTTTTTCGGCCAATTGCAGGCTTTGTTTTGCCGTTTAAGCCAATGCCAGCCTGTAAATGATAAAAAGGATCCGCCCCTTGACCTCCGAATAACTTTAGCCAATAGTGATCCATTCAAATGATGATTGACACATTGGTTAGCCAATGAAACGCCGGTAAATAAATCCCAGCATACACCGCGGACTACTTGGCGTTTGGGGGAAAATCTAGTCGCGGCTGCAAGTTAGTTGCAAGACTTTGCGAATTAATTTTGTTCCATAAATAAGGTGCACTGTATTATAAGGCGCATGGTCAGCTTTTGAAAAAAATAAAGGCTTTTAGGTGCGCCTTACAGTGCGGAAAATACGGTACATGTATGTATGGATGGGAGATAAAATGATTCTGCAGTTTGAGGTGCAGTTTCAGGTTTACTTCGGGCAGGGTCCCTCAAATCAAGTGTGCACTTCAGCGCCCAAGTACGTGTGGTGCTGAAGCGCGCCCTTCGGCCGCAAAGCGCACAATTTGGTGCCGGAGTATGCGTGTGTAGCACAGAATTGTGTTGCTCAAGTAAGAGTACTATTACTTCAGAATGATATTCTCATCTCATCTCATTAGCCGTACCGCTTATCCTCATTAGGGTCGCGGGGGCTGGAGCCCATCCCAGCCATCTCCGGGCAGTGGGCAGGGGACACCCTGAACTGGTTGCCAGCCAATCGCAGGGCACACGGGGACAGACAACTCACTCGCTCATTCACACCTAGGGACAATTTGGACCGGCCAATTCACCTGAAATGTATGTTTTTGGAATGTGGGAGGAAACCGGAGTGCCCGGAGGAAACCCACGCAAGCACGAGGAGAACATACAAACTCCGCACAGGAAGTCTGGAGCTGGATTTGAACCCACGCAGGAGGTTCCCATGACATGAACTGTGCCGCACAAGCGCTAACCACTGCGCTGCCGTGCTGCCCCAGAATGATATTACTCAAGTAAAAGTAAAATTAGTCATCCAAATATTTACCTGGGTAAAGTGCATGCTGTGCAGTTCATCCGTGAGGAAAAAGAAGAAGAAAAAAAAAAGAAAAACGGCGAGAGAGAGAGAGAGAAGCCTGTTCCGGCCCGACTTAATGATTGACTTTCTATATCTGTACCCAAAATTCGGGCCGCGTACGAGCCCGGGCCCAAGATCTTACCTCTAATTAGGAGTAACAAGACAAACAACCTCATTGTAATCAAGTACATTTGGGTAGATCATCTTTTTGTTGCATTTTCTACAGCATACACAGTTGGTCCTGAATAGTGCACGAGAAAAAAGGGACATGGAGCAAAGACACGTCGCCATCAAAAACAAGGTTAGCAGCAGCTACTCGGCTATGATTGCAGCCCACATGATTGATTACCATTCTCATACCAAGAGCTCTTATTTCAAAGCAGGCATCACAAATATGACATTTTGACCACTTTCAATTATCACACAACATTCCCAAGATCGTGCATGTTTATACATTTGCCTTCCACATCATCAACCGGTTACAAGTATTCAGCTTTTACATGTCCACTATTGGAACATTTTCAGCATCAGTTGACAGTTAATGTAGCTACCTTCTTTTTGCTTTCCTCGTTTTCCATCCACAAACTCCACACTGATTATTTTTTTGGTCGTAACTTCAGTAACATCGTGCGTCACCCTGTCAGAATTTCCATGACTTGTGTAGTTTGCGCAGACGGAGACAGATTGCTGCTTTTGCAGGGGGTCTCCTACGACGACTCGATGATGGACTTCAATCCGGACGCAGGTGATGGGGTTGCCATGGAAGGGCACCTCTACAAAAGGGCCAGCAACGCCTTCAAGACCTGGAGCAGGTTCAGGCAAAATAACGACCCACGAATGCTATTTCTTCGAGTTCTCATGCTTTTCTTCCTCAGGCGCTGGTTCTCCATTCAGAAAAATCAGCTGGTGTATAAGAAGAAATTTAAGGTTCAGGCGGCAGAAGAAAAGGCAAAATATCGCCAAATTAATCCTGTGGCATATTTTAACGTGTCATATGCGTCATCAGGAACTGCCCACCGTGGTTGTGGATGACTTGCGCCTTTGCACGGTGAAGCCCAACGGTGAGAACGAGAGGCGGTTCTGCTTCGAAGTGGTCTCCCCGGCCAAGTAAGTAAAGGCAACTGCACGCCGCAGTCCCGGTGGATTACTGGTGCCCTGACACTGGCGTAGAAGCTGTCTGTTGCAGGCGGACTCTGAGAGGCAGCAGCAGGCGTGGATCAGTGCTGTGCAGAGCAGCATTGCCTCCGCCTTCCAGGAGCGCACCGAGGCCCGACTCAGCCCGGTGAGACGACATACACATTCCTTTGGTCAGGCCAGGGGTGTCAGGAACCTATGGCTCGCGAGCCAGGTGTAGCCTTTTCTCTAGTATGTATTGCTTCGAGATAAAAGGCTACTGATTCTTTTTTTTTTTTTTGAGTGTTCCAATCATGATAAACTCAAAATCAAGCTTGGTGCATGTGCAAAGCCGAAGCAACATTGGATAGCACAACTCTTTGTTCCGATATATAAGAGGCACAGTTTTAAATACAGTTTATAATCAAAGTTGTCCCACCAACAGACCTGTTTTGGCTGTGCATAGCTAAGGAATCCTTTTTATGGAAGCTCTTTAAATAATTTATGTTCACTGTTGAAAGACTGTATGATAAAAACCCTCATTAAATGGTAAATGGTCTGCATTTATATAGTACTTATTAAGGCAATGAAGACCTCCCAAAGTGCTTTACAATGTGCTTCACACTTACCCATTCACACACACACACACACACACCAATATTATCCTCCTGTAAACACCCCAAAACACTAGCCAAGCACACAGAGCAATTTGATTGAGTGAGCAGTAGGGGTGGGCGGATATCTGCCCTCAAAAAACGCTCCCTCTTTCACTCGACCGCGCCCTTTGTGCTGGAGGGAAACACATCCATAAAGATTTCGTTTGCACTTTATGTGACAATTTTTACAAAAAGTACTCTGCTTGCTCCTTGTTTCTAAACCATTATTCACTGAAAAAAGAAAGGTCAAAATGAGCCACAACAATCTTAAGTCTCCCTGGAAGGGAGACCAGTTTAAAGTGGTATGTTTGTTTAATATGTGACACAGGCTCTGGCATTATCATTTTATAAATGTCATCAAAACAGTTAACGTCACACAGTGAACTAAAATGCGCTGAAAAAATAACTTTTGTCTGGAGAGTGGGTTTGGCAGTTTTGCTGAATTTTGTATTCAAACATATTTGGTATGGCTCTCTCCAAAAAGAAAAGATTTTGCTATTATGGCTCTTAGGGTCAAAAAGCTTTCCGACCCCTGCACTAGTTCCCCGTCAGATGTACGCTTGTATTCTGCAGCGGCCAGGCTCTCTGCCAGCAGACAGCCCCCTGGCCCATCGAGAAGACGGGGGCGTCGAGGCCTTGGAGGCGATCGGAGCTGTGGCCGGGAACAGAGAATGCTGCGACTGCGGGGCGCCGGGTCCCGACTGGGCTTCCATCAACCTAGGCGTCACACTATGCATAATGTGCTCGGGGATACACAGGTAGCTGTTGCCGCCAGTCTTCTCATGTGGTGACTGTCCCACCTGAACCTCTCTCTTGTAGGAGCCTCGGGGTCCATTTCTCCAAAGTGCGTTCTCTCACTCTGGATTCTTGGGAGCCAGAACTTATTAAGTTGATGTGTGAATTGGGCAACAACGTCATCAATGGAATCTATGAGGCTCGCATTGATGAGATAACCCTCAAGAAGCCCCTGGCATCAAGTCCTCGGTAAGATCAGCTCTCGCTTAAGGGTTGTTTGCTTTGCTGACTCAGCCGCCAGGTTTGACCCTCACATTCCTTTTGATAGAAAATATTTGAGAAGCTTTAGCCCAAATTTATCATGATTAAACTCAGAACCATTTCCTCTTCCATAAGGTCTGACAAGGAGGCCTGGATCCATTCCAAATATGTGGGAAAAAAGTTCATTCACAAGCTGCCAGAGACAGGTCGAAACGCGCTGCAGAAGCATTCAGGGGCTAAGAGGATCAGTACATCCACGCTGGACCGCGGCGTGCCCAAACCACCGCCCAAGCCCAAACCAAGCCGAAGCACGCTGCCTAAATCTGCGAATGCGGCCTCGCAAGGTAACATGCAAAGATGTCCATGTTAGACATGCGTCTGCTCACAGGTCTTTTTTTCTCCACCCACAGTTTTAGGCCCCGGTGAAGTCCGCAAGAACACCGTGAGCACCCAAATAGGTTAGAAGCCATATACTCATTAGTTCATGGACACACCAATGCATCCTTGGGAAAGAACTGGCTAGATTTTTGGGGATCATCTTGAGAATATTACAATGCCGCCTCACAAAGTTTTCAGACTTCTAATGGAAGGTTGTATATAGTGGTTTGCAGTAATATTGCCGCAACATATGGCTCACTCATAAGGAGAAACCCCAAAAAATAGTCTTTTGTGATATTTCTTTCATTTTTAAAGCACACTGGCGGATGGAATTCCAATTACAGTATGGGCTAGGGTTGCACAAAAAAATAAATACCATATTCGTGCATTGATTGATCAATGGGAATTTATCATTGTTGACAATTGTACATAACATGTAACACTAAATGCAACAGGCATTGAAGAGGGTAGCACGCTGAATCTTATCCACCAGACTACTAGGAATACAGACGACAAATGGAAAGGCATTGGGTTTTATCTCATTACACTATTTTTAGATATGTCATTTAATTGTTGATGTTATTATTTGGCCATGCCATGAAAATATTGTCAGACATTTAACCTATCCATTGTACACCAAATTCTGGGACCCACTGAAATACAGTATTGTATCACCGAATCGCAAATTCTTTACGTAGCGCACGAGATTCTGAACTGAATGAAGAGAAAGGCATTGTTGGAAGTAATTTGGTCGTTCTGAACCGAATGAAGGAACATTGTGGGAAGTCATTCGGTCATAGTGGAAGATATGAATTAACACATATTCTAAATGTTTGTGACTTACTATGCTTAGTTTGAGTTGAGAAAAAGTGAAACAATATCTCATACCGATTTTTAATCATTTCCGTTTTCTCAATTCTCTAACATATCTTGTACAGCGACTAGAAATCGTGTGATCATGAGATAAGATCTCAAGCATTTTCATGTGTTGTCTTTACCATTAGTGGTCAAGTGGATAGGAATGCGCTCTCCCTGCCGTGATCCATGTTCAATTCCTGTTGTATCCAATGTTATGCATTTGTGGTTAGCCATATCAACTGATCTGTAATTGCACAAATATAAAAACACATTTCCAATTTTGTGCACATGTAAGATTATAAGGCTCGCGTTCAAATTTCTGGCCAGTTTTTTTTTTTTGGGGTGTGTCTTATAGGAAAATACGGTACATGGATTTATCTTGGGGATACTGAAATCTTTACCTTGTTTTCCAGATGGATGTATTCACCTTGCTCACAATATAGTTTAGTAATGTCAGTCCCAAAAAGTAGTTATAAAAAGATCAATGGAGCTGTGATTATTTTTTTCTAACTATAGATAGGAATGAAGAAGAGGAGGATCTGAGTTTCCTCCACCCCGGGGCCTTGCTCTATCGCTCAGCTGCTCTTCGGAATTTCCCCGTCATGGCAGATGCGCTGGCCCACGGCGCCAGCGTCAACTGGGTCAATGTGGCCGAGGAATCCTCCACACCGCTCATCCAGGCCGTCTCAGTGGTTAGGTTTCTTCCGTCACCTGACGTGGTATCGGCCGCCAGCTTCTAAGTTGCTCCTCTTTGACCAGAATGCCCTTGCGGCTTGCGAATTCCTGCTACAAAATGGCGCTGACGTCAACCAGGCAGATAGAAACGGGAGGGGTCCGCTTCATCACGCCACCGTCCTGGGTCACACGGGGTACGGACACACACAAGCCAAGTATTAGCCCATAAACATGATAACAGCTTGATCACCATCCTCACGTGTGCAAAAGGCAAGACAAACAAGCTTTTGTGTTGACGAAGTGAATGAGTCTGTGCCTTAGGATCACAACAACTCACGGAATCCAACCCTACTTTTCTCAAGTTGATCAGGCCAAAGCAATAGAACAGGCATCTTAAACATACATTGGATGATTTATTCCGACCCGCCATAGATTTCTCAAGTATGTCAAAATAGAAGCATGTCTCAAGGTAATTTCTATCTAAAGTTATTATTTTTTAAAGCACCAGTGTGTAATATTTGACCCTTAGATGGTACTGTGTGTTCTGGTGCAAGCGAGGGCCATTGCGACAAAGCACAATGTGGCAGCTGGCGACATGGCGGCAACCTAAGTGTGGATTCCGCTGTGTAAAAGAAATACACCTTTCTCAACCTATGATACACACTGTCCTTTTAAATAACTGCAAACTATGCCCTCTTCCGCCGCTAGAGGGCAGTGTTGAATTTGTATAGCGTTGTGAGTTGGTTCATGCATAAAACTCCATACACTCAGCTTTTAAAATAATCCAGTTAATTAATACACTCAATGCCAAACGTGAAAATTATTTTTCATCATTATTTGTGAATACATTTGTTGTGTTCAGAAAGGATCCCATGTCATTTTGATTATAATGTGAAGGGTAAGGTTATTAATGTAGTCTGGATGATAAAACATAACACTGAAAAACAAAGCTAAAGAATTTGGAATTAATTCTTTTACTAATCTGGGCCGCTTCAGAATATAAAGTCTGGATCCAGCCCAAGGGCTAAACTGAGTTTGACATCCCTGCAATAGAGCATAATAGTCAATAGCACGTGTCGGGAACCTATGTCTCACAAGCCGTATATGTCTCTGAGTACATCTGGCTTGGAGATAAAATAGAACGCGGGCAATTATTCACAGTGCTGTTAAATGCAGAGCTATATGTAGCACTTCAGAAGCCAATATGACACTAACTGGTAACAGGGTTCAGTCCATTATATATTGGCCACAGTCTCCACTGCAGTTTGCAGTCAAGGTCTCACACCAACAGGTCCCGTTATTGCTCTTAATTGCAAAATAATCCTCATATATGTTCATTGTTGAGACACTTTATGATGAAAAGCCATAGAACAAACTGTAAACATCCAAAAGCTATAACAAAGCGCCTAGAGGAATTTGATTGGGTGAGTGGTAGGATCGGGTGGAGCTATTCACATAGCGCACACATTCCTTCTCCTCGCCCTGAGCTGTCTGCAATGAAGGTAAATGCGATTGTATCACAGTTTGCAATAATTTGTGACATTTTTACAAAAGAACTGTGCTCCTTCTTTTTTAAAAACATCATTTAGGACAAGAATGTGCCTCATCACTAAAGAGACAGTGTGTAGTATTTAGTGACTTCTAGTGGTGCAAAAGACTTTCATTCAATTAAAAAAAAAAATACCTAAAAAAAATACTTAAAATATCATATTAATGTTAATTTTGCTAAAAGAAAAATCATAGGTCGTAGGTATTTCTTTTAATAGTGAAATCCCTTCCTTGGTTACCGCCACGTTTGTCTGCTATGTAGTTGCTTGCTGTGGCACTGGTTTTCGTTCACATTAGACAACGTGCCATCTAGTGGTCAAATTCTACACACTGGGGCCTTCAGTAACTGTGGGAGGGGGGTGAATTCTAACCTTGAGGTAGATTCATATTGATATGGGACACAGGCTAAGGCATTACAGTATTATTAGTTCATAGATTCTATCAAACAACATCAAACATCTCATCTCATCAGCCGTACCGCTTATCCTCAGTAGGGTCACGGGGGTGCTGGAGCCCATCCCAGCAATCATCGGGCAGTGGGCAGGGGACACCCTGAACTGGTTGCCGGCCAATCGCAGGGAACACGGGGACAGACAACTCATTCGCTCATTCACACCTAGGGACAATTTGGACCGGCTAATTCACCTGAAATGCATGTTTTTGGAACGTGGGAGGAAACCGGAGTGCCCGGAGGAAACCCACACAAGCACGGGGAGAAGATACAAACTCCGCACAGGAAGTCTGGAGCTGGATTTGAACCCACGACAGGTTCCCATGACATGAACTGTGCCACACAAGCGCTAACCACTGCGCCGCCGTGCTGCCCAACATCAAACATCTCATTGTGAAAAAAAAAATGTACTGACGAATTAGCTTTTGTCTGGAGAGCAAGTTTGGTTGTTTTGTTGATTTTTTTCTTAAAATATATGATGAGCCTCTTCGGTTTAAACATTTTCCCGACCCCTGGTCAATAGGATAAATTGACACATTTTGGGTGTGGGATTGTCCAAGAGCTTATGTAGAGGTGTATTTTTTTCCTCCTCTCCATTTCAATGGAGAGCTCAAATTCATACATGCGATAGCACTTGTTTTCAGCCTATCAGAACGACAGACTCTTATTTGCCCAAGATGGACGATTTCTTTGCATCAAAAACAATGCACATGTGATCCACACGCTTGTACAGTGTCTTGTCTCAAAATGGTTCGACGATGTATATGGGGCACTTGTAATGTAGATCGCTTAAGTCTTAAGTTCCCTGTCACGAGAATTGGCTTGTACCCACATCTCGCATCGCCTATGTTTGACAGGCTGTTTGTTGCCTTTTTGTATAAAGTCTTAAAATGACCCGACACATTATTGTTATTGTATGTAAAATCAACCATCAAGATGAATACCAATACAGCCAACCCCCGTTTAACGCTTACATTCACAGTAATATGTTATGAAAATCAAATGACATATCTAAAACTCATGAAGGTCTGTTAGAAGGAAAAACAAGTGTACATAGCCTGCTTTACATTTGCAGTAGGAATCCATCAGAGCTGACAGATTGATGCGGGGCTTCTGACTTCCTGATAGATCGCCAACATTTTCATCCACTCTTACAAAGTTAGCGTCTTTGGACACCTTGATGCCATGAATATAACTCTGCAAATAATAATTGAGACCAATGTTCCCTCTAATTTTCCACGGGTCTGAGCGTTCACACAAAGTCTGTGAGCAACGCTTGAAACAACAGTGAGCAACCATAATCCCAAGTGTGGCAAGATAATTAATTATCAAACATGTCCTAAACTTGACATCAAGTTACATTTTGCTGAGTTTCCGGCTATGCAAAATTATTTTTCTCTTTTGAATGAATTGACTCATGTACTATTGCAAAGGTTGTACGGCCTACAAACGTCGTTTGTTCTTACAATTCTTTCACAAGATATCCATTTCTTTTTATTTCCTGATATATTTTGTCGCATAATATTAACACTTTTAGGGGCTTATTTAGTCGGTTGTAAGATACAGAACTGTACTTAATCCCATTTTTAGTGGAAGTACAATGTTGGCAACAATATTCACTTGATATAATTGGAAATTATTTAAATGCAAAATAAACTTTTTCTTCTTTTTTCCGTGTTTTTTTCTTTTTTTTTTAATTCCTTTAAAAAAATTCATTTGGTTTTATTTTTTCTGAGCTGTTACTTTTTTCTTTTTGTTCTCTATTTACTTTTTTCCAATATTTCTTTCTTTTCTTTTTTTCTGGCTTTTTTCTAATTTTTGCCTTATTTTTTTCTCTTCCTTTTTTCTCAGCTTTTCACTACTTTTTTATTTTGGTATTTTTTTCTTTTTTGTTCTATTTCCCCCCTTCCTTTAAGTCATTTTGTGCATAATTTTACATAATATTTGGTCATGTTGGGATTAAAGAAGCAAAAACAACCTGAAGAGCCGTTTAGGACCCTTGTCCGCTGGCTAGATTTTATTGTGCACCGAGAATGTGCGAGCTGTGCGCAATTGCGCACGCGCGCAGTTTAGAGGGAACACTGATTGAGACCCTTTTCTACTGACTTTAGATAGAAGTCTACATAATCTGGAAGAAATGATACGGCTATGCTATCAGTAATATCGACTAAAGAATCGCTCGCTGTTGTTTTTTCGACCGCCATGTTTGCTCCACTTATAATACATGGGATACTGTAACTATGGTGGACGTGTCTTAGCACTCCCTGTCAGATGTATGAATTTGATTTTCTAAGCGAACGACATTGTGCGGTTGTATGTGTTCTCAGGCTAGTGTGTCTCTTCTTGAAACGAGGGGCAGACTATAAAGCCAAGGACAAAAACCAGAAGGACCCCATCACGATCGCTGTGGAAAATGCCAACGCCGACATTGTCACTCTGTGAGTGTTGCCAACAAACCTGCCCGAACGGCTAACACCTCAAGCTTGAATGCTAGTTTTGTTCTACAGACTGCGGATCGCTAAGATGAACAGAGAGATGCAAGAGATGGACGGATCCCTGGGAAAAGGTCTCTCGAAGGGCCCTTCGGCCGGGAATGCTGGGACGGGGAGTGGGCGGGGCCAAACCAGGAAGAGCCTTCAGGCTCTGAAAAGCCAAAGAAGTGGATGGGCTCTGGGAGGACTAAATGATTAAGTCACATCGGTTTTATAGGATTTGGCACATTTATGGTTCTACATTTCAAAAGCTTTGGTTCGACAGTGTGGCCTTGTTTTCCAGCGTCATGCAATCTCTTACCATTGGAAATCTCTTTTGGACATGAAAAGCTTTTGAGTCAGTACCAAATACGCTGCCTGGAAGCAAAAGGACAGGACAAAGGGCTTTTAATCATCAAGTCATTTTTCATCTTTGCACATTTTTCACTTTGAAAATATGACTGGCCACAAAGTCACCGTATTGTTGCCATTTATGCTTGCTTCCTGGACCTTATTTTGTTGTTAAGATTCTGTTTGTGAGCGCTTTTGTTCAATAACATGCTCTCAAAAATACTCCGCTGCTCAGCATTTTGACTACGTCTCTTAACAGCTTGTCAGCGCGTCCTACCTGCTGCCAACTTCCAGGTAAAGTCGAGTGCGCATGCATTCTGCTTCCTCGCTCCTGCTTCCAAGCTGACCCCATTCACACTCCAAAGGGGACTTCGAACTATTTCCCGATCCTCTTGCCATTTATTTATTTTTGAGTCATCAGTGCAACAATGGAAATTATGTGTATTTTTTAAAGGGCTTGGCCGAAGTTGGTCCGATGCTCTCTGGATAAGAATGGAACATTTTGACAAGGCAATGAAGGACTCTCCTTTTTATCTGGTTTGAATGAAGATATGTCATGTGTGATGCAGTGATTTTTCTTCTGTCATTTTTTGGAGGAAATTTGATTTCCCTGGAAGGGAGGAGTGAGGTGGATTTTAATAAGACATACATATATTCAAGCAACACTGCCACCATTGCGCAAGGCGCCCTGCCTTTTCTGGACATGAATTTGAGACAGGACACTTCAAACTGCCACCTGAGGAACGTGAACCTTTGTT
Source organism: Urocampus carinirostris (assembly GCF_059441175.1). Lineage (NCBI taxonomy): Eukaryota > Metazoa > Chordata > Actinopteri > Syngnathiformes > Syngnathidae > Urocampus > Urocampus carinirostris. The sequence goes on from NC_142359.1 coordinate 34,254,720, forward strand.
TACTGTGAGATCAGAGTCCTGGTAGTGTGCGTCGCTGTTGCAAGGCTGGAGCCATGTAGTTCTCACAAGAAGAACAAGGCCTTGTGGATGACCTTGCAATATTTATTCAATAATCCTTCATTCAATCAAACAAAAAATGAACATTTCATTGCCTAGCCAATGTGTGTGATATTTATCTGAAGAGGATCGGACCAACTGCCGACAAGCTCTTTAAAAATACACTTCAGGAACGCTAGTCATTGTTTTCCCACCCAAAACCTTGTGCTATATTGACATCTTGAACTTGGTGGTGGTGGTGGTGGCTTCGAGCTCGGTCTTTTTTGCGCGTCTTTATCCGACAGCGGCATCTTTTAGAATAGATGATGATTGCATCATGATTACACATTTCTATCAAGTGTACTTGTGAATTTTTGCTTTTGTGTCGCACAGGTGACGAGACCTACCACCACATCTTCAGAGATTTCTCGCACATGGCTTCCAACCACCCGGAGAAGCTCACACGTAGCAGTTCAGACCACACTCCATGAAATATATTTTTAATATATCTTCATCAAAAAAAATATTACAACAGTAAATGTAATGATTTATTAATGGAGTGATGTCAATCAATAAAGTTTGTCTCCAGTTACCACCTGTTTTCCTGTGGAACTCTTACATGGTTTGGACTGTATTTTATTCAGGGCCTAGATAAGCTTTCGTCTCTCCTGTGTACTAAAATTCTGATGTTGCACTTGCGCATATGTTAGCAACAGACATGTGCTGCCACTTGCAATACCAGCACTGCAAAAAAAACCATGATCTTATAAATGTTACCAAGACTCTGTTTGAATTTAATAATGGTGCAAAGTAGGTCATGCCTCTCCGACCTTCACCCAAGGCTTATGAATGCCAGTTACACAAGTCAACGCAAAGCTTGCCGGTGGAAAAGCGCAACAATTCATCTAAATGTTAAAAGAGTACATGCTAAAACGGATTGTAGTTAGCATAATAAGTACTCTTTGGTCGTCAGTAGATTTGTTACATCATTTTCACAGCTTTTCACAGTGGACAAAATCATCGATTCTCATATCAAAGATTAAGAAACACTACATTGCAGCAAGCTGCAAATATGATCATAAATAAGACAAAATCCCATAAGAGCCTGGGAAGGCCCTCTAATGGACACAAAAATAATAAATGAAATCACAAAATTACTATCAAATGCAATTACTGCAAAAATTCTGCTGTAAAATTCAGGTTGATCTTCTGCCAAGCCCAATACTGAATTGTCCCAGACCAGGCACTGGCCTCATTCAGGGACGGCGGTTTTCAGGGGGCAACTCTGTCATCTGCTGCGAGCCTGAGCTGAGACGCTGTTTCTCTGTGTCGCTTGCTACTAGCGGTGGCGGTTCTTTGCAGGAGAAAAAGTGCGGCAGTGTGGCCAAGGTGAGCGAGCCCAGGAGGAGAAAAGAGCCAGACACCACAAAGGAGGCCGTGTAGTTACCTGTGATGTCTCTGAGCAGCCCTGGGAGCATCACACCGAAAAAACATTGGTTAAAACAATAAACTGTACCGTTAAACTTGCGAGAGAAATATATGTGTTGCCAGTAAAATGTATTATCCTGGTCTTCCCTGAAACCACCTCTCACTCTTGTGAGTGTGCTTGTGTAGGAATTTATGATTTAGACCACAACTCTACACAACTGTAGAACATTCAACGTTGGGTCAGAATTAAGTTTTGCAATGTCAAAGAAAATGATGAAACAATGTCAAACACATGCCTTAAATCCCATGGTAGTTCTATTTCAATTTTTCAAAGTGAAAGAATTGTGGCACTGGGTGTGAAGTGGGGGTGTGGTGTTATCTCGCACTTGCAAAAACAAAGCGACCGTCCGGGTTGCGTTGACGATCAGGCCCCAGGAGGCCGGCCAGCTTTGTGGGAGGGTGACGCAAACACCCGCAATTGCATTCTGTGAAAACCAGTAAGCCAACAAGAAGGTTGAGCTGAGAAAGAGCTCAAAAACGTTTCTTTTGAAGCCATCGAAGAGGCAAGAGGTCTGGCCTACAAGAAATAAAGAGTTCTCAAGTGGCCAGCCAGACAGGTTCCAACTGAAAAAGCAGCAAAGGACTATGTCCTGGCCAGCAGGCATCAAAAAGTTAGGTTGGGGCAAGCAACTGTTATGGTCCCGACAGGGCTTCCATCTTTGCTCTACCACTGAGGACATCAAAACCGGCCTTCACTATCAGCGAACTGAGACCAAAGTCCATCTCATGGTCCTAGGTATTGATTGGTGTGTCTTGAGGTGAGTTATTTTAATGTACGATAATGCCCAGTTGCCTTAAGTTCTATCTGCAGTAAAAATTAAGTCAACCACGATGATTTTCTATCTAAATATTGTAACAGCCAAGATCCAACCTACTATCTTCCTTTGTTTTATTTACTTAACCTTGTTTAGCGTTCTATTCAAGTTTCTTCAGTAAGAGAATGTCCATAAATCCCAAATTGTGTGTCTTGATTAGAGTATATTGAATGATCAAAAACGGTGACAAGAATGTACTTAAAATTGCTGTGCAGACAATCTCTCTGATTACTGTCTCCCAAAAAAGGTTTTTCATCTGTTTTCTTGATATAATTATCTAAAAACATATGTAGTGCTCCCAAAAGGCGAGCCGAGTTTAAGAAAATAAACTTGTCTCTTCAATTTTCATGGTCAGTCGATTATTTGTCCAAATAATTTATTGACCACCCAATTTCACTACACAACCGAAGATAAAGATGTATTTTACCTAAGAGAAATTAAGGCACTCCCGAGCTATTTTTAAGAGAGGGGACTTGTGTCCCTTACTCTACCCCTAGGCTCTGCGGAGTATTGTGACATGCTTTGTTTCCTTGTGAACGCACATTAGAGTAAGGAGCAAAATAAATGGGAAAATGATTGGGAATGGGTGTGAACCGCAGAGATATTGTGTTATATTGTCTCATGGGTTCAGGTCATTACCTGAGAGCGGCGATCCCAGCAGTCCTGCACCACTCTCAATAAGCTGCAGCAAGCCGAGCGCACCCATCACACGCTCCGCTCCCGCCACTGAGGGCACCACCGTGAAGGCAAGCGAGGTCAGTGCCCCTGAGCAGAAGCCGTAGAGAAGCCCAACGGCCAGCAAGCCCGCGTAGGAGCCCGTCAGGGCGCTCACAGGCAGCAGGGCCATGAAGGAGCCAGCCAGCGCTGTCCAGGCACTCAGCAGGTGCACCAGCCGGAAGCGGCCAAGGTCTGAGAACCAGCCCGAGGCTACGCGGCCCAGTACGTCCGCCGCACCCGCTGCCGATGCCACGAAGGCTGCCTGGTACTCGGAGAACCCGGCGTGCCTGCTGAGGGCCACCAGGTGCACATAGGGAACAAAGTAGCCCACGTTGAGCAGCGAAATTGCGGCTGCATACGTCAGGTAAGGTCTCTCGCACAGCAGGGACAGTTCCAGGTAGGAGGCCACTCGCTGCAACAAATTGCCGCACGATCGCCCGCTCTCCTCAGCAGTCTGCAAAAAAGCCAATTCAGAGACGGCCCAGGTCATAAGTGGGCTAGGCACCTGCTTAGAGAGCTGCAACCACTAGGGCTCCCCCCTAAAACATAAATAATGAAGCAGATTGTGTTTGCAGTAAATAATTGGTATATTTTGTTACTTTTAGATGGCCTAGATAACTTTCAATATCCCACTTTGTCATGTGTCACTTTGAATATTTAGTGCAAAACAACCCCTGGCTGCTCTTGTAGTTGAATCTTGAACCATTTCACTTTATAAATCATGGGTAAAACATGCTTAGCTGCCCTGAGGTTTTGTGTATTGATTCTTGTATGCCCAGTAGGAAGTGTTGCTCACTTTGCCACATAATCATTTGAAAGACATTTTGCAAATGTGTTGTGTGCAGTGGCCTTATTCACCATTGATTAAAATCTAACTACAACAGAAACCTCTAGTATTTTAAGTGTATTCGTAATGACGGAGTAGAACATTGACTGGGTTGTAGTAAGCAGTCAAATGATCAATTAATAGGAGGGCCCCAAGGAAATTCACACAAGGACATGATTTGTCTGTGCAAGAAATTGGGAGAAGCCTCTAATTCAAAGACATATAGCCAAACGTATTAAAAGCATGAAAAACAGTTTGTGGTCATTTTATGAGCTTTTAATACAAGTGAGGGACAAAAACTGGGGTTGGCAACCCAAAACGTTGAAAGGTCCATATCGAAATCCAGCAAAATAAATAAATAAAATAAAAATAAAAAACATTCAAATTCCCCAAGATGACGCCGTAGCGCCACAATAGTCTATCGTTACCTTGTCAGGGGCCGGCCGGGAGCGGACGAGAGCCCCACAGGCGACGATATTGAGGCTGAGCCCTCCAAGAATAAGCAGGGCTCCCCTCCAGGCGTACGTTTCCACCAGAAACTGAAATAATGGATTAAAGGTGAAGGAAGCCAGGCCGATGCTGGAGAATGCCAAGCCCAGAGCTAAACTACGCCGCTGTTTGAAGCTCGCCATCACCGTGGCCACCATGGGTGTGAAGACCAGGCCCCAGCCCAAACCTGGTCCAAAACACCAGCAACAAATCACAATGGACCTTCACACAAATATGAATTTTCTCAGTCACTTATGCATAGTAAATTCTGGACTACAGAGTGCACCTGTTAAAAAGTGGCATGTGCAAATTGAATAAGAAAATCTCAATTTTGTCTCCGTACAAGCCGCACTGCATTTAAAGCAGGCTTGATTAACAGCCAAAAATGAACTCATTCACATCCATTACTTAAATGTAAAAAAATCAGATGAGTAACACATAGTGCCACAATTAATTAACCTTAAAATAACTTTAAAGAATTTGAAACTATTTTATCCTCTACCACCACCAGATCCTGGTTTAAGGTCATAACTGTAGCCTTAGTCAGCTCTTGTGTGAGCAAGAACATGCATTTTTTAGACACACTCGAATAAACTCTCCTTTTTTTCCATATATATTGGGGTTTATGTTGGTGTTTGACTTTACTAGAAGCAGGCCATTTCTTACCATTTTCAAGCTGCACAGACAAAAAGTACTGCTGGCATGAGTCACTCTCCGGCACTCTCCCATGGCCACTTTCCTTGAACCTAATGTGTTCTGCACTGAACCGCTCTGATAAAATTAGGATAATAGCAGGGAGGAAAATGGAAAATAAAGCTTAGAGGCCCTTTGAACTGATTTGGACATTGTAAACACATACCTAATATAGAAGTTGAAGATAGATATTCAACTTTAAACTTTTCAGGGACACCTCAAACGATGCACCCCATGTTAAATATAGTAGCACAGCAGTTACTATTCATTAAATTGGCATTAACATATACAAACACAAGTGAGACAAAATCAGTAAACATAAATACCCGGAATCTTTCTCTTGCGTATATGTTAATGCCACTTTACCTAAAATTATTGATTGATTGAGCGAGGTTGATTGTGAATAACAGCTGCAGACAAAGTCCAAAAACGAGTCTTAATTGTGGCCTTGTGTTACTTTCTTAGACATTTCCCCACTGAATCTGCCGGCCGATCTTACTCCAAAGAGACAGTGGGAATCTCTTTCATTCATTCGTGCGCATAACTAATTTGATAACGAGGAATTTGTCTACAGAAGGGAGTAACACTTACATGCACTTACATGCACTTCATTGACTTTCTTAATGTGATGTTCAGAGCACTTGGCAGAAATCGAAACGCTTCATTTTGATTAAACGGTCATATTCGTGGTCCACATTAGTTCTGAGCCAGTCGCCTGGGACGTGCCGCTTGATGAGGCAGGAAAAACTGACAGGGGTGCCGAAAGACACCAGAGCCGGGAAGATTTGAGGGAAGGGCCCTGTGCGCATTTGACGTCGCTGCCTACACCCTTGCAACATCCACCTCGCGCGGAAAAAAGAGGAAGCCACACTGTATTTAAAGGTATTCTTCAACAAGCGAAATGTGAGGAAATAGTAGTCTTTGTCATCCTGAGCTGTTACATCATCAAAGGAACACCAGCACCCAAGCAAGTCAGTCACTACATTGTCTTACATGTTAATAGATAGATAGATAGATAGATAGATAGATAGATAGATAGATAGATAGATAGATAGATAGATAGATAGATAGATAGATAGATAGATACTTTATTCATCCCCGAAGGGAAATTCACTTTTCCAGCAGCATCCCTAAGCTGAGAACAATCGAAAATAACTGAGAACAATCGAAAATAATAAGTAGATTAGTGTTCTGGTAGTTTTTGTGGAGAATCCCTGGGCATTGTGTCACAGGTGAATGCAGTATTGTACAACAAAGGGCGAGCAGCTAAAATGGGGCTAACTGGCAAAAAAAAAAAATCACAAAAAGAGCCGCCAACGGGGGTGTAACTGGAGCCGATAAAAAAAAGGCGGCTGCAGCTTCGGCGGAAAAATGCAAGGCTGGACAACCAAAAACCACACCGTGAGCAGCAAGGCTAACCAGGAACCAACAACGAAAAGCGGCAACAACTATGGCAACAAAGGCAAGATGACCTGGAATTAAACCAAGGGACACGGCAAAACCGGCGCTAACGCCAGGCTAGATAGCCAAACAATACACGGTGGGCAATGAGCGCAAACAAAACAGAAAAGCCCCTGGCAGCCCCTACGCTAACAGGGAACTACTTGAACAAAACATTCCCAAATGGGATGCACGTGGCAAAAAACAAACAAAAAGCCACACTCGCCCACGTTAAAGAAGGCAAAGGCAAACAAGGAACGCACGCTGTAACGGCGGCTTGTAAATTCATCCTATGCAGCTTTTGGAGGTCGGAGCAAACAACTCAGACAAAAAAGGTACGAGGCCTCCAGCTTTCTCCAAGCAGAAATGAGCGGTATAAAACCGATATTCACCACAATTGCTGTTTGTTTCAGAACCGCCTCACATGTTGTGTTAATGAGATTTACTATTTCGAAAGGGTTGTAATAATTCAATTATGTCACAGCTCAAGACAAAACAAGCCAAACGGGTCAACTTTGAGATTAAATTTATCAAGTCTTCTGGCGCGTGGAATATCTTGCAGCATATTTGCATGATTGTATGGACGAACACCGCATGTTCTATGCCTGATTGAAAAAAAGTTATGTTTGGGAATACCTTTAAAGCTGCAGTTCTTAAAATGTAGGAAAAAAGTAGCTGCTTGTAGTCCAGAATTTACAGTATATTACTAACACTTTGCTATTCGAACCAGAAATGAGGCCCATGGTGAGGTAGAGGTGAACCAAGCAGGTTGCCTGTGAAGCCAGGATGAAACCGAGGCTGGCCAGTAAGCCGCCAGTCATCACCACCAGACGCGTGTTGTAAGCATTGGACAGGGCAGCACCCAAAGGACCTGCCAGACATCACAGTGACTACTGTTAGATTATTAAAGTGTATCACTGAATATGTAGTCAATATGTAGTGCACGAGTTTCCCAGTTATTTTAGTTTTGTTATTTAATCAACACATCATAACTTTGAAAATCACATTTTTCATTTACTTGTAATAAATGCATCTTATGCTTATCCGTGTATTTTAATGAATTCACTTGCTGTATTCATATAATGTATTAATGTATCCATTCATTCAGTGGTTATACCTTCTCAACATTGTTATTGCAAGTGAAGAATGCGTGTGAGATGAGGTCAGTAAAGACAATTCAACTCACTTCGGGGCCCCCACAAGGCGAAGACCCCAACTCACTGAAGAATTGCTGTGCTGCCAGGCCGCTGGAGGAGATCCATGAGATGGCTTGCGCGCTCTCCTCAAAGTACTGCACCAGCTCCACAAAGAAGACTCCCAAGCCGCGCATGAGTCCGAACACCAGGCTGGTGCTGACGAAAAGGGCCCCGACCATCACCCAGCCTCGACAGCCACCCTCGCCCCAAGACTCTTCATCTCCCTTCCGTCTTTTGCCGTCCGCTTCGACTTTGGCCATCGCCAGTGAGACGGCAAAAAGTATTTTGGCTAGTAGCGTGTGTTGTTCGTATCGTGTCCCGGTGCCTAAACATTAACTCCCTAGGCTCCTCTGTGCTTAAGTGGGTTCATGACCTAGGACTGGAAACCAGCAATCCTAATTGATGGCCTGAGGAAAGAAATAGTTGAGTTAGACAGTTTGTAAAAAAGACATTTTATTCAAAAAGAAAGCTACATTGTGTCAAATGACCCAACTCTATTTTAAGATTAAAAATGCCTGGTGATCTGTGCAGCCCTTTGAGACTGACACTTTGTGATTAAGGGCTATACAAATAAACATGACTTGACTTGTTGTGTGCATATTAGATATTCGTCTATATGTATTTTGTGTCACAATCAGGGCTATCCCAGGATTTTTTCATTCAAATTTCCGACTTTTTAAGACCACATCCAAAGAAATTCAAGACCAATATTGAACTTATTTTGGCGGACGCCAAGCTGGGACGGACCCTGGCGCCTGACGCCACCTAAGCTGCGACAGCGGGGATTTTAAAGCGCCTACCACGCCGAAAGAATTGGGAAGGTATCAAGTACATGAAGTTTGGTTTGTAGGGTCAGCCGGACCATGCTGGCAACAAGGAGGGACTGGCCCCCACCAGGCCACAGCCAGGTTTGGACTAAGGATGGGACTGACACCTGAACATTTTGAAGGTGGGGTTTTACATTATTCATATGTTTTTTGTCAGCTAAAAATGTTGCGACACATAAAATGTAAAGTATTGCTCTTTCTTCATTTCTGTTTCGTATGGTAGATCAAAATGTAATGTGATCTCTGAATAAGTTGGTTAAAAAGAGTACCTTACACATTTGCGGGTGTAGCATTCATGTGTATGTATTTTTATTTATCGTTATTTGACAAACACAAGGATTTTTTATTATTTTATGTTGCATTCTGTTCTGTTGTACACTATTTTTTCTGTCAGTCCAAAATTTCAATATTTGTATATAGGAGATATTGTAAAAATTTGTTTTTTAAAAATCGGACTCATCGATTAATCAGGAGAATAATGGACCGATTCCTCGCCTATTAAAATACTGGTTAGGTGCAGCCCTACAATTTAATTGTATTCATTGTATTTTGCTTATTATCAAAACCAAATTTGTTTTAAAATGTGATTCTTACGACTTGAAGGCGCTAAATGATACGCACTGTCCCTTAAACACTTATCTATACCTGTCAACCTCCACGGCTCCATGCCCTTAAAAATTGTCGTATTTTCCCTTAAAAAATACAAAATAATCTTACACCATGTATTTTTTTTCAAACGTGTTTATTTATGTAGTTTAACGTGTTATATTGTACATGTGTTTAGTTATATCATATATATTGTTAATTAACCTTTTGTTGTGAGATCCTGAGTTGCTCGACATGAATGAGGTCTATTATAAAAAAAAGTTCAAAAAATAAGAAGCCTGGACGTTCACTGTAGAAGGAAAAAATAAATGCAAATATAATTAAGTAGAATAATACATTTTCTTATTCAAATTATAAATTCATTTTCTGCATTAAATTATTGTTGGTAATATACTGATTAAAGGGATAACCACAAACCTGTCTTTTTCATTTTCTTATTTTATACTTCCTTTTTTCTTAACTTCTTTATACAACATAATAATTCGTAATATAATGCATCAAAGCAAGTGAGCCGTTAATGAGTTGAGCCGAAAAAGCCGGTTCTCTAAAAAGAGACGGACTTCCTTTCACTACATCAAACCGCTAGCTTCGTTTGCAATGAAAAAAAAAAACAATACCGAGATAGAGGCTTCCGCGGAGAACTGGTTTGACTTGATTGATTTGCTGTTTAGTGATAGTCGGTGTATACCGGATGGTACCCATAATTGACAAATTTGGGTTTTTCCATACAGATTTTCTCGTACGTCTTAAAATGCATAATAAACGTACTTTGTACGGCAAACCCATACAGGTTGACAGGTATGCTTATCATTTTTCTGGTCATGTCACAAGCTCTGCAGGGGCAGATAATTATTGACCAAAAACTAAAACATTAATTTCTGATGTAAGCGAGACGAGAAACATGTCGAAGCAGAAGTCATTTCGACAGCACAAACGTTAAACATTTTAACGGAATACATCGTTTTCTCGAGCGTTTATCAGTAGCATATACGGTAATCGGAAATACACGAAAATACAAGAAAACATTTTTATTAAATCTTCAGTTTACGTCAACGGCGTACGCCATACCGTTAACTACGCAAATAACCCACAACTGACGTGGCGCGTGCGCAATAACACGTTGATCAATTCCCCCTCAAATCGAAAAAAAAAACACAGCAAAACTCAACAAAACGTTGTAGTTTAACAAGACCTGCTCGAGCAAGAATGAAATGATCGCATCGCAGCGTTAGTCGTGCAAATAACCTCATTCGTCCCGCCGCACGTGAATGATCCCGGGGAACCTGTTGGTGAATAAAGGCAAGCCGAAGCAAGCAGTCAGCGTCAGCAACACTTCGGACTTCGAACCCTTTTTGCATTCCGCTGCTTCTGTTCTGATTGGAGAGGTGCAAATAGTAAAAGCACATAACGGCCGGTGCAGGTGTCGGCTGCATTTGAACGCTCCATATGAAGGTGACACTTTTACGCAGCCCGTGGGGGCTGCACTGCGCGGAGGGGGTTGGGTCGCATGCAGGTCAATATTTACATTTAGTTGACGTACTTTGTAAAACTTCATGCAGTCCATACAGGACCAGCCTAAACCTTCATGGAGCCCTATGCAAAATTATTGGCTCTCGGAGTCACAAGTAGACCGGCATTTTCCGAGCGCAGACTCCGTGCAGGAAAATAGGGGGAAATCAGATCAGAGAGATAAGAGGGTGCAAGTCCATGCAAACATGTATATGTTAATAAGAGAACCTTAAAGTCACATCTTAAGTGGATTGGGAGCCAGTGCAAGTTGGACAAGACAGGAGTAATATGCTCAAACTTTTTGGTCTTAGTCAAAACTCTAGCTGCCGCATTCTGAACCAGCTGCAAACCTTTAATGCTAGACATCGGGAGACCAGAAAGCAATACATTACAGTAATCAAGCCGAGAAGTAATAAACGCATGAATTAAAACCTCTGCATCTGATTGGGACGGCATCGAACGAATCTTCGCAATATTACGGAGGTGGTAGAAAGCTATTCTAGTAATATTTTTCATGTGTGACTGAAACGACAGATTAGGATCAAATATGACACCTAGATTTTTGACCGATTCACTATGGGTGATATTACATTTGTCTAGGTTCAGGGTAGTGTTTGAAAACAACTCACGACAGTGAGCTGGACCAATAATCAACATTTCAGTTTTTTCTGGATTAAGGCGTAAAAAATTAAGTGACATCCATCTTTGAATCTCAGTAAGGCAAGCCTCCAGATTTCTACAACTTAAATGTCGAGTTGTCTCCTTTGGCACATACAGTTGAGTGTCATCTGCATAGCAATGGAAACTAATATTATACTTGCGGATAATGTCACCAAGCGGGATAATATAAATACTAAAAAGAAGGGGGCCAAGTACAGAGCCTTGTGGAACACCACAGGGGACATTGGATTGTTTAGAGGTCAGATTGCCATAGTTAACACATTGCATCCTGTCTGACAGGTAGGACTTAAACCACGAGAGTACAGTTACTGAGAAACCAATGCATTCCAGACAAACCAGTAATATGTTGTGGTCGACAGTATCAAAAGCAGCACTGAGATCCAGCAGCAGTAACATTGATGAGACACCGGAATATATTGCTAAAAGGAGATCATTGGTTACTTTAGCCAGGGCTGACTCAGTAGAGTGATTTGCCCTAAATGCTGACTGGACAGTTTCAAAGAGGTTATTTTCTGACATGAAGTCATTTAGCTGCTGTGCAAAGACCTTTTCAAGTAATTTTGCAAAAAAATGGCAGATTTGACACTGGCCTATAATTACCTAGGCTCTCTGGGTCAAGGTTAGGTTGCTTAAGCGTGGGTTTTATGACGGCAGACTTGAAGGCTACAGGAACAATACCCGGGGATAGCGATATATTAATAATATTTAAAACTGATGGCTAAGATCCCAGACAGACAGAATGAGGGAGCAAATTGTCTCTCCCTGTGTGCCCTGTGACTGGCTGGCAACCAGTTCAGGGTGTCCCCTGCACACTGCCTGGAAATGGTTGGGATGGGCTCCAACACCCCCGCAACCCTACTGAGGATAAGCGGTGCAGATAATGGATAGTTTCATCAAATTGGTTTCGAAACGAACACAATTATAGCAAAATAGTATAATATATCCCTGTTTTAAGCACTTAATTTGTTTCATTTTGAAGTATTACTGCAGATTTTTAAAAGTTTTTATTTCAGTATTTCTGAAGTCTTTTTTATTGAAGTTCTGAAGTTTTTTGTAGTGTGACTGTAGTGTCATTTTTATGTAGTGTTTCTGAAGTCATTTTTATGTAGTATTTCTGTCGTATTTTTGTTTTATAAGTGTAGTATTTTTGTATAATTAGTTATTTTATGGTTATAATTTTTTTGTAGTTCAGTATTATTTTTTTTGTAGTATTTTTGTGATATTTCCATAGAATTTTTGTAGTATCGTTGCAGGTGTAATTTGCAGTATTTCTGTTACAAACCTATTACCCAGTATTATTTTTACTGCAGTGTTATTGAAGTGTTTCTGAAGTAATCTTTATGTAGTATTTATGTCAAAATTTTGTTGTATAAGTAGTATTAGTTATGTTATGGTTAGAGTTTTTTTGTAGTACAGTGTTATTTTTTTGGTATTTTTGTGATATTTCCATAGAATTTTTGTACTATTTGCAGTATTTCTGTTACAAACCTATTACCTAGTATTATTTTCGTAGTAATATTTCGCTAGTAGTTTTTTATAGTATAGTATTATGTATCGGTATTTTTTTTAGTATTTCAAAAACATGTGAAGAAAATTACTAGAACCGCTTTCTTCCATCTTCGCAACATTGCTAAAATTCATCCTATACTGTCTCAGTCAGATGCAGCGATCATAATTCACGCGTTTGTTACTGTCTCGATTACTGTAATGCATTACTCTCCCGTCTCCCAAAGTCCAGTATCAAGAGTCTTCAGCTGGTACAAAATGCTGCAGCAAGGCTTTTAACTAGGACAAAAAAGTCAGATCACATCACGCCGATTTTGGCTAACCTGCATTGGCTCCCTGTTAGCCTAAGATGTGATTTCAAGGTTCTCTTAATATACAAAATCATACATGGACTTGCTTCCTCATATCTTTCAGATCTGATTTCCCGCTTTTCTGCTGGTTCGAGAGCGTTCTCCATCCAGGCACCGGTGCTGTGGAATGCTTTCCCTCTGAGATCCGATCTGCAACCTCAGTGGAAATGTTTAAATCTAAGCTTAAAACACACTTCTATTGCATATGAATAACATACTTTTCGTGGACAATATCTCTATTATTTGTGATTGCAACATCCTTTGGTGTCTGGTCATCCTGAAAGGGGGGTGCTATATGTGCAGTCCCTTCTCAAGGTTTCTCAATTTTCCTCATGTTGAGATTTGAGTATTTCCTTGCCCTCATGTTGGTTCCAGACCAGGGGATGATGTAATAATAGTCTGTAATAACCTGTGCAGTCCTTTGAGACTTTGTGATTAAGGGCTATACAAATAAAAATGACTTGACTAGCAGTACAATTTATGCATTTCCAAAGCAGTATTTTTGTAGAATATCTAGTATTTTCCTTAGTATCTTCGATGTCAATAATTTTGTAATAGAGTATTACTGTAGTACTATTTTTATAGCAAATGTATATTTTTATATTTTTAAAATGAAGGAAAAAATAATGAGGTCCCCATTATAAACCCTATATTGGATAATTAGCTTTTTAGTTATTGTGTAGTATTTTTGTTGTACAGTGGGACCTTCTACTTCGCGGTTCGACGTTCGCAGGTCTAAAAAAAAAAAAAATAAAATAAAATAAAAGTTAAAAAGTTTTTTCTTAAGCATTTTTGAAGGGGCATCGCTACTTCGTGGATTTTTACTTTTCACGGGTGGTTTTGGTCCCTAGTAACTGCGATAACCGAGGGATTACTATTTCTGTAGAAGTATTTTTGAGTGGACGCGCAAAGTTACAACGGGCACCAAAAAAAGTTAAGTACTCTTGGTGGCTGCCCCTAGTGATTGCCGTCCATACATGTCAACCTCAGCCAATGGCTCTCCTAAATAATGAACGCAATTTCCCTTAAGTTAGGGGAAACCTGACAAATACAACGGAGCACCTATTGCGTATTTAATTTCGAATCCAACACATTTTTATATATTTGGGGTGAAATAAAGACAAAAGAAACTTGCTGGTAGTTGTTTATGTTGTGCATATAGCATATTTGACAAAGTTGGGTTACTCACAGAAAAACAGACTATGTGGAACAAAACAAATACTTTGTTTAAAAATAAACAATTCCTTCAGCATCTTTAGTTCTTTCTCTACTTTGAGTAAGTTGAGTTGCTCATCATACGTTGTAAGGGTGGGTGGATTGATCCAGATTTATTAATCAACACTGGGCAAGTAATTGGATTGATACCATTGTCTTAGGATCCATTCTGACTTCCTATTTTAATTATCACTATGTTGATATGGAGTCGAAAGATCGCATATTTTTACCAACATAAGGCACCCTGGTGAAAATAAAATGATTTTTCTATGGCCTTTTTGGTCAAAAAGGTTCTTGACCTCCAATTCGAGAATCTGTTGTCATAATTTTAATACCTTGATTCATTTATAAATAGTTACCATTTATGAAGCATTTGATTTTAATTATGCATTTCTAAGTGTATTTACATTTCTGGCTCTAAAGGCATACTGCAAATTTGAGGGTTTTATGTGAGCCTTTCAGTCCAGATTTTACATATTGTTTTACAGCATTTCTATGTTACATCGCTGCCATTTTGGTCCTCTTGACTTTGTTTCAGAAACAATGCTACTAGAGGAATGTTGAGTTTTCATTGTGAATATATAAATAATTGACAGTTATGAAATGTGAATCAGGGGAAAGGTTCAATTATTGCGATTTTCTATGCAACAAATAGCATGGGGCAGCCTGGCAATTGAGTGGTTAACCCATAAGCCCCACAGGGCAGAGGTCCAGAGTTCAAACTAGCATCCCAGTGCAGGTTAGATATTCTCTCCATGCAGATTTCCTTTGTGCAGAGTTCTTAAAAAAACATGCATGGCAGGTTAGGTATAAGTGAACATACGAATAGTTTTATGCCTCAATGCCCTGCGACTGGCTAACCAGTTCAGAATGTCCCCTGCCTTAATATAGCCAAGATGAACCCCCCCAAGTTCATCTTGGCTATATTAAGTGAACTCTCATTGTGTCATGTAGATGGCTTGAGCATTCACTTGCAATAAACCTTCCCAAAACAAGTTTATTTAAGACAAATTTATTAAATTTCCAGTTAAAATTCAGTCTAAATTGTACCCATGTTCCATCTGTTGAAACCTGTAAAGAGATCAAAGATAAGAGTTGGTTGCAGAATGGCAAAAAACATTTGAGCAGGAGTCAACCTTTTCTGGCATTTGGGTGAGGTTTGCCATGTTTAGACACCCGGAAATACCGCACTGCAGGATTTGAGCGTGAACGCTTGCGTGGTGGAGAAGCATCAGTCCTAGCCACAGCCGTTGTTGAAGCACTCGTCAGTGCCCCTTTTGTTGGGGCGGCAGTGCCTGGAACCGTTGTACTGACTCTTGAAAAGACCTGCTTAGACGTTACACGACCCACACCTGGCTCATCAGACTCAAACCTGTATGAGGAGAAGAGCCTGTGGAGGCCTTCTAGTGGATACATGCACTGCACGAACAACCTGAAGAAAAGTGATGTCAAAGATACAGATTTGATTCAGGTAACTACTTAATTTCCACGTCATACAAGTGGGACAAACCTCTCAACTTTCTCTGAGCCATTTGCATTGAAAATCTCATTTTGATAGATCACATGACCACGTCGAAGCTGAAGGAGTTAGGGGAAAATGTGGTAACACTCATTATGAATGACTGAGATGATTACCTTGATTTTGGAACCGCAGCTATTTAGTTGGAAAGAGAAAAGTGCCCTGGTATCGTCCGCTTCCGCAGGGTTGCAGGAGAAGTTCAGAAGGTGGCTGTTCAATGGGCTGTCGCCACTTGGGGTAATCATAGACAAGTCAGCCACCACAGTCATCCTCCCATCAGTGGAACACACTAAGTCAAAAGGGAAGGCACTCATTCAACAATGCCCAGTACTTTTTCCCACATGCGTCAGCCAATCAGGGGTGCAACAATGTCCGAATGCTGGAACTGGGACCCAATTCGGCAATTATGAGGTTGACCATTTAGAAAGACAACCACTTACTGACAGTGTTGGGACTTAGAAGGTAAACAATTAGTTTTCAGTAACCAGTTTATTTAAAACCAAGTTAACAGTCATCACAACATTGTGCATTACACCCCTACTTATTAAAACTGATTTCCAATTGTCCCTCTGATCATTAGGTTACCCCTTTATCCACCTGCAACACACAAGGGTGGGCATATTTTTACCTAAAGATACTGAATACAGTTTTGGTGGCACCCTCTAAAGCACGGAGTATGAGAATGTTGGAGAATCACCATACTCACACCCAAGCGGTATTTACAAGCCAGGAATAAAATGCTGACATCAGGGGTTTGTTTATATGCACATTGTCGTTTTTCAACAGTAGCTTGAGTTGGCAAAGTGGCTTATACAGTAACAGTGAAATAGACTGGCAAATATCAGTAGACTTGTAATGGTCAAGTTTTTGCAATACATCATGCTTAAGAAAAGAATGACTACTCAGAAATGAATAAAACTAGCTTGAAGCCCAGAGACAAAATGAATATGGAGTTTGCCAACTCAAATTGCACAAGCCACCACCCCCATCCTCCCCAAAAAATGAAGGCTCAAACCTTCAATAGATATATGTATAGACAGTTTATTTTATAATGCACCCATTTTAAATCAGTTTTAGTAGGCTGGCTTCAGTGACAGTATACGGCAATCCAACTAATTACTTTCAGAGCAAAGCGCTACTCTTGTCAATAATCTGAATAATCAATGAACTTTTGAAAAAAACCACTGTTACAGTAATTTGCTAAACAATGCTTACCGACTAGTTCAGAGGTCACAAAGGGACAAGTCTTGGTTGCAGATTTTGCAACAGCCCCAGTTTGTCGATCATTCAGGATGATCTCAAAAGTGCCCAAGAAACTCTCCAATGTGATATCCTAGGAAAAAAATAATAATAAAATAAACTCCTTTAAATTAAACGAACCTCACCGAGACAATCTAAACCGAGCCAAACCTGGTAGCGGAAGCCCTGCGATTTAACTGGTACATCGAGCTGCAGTTTATGACTTTCATTGCTCATCTTATAACCCCGCTGCAGTGCCAGCCCGGGCGTCAGTGTGTCTGGGCCAACAGCCACAGACCACAATAAGTCCAAGCCCCAGTGGTCTGCTGTGAAGGTGATACCAGACTCTGAGCAAACCGCATCCAGAGCCGGAGGAGCTTCAAACAGACAAGTCACCATTCGTGAGTAACCAGAGATGAAAACAAATCATGGGAAATACGGACTCACAGGGGCCAGCCAGTGCCGTGACGCCAACTGAGTAGTAGTAGAGATCGTTGTCTGGCATAACTCTTAGTGTATAGTTGATTGCCAAACTGTATTGAACAGTTGCATACATTTTATAGTACTAGAGGAGAAAACTGATAAGTGAGACTTCTAGTGACCAGTTTCACTGACAGCGCATACCTCCTGTGTGACTGCAGGATCATCAAAAGACACTTTGAGAAGGTAGCCGTGACCGCGGGTGGGTTGTGCTACCTCTGCCACAGAACATGAATTGGTATAGAGTGCCTCGCGGCCATTAAGCCGGAGCAGAACCAAATGCACGTCCTCAGGGACATCACCCAGGTAGACCTGGAAGAGGCGATCTTCTGACACGCTTTGGTTCTGGGTAAAAAGTGGGCGTGGCAGCAAGGGTGTGCTCAGCAAACGGTGAAGGCGGAGCCTGGTCTCCATTGCACCACCTCCAAACATTTGCTCCATGTAGAGATGGAAGGTGTAGAACTCGTAAAGGTCATTACTTGCAAAGCTCTACAGGAAGCAAAGATTGTCAATAGGGTGCAAATATTTGAAATAAAAGACGAGTACTTAGATCAGATTTTGGCAAGCCGAATGCAAACCTTCCTGAGTCCACCCTCTGCATCCAAAGGGATTTGAATTTGGAGCGTATCGTTTGCCTGTACCGTGTGGCCACCGTCTTCAAAAAGACCATCCAAGAACCCAACACTGACCCGTGTGGAATCCGGATTGGGATAAAGTGCTTCGGGTGTTTTGAAAACCATGTAGCCTGGGTCATTGTAAACGCCTGGGTCTGTAGGGTGGATTGGTGACAAGGTGCACATAAACGAAAAATATCTGTGGTAAACAAGAGATACTTTACATGCTGAGCAAGTCGCCACCAGGTCCAGCATAGTGACAAGCCAGCCTCGCCTGGAGAACAAAGTCGCGTGGACCACCTCCACAGGGATGCCGCTCACCTGAGGAGACATAGCAGGAAAACCCTTAACCGTCTTAAATGGAAAAACTGCTTTTTGGGGTAAAAAGTGATTCAGTACAGCAGAGATAATTGGCGAAACAGATACTCAAGTTTTATTTGCAAACTGCATGTCAATATATTGAAACCCGCACCAACATTTGGATCTTGATACTTTTGGAAGTCTAACCATGGCCATGAAGGAATTTGGCTGTCCATAGGGAGACCGAAACACAAGTCTGTTGTGGCTCAGGTCGAAGGCATAGCCCTGGTGACGGGCAAATGAGATGTTCATTGGCTCCATCTGCTCTTCATCTCTGTGGAACACCACCTGCCAGTTCCAAAGGGAAGAGTGACGTGCCTGTGCAGGACACAAGAGCATCATAAAGGTCACTCAAGGTTACATTTTGCCAAACAATCCTACAGTGATGCCACCAGCTTTGATCGGACAAGACAAAAACTTATTTCAGGTTCACAGGGTATCGGGTATGGCAGCAACTGGTCAACTATATCTGGTTATCCCTCAGTGGCAAAAAGATCCTGCGATTGTCAATACAGAAAGTAGAAACCATTACTTGTTTTCAAATACAATGAATCGAGAGCAAACATTCAACCCCCCAAAAAAAAAAGCATTGTTCTTGGTAAATTTTACCCAATCAGAATGATCATTAAATTCCACGATACAGCTAGGAATTACTGTGCGGGTAAGTGTATCCAAGACAGGGATTTTTAATATATTTGACCTACGTCCCAAAAAAAAAAAAAAAAAGAAAATACTGTTACATTTCCAGGAACTGCTCCTAAATACCATTTTGATAGTGACACCAAACAAACCAAGCCCAAGAATCTGGTCAACTGAGGCACTACCCAGTGAAACCTCAAATAGTGGGTTAATTTAGCAAAGAATGATTCCAAAAATTCTTTAAAGACAGACTCACGTGTCCACGAACATTGAGGCCAGCGTCATCCTCCCCAGCATAGCAGGAGTCCTGACTTTCCACAGACACCTGCAGACAAAGTAGTGCACCTGTCCACCTGAAGGCAACTCAACTGAAGCTGTAATCATACCTCCATGTAATTGAGCTCGCAAGAAACCTCTCGAGGAGACCAGTCCAGGGTCTGAGAGCAGTTCTTGTTTAGGGTGTAGACAGAGTGGCCCTGGCGCCTCGAGAGTAGCTTGAAGCGGAACATGAACACCTGCCCATCCTAAGGACCCCCCAACATCAATGCACCGGTATTACATCCAAACCAAGTTAGCATTTACCCGTTCTGTGTGACAGCTCAAGTAGGAAGCACGGAGCTTCAGCAAACCACTCAACGGCGAGACGTTAACACTGTAGCCACACAGGGCCGCGTACGACTCACTGATGCTGTACTCGCCAGTTCCATCTGTGAAAAATCACAAGAAGAAACCTTCAGCAGAGATTTTGTTGAGCAGTTGAAACAGCGGCAGCGCTCAGGTAGACTTTCCGACTGCCTCAAAGCGAGCGTCTTCCCCGGCAAACGAGAGCTCCGCGGCTATCACGAACGAGCGGTCGTGACACTCCATTTTCAGGACTCCTGACAAAATAAAAATGGCAAAGGATTCAGACGGTACACCGAGTTTCTGCCCAGGAGGTTAAATGCATACCATCGGGAACAGGATGGGCCCATGTGGACATGAGCGACAACATCCTTCAGGACAAAAACACATGACACAAAGTAAGACATTTGAGACTTGTGTGGCGTTTATGAGGACAGTCTTACCACATAAAAAAGATTGGTGCCATGGTCACAGACAGACAGCTCAATGGTCCTTTTTGAGCAAAGGGAGTGGCCGACAGCAGGCCCTCGTTGTGATGCTCGAGGCTGAAGCTCGTTTATAATCAGCAACAGCAGTTTGTCTTCGGGTCTCCTCCCGCAGGACATTTCCTGAACAGCAACTTGGGGCTGAAATGACACGACCCTTTTAAATATCCAGTCATCATAATTTTCAAGCTTCTGCAGAGCTTAGCACTGCTTAAATCAGCTGTGATAGAGGAGAGAAAACTTCCAAACAAGCAGCCCCTCGATGAGTTGATGGGACCACACCCTTCAACAGCAACTGGTTACAGCAGTGGCGGGCCTTGAGGGCCTGCCAGGCCTTATCTATTGGCCTAAAATATCTGAATCATGTGATTTTAATTATATCGTGTCTATCAACACCTCTCAATTGATGATTGATGCTGTTTTTGTGCTGTCCCTAAATAAAACCACAATTTATACATACAATAATTCCAAGTAGTCTGACGGCTTCCTTTTATCTCCCCTCCCCTGCTTGCGCTGCTTCCATATTTAAGCAATTAAGCACTCACATTTTGGATTGCTTTTTGCTAGGCTCAGGAATCTACTCAGACGCCTTCAATATTTCATGTACATGCGTCTTGCAGCATAGTTTAGCTGTAATATCGCTGTCGGTTTAGCCAGTTAAATTTTAGATTGGTTCAAATGGGCCTGCATAAAGGCGTAGAGAAACGTTACCGCTTTCACAAAGCTAGGAGGCGGTAAATCACCAACGATTGTGCCAACAGCCAACAGCAAGAAAATACTATTGCAAATACATAATGTATGGATAAGAGGTGCAGATAATGGATGGATAGATAATAGAAAGTGTGTTTTGCTGCCAACTTTGTCTCCATTGTCCCTTTGTGTCTGTACAACAAAAATACTACTACTGAAATACTCCAAATACTACAAAACTTAATATCAGATTTAGTGCTTGAAAACAGAGACCTGAAATATGACGTTGCTTTCATTCTGAATTGAAAAAAATACTATAAAAATACCACAAAAATACTACTACAGCTATACTACAGTACAAAAAAAACTACAGAAGTTATACACCAGAAGTACGACAAAAATACAACCACACTAACATTGAATAAATACGAAAGACATACTACAAAAATACAACTACGGAAACACTACAGAAATACTTTCACAGAAATACTGCAAAAATACCATTACACTATAATACAAAAATGCTACTGCAGATATATTACAACAGAATAAAAAATACTATTTCAAAAGTGTTAACACAGAAATACAATAGAAATACAGGGAAATAACTACAAAAATACTACTGTAGAAAGACTACAAATATACAACAAAAATAAAACTACAGTAATACTACAAAAATACTATACAAATACTACAAAAATCCAACTGCTGTAATACTAAAAATGTACTAAGGATTTACTGCAAAAAATCTACTATGGAAAAACTACAAAATAGTAGAAAAACTACAGAAATGCTATTACAGAAATACTACATAAATACTGCAAAATAGGATAACATCCTTGGCTTCCTCTTCCGAACTAAATTGTGTACTATAACTTTCAGCGTCGTAAATAAATTGTGTGCAATCGTATTTGCATTGATTTGACGTACTTAGTGACTCATGAATCACTTAATACAACGAATTGTTGACCTAATTAGTTGCCAAAGCTTTTAATAGTCGATTTTAATCCATTTATCGATTAGTTGTTGCGGCGCTAGTGGGCACTAAAAAAGCTTGGAGAGGGAACGCCCTCTGCATTTCTTTGGGCTTGGGACCGCCACAATTAAGACACTGCATTTTGTAGCATTTTCATTTGACTCGCAGGCTCTTACGAAAAGGGGCTGCCGTGCCATTATAACAGCTTCCTGTTGCTTAACCTTTTCACGGCGTTCGGTTTCAGTTCGCTTGTTGTAGTCAGCATCCGGCAGTGCCTCTTGATATTATATTCTTTGTTAACAGTCTCCTGGCAGCTGTTTCGGATTACAGTGAAAAAAGACTCCTGGAAGCAGCAGCACTCACAATCAACTTTCCTTTTTTTTATTTACAGTCGCAATGCCAGAAATGGGTTGGGCTAAAAGTTTCAGGAAACCCAAGGGCAAGGTGGCCAAAGGGCCACTGCCATCATCTGATGAAATGGTGAATTATTGTTTTGTTTTTTTCGTACAAATGTATTTTATATAGTGGTCACACCAGCTCGGCAGCCTAGATGGTAGGGCGCCCGCTCCGAGACTGGGAGGTTGCTGGTTCAAGCCTCGGCCGAGTCATACCTAAGACTTACAACATTGGTACTCATTGCCTCCCTGCTTGGCGCTCGGCATTAAGGGTTGGAATTGGGGGGGGTTTGTTCACCTAATGACTCCCAACACAGCAGTTGGGTCTAAAATGGCAGCGCCCTGTTTGGCTGCGGCTGCATCAGCTCGCTACAGTTTAACTGTACGGGTCAGGTGTATCGACATTTCATTTTGTGTGCATTGTCACAAAGAATGACAATAAAAGTAAATTCTATTCTATTACTGGCGGGCAACATATTATTAATTTAATGACAGAGGCCGCGGTCCAGTAAAAATGTGACCATGGGCCATAACTGGCCCGTGGGCTGGACTTTGGACATGCCTGCATTACGGCATTACTGCAGTGTGTTGGCATAGGGGTAGGAACCTTTGTGAGCTACCCGTTCACTGGTGCGCTTGACATTTGCATAACAATCCCTCCTGCCAGCTCACACTCACTTGGTTGACTCAAGCAGGCGGTAAGGAAGCTTGGCCTGACCTTAACATTTGAGTCACTGCTTGACCTCCCGGTAGGCTAGGACTCCCGCCTGGGCTCGTGACGCCCAGAGCCAGAGGTGGATAGTAACGCATTACATTTACTCGGTTACATTTACTTGACACGTTTTGGGACATTTTGTACTGCTAGGCGTATTTTTAAATCATTTGACTTCTTACTTTTACTTGAGTAGATTTGTGATAAAGAAAATGTACTTTTACTCCACTACATTAGGCTACATTGAAGATGTTACTTAAATCTCCTCCTCATAAGTACGTGCGGTTTACACTAGACTCCAGTCTGAATTAGCCGGTTCGTTCGCAAACGACATCTATTTTCCCAGGGATTTTGTGTTGTTGGGTATAGAAAAGGTTAAAATTGTTTTGTATTTAGATCTATTTTACATCTGTTAATATTTGAATTTATGTTTCCTGTGTTTTAATTCAATGTGTTTTACATAAAAAATGTAAAGTTTATTTTTGTATTACATAGTTAATTTGTTGTTGCACTGAATAGTCACCGACTTACATTAGCACGCTTAAAATAAAAGTGTCAATCAAAAATTGTTCAAACTCATATTGTAGGTGATTAATCAAATCACTGCTAAAGTTATATTTTATCTATGGGTTTGCGACCCCTCTTGTATAGGTTGGGCACTTTTATGGACACAATAGTTTCGTCTTGACCTGTAGGTTGAATATGGGAATAATTATTTCTTTTTTTGGAGGGAGTTTTTAATTTATTTCAGATTTCATAGTTCACAGATCTCTTAACCACTTGGGTCATTGAGGCACCACTTCCTGTGGTGTGTCTTGGTCAAGTACAGCCTGAAAGCGCCTATCCCCCTCCATGTCTTTTTGTGGGTAGGGATTAGCTCCCCCACATGAAACAGATAGTACTGGTTTCCAAGGTTACCAGTATCAGGAGAAGCCTTCTGTTCTGACTTGGATACAGCACCAGGACCGGGATAGCCACCCCTGGTGAAAAACATCATCTCACTGTTGTAGATACAAGTCAGTCGGCATTTGCTTGTCTAGGGATCAAGAGGTTGCAGGTTCGAGTCCCAGCTCCTCTGTGTTATAAGTCGAAGTGTCTTTGGGCAAGACACTGAATCCCTCATGCCCCAGATAGCAGGTTGCCTTGCATGGCTGACGCTGCTATCGGTTAGATAAGTAGTAAAAGGGGAAAGTGTGAAGCACATTGTAAAGCGCTTTGGGAGATCTTCATTGACTTTAAAAGCTCTATATAAATGCAGACCATTCATTCACCTTGCAGACCACTCTCAAAAATGACGGTAGTGATACCATGTCCTAAAGGGGTTGGGAACCTATGGATCACTACTACATTAAAGTTAACAATTTTCAAAGGAATAAAAAAAAAAAGAATGTAAATAAAATAAAAATAACACAAGGGGGAGATTCTTAAGCATATTATATATCATTCGCACATTGGAATTGTTTTATCATATTCAAAGATTCAACCCACAAAAACCGATTTGTTGACATTTTGAAAGTGAGTTGGTACATTTTTAAAGTTTTTATTTAGCTACCCATGAAACATCACTTATTGCTCTTTCCTTCATTTTTTGTTTTGTATCCGGAGATAAGATCTGCAACCTCAACGGAAGTTTTTAAATCGAGGCTTAAGACACACTTCTATTCCAAAGCATATGATTGATGCCCACCTCATATTCTGTTTTGTCCGGTCTTTTTCCGACGCCTGCCTGGCTGATACGAAGGAGAAGGATGATTGGAGATGAGTCAGCGGACCAGAGTCTGACCTGAAGCATGCCAACCCCTGCATTTACCAGCTGGCAGAGATGGGAAGCTGCGTCTTTGTTGTCATAGACTTTCTGGACTAGTTTACAGGCTGGGGGCGTCGTTAATGTCATGCTCTTTCTGGACATTTAACATCTTAGCTAGTGTTTACTATTCTGTGTATAGTAATGCTAATTGTGATTCACCGTGGTCAATCCTGGAAGGGGGATTACCACATGTAAGGTCCTTTCTCAAGGTTTCTCTTTTTTTTCCTCACACTGAGGTTTTTTAGTTGTTCCTTGCCCGCATGCTGGTTTAAGATCAGGTAATTGTGCAATTTTGTAATTGTAATCCTGTGCAGTCCTTTGAGACCTTTTTGTGATTAAGGGCTATATAAATAAATATGACTTGACTTGACTATAAGTCTAAATGAAATATGATCTTTGGATAAGGTGGTATTAGGAGTATCTCGCACATCTGAAGGTGTATAGCATACTTCTGTATGTATTTTTGGTTATTGTTAAGTTATTTGATATACACTTGGATTTGTTTTAGTTTTATAATATAGAGTATTCTGCTTTGTGCACTATTTTTCTGTGTCCACAACTTCAACATTTGATTATATGAGTAAATTAAAAATGATTTAAAAAATAAATAAGATTAAGCTTAAAATGTGATTATACAAAATAATGCTAAACTTGCTCCCCCATATCTTTCAGATTTAGTTTTCACTTATGTTCCGGTCCGGAGCCTTCGCTCTGAAAATGCTGGTCTACGAGTGATCCCAAGAGTCAAGAAGAAATCCGCAGGTTCAAGAGCGTTCTCCATTCGGGCCCCGGTGCTGTGGAATGCTCTTCCCACTGAGATTCGATCTGCAACCTCAGTGGAAATGTTTAAATCCAAGCTTAAAACACACTTCTATTCTATAGCATATGAATGACCAATATTTTATGTTGACGATATAAGGGGATGGTGTCATAATAGTCTGTGGTTTGCAATAATGTGGTCTGTGCAGCCCTTTTAGACTCTTTGTGATTAAGGGATATACAAATAAACATGACTGGATTAATCAAAAGAATAATCAACCGATTCATCAATTATTAAAATAAGGCTTAATTGCAGCCCTAAAACTTTATTCTGAAGAATATAAAACATTAACAAATGTTATCATTGGTCTGATTGTAATTTACTATGGAAAACCTTTTTTCTGCAAAAGAATGATTGCGTGTTTGTATAAAGAGCATCTTATAAACCCCAGGGAGGAAGACATAGGTCTTGCAGAGTCCAGCATGTTTTTCATGTCATCAACAAGCTCTGCAGGGGTTTGATGATGATCATCAAATGAGCTGGCAGTCTATAGGTTCCCTACCTCTAATCCCAAGTAAGATAAGGCAAAAACATCCAGTCAGGTCAGTTACAAGCTCCCCAGTGCTATTTGTCTTGAGCACTAGAGTTCCCTTCGGTGGCCAATCAGACGTCGGTATCCGCTAGCGGCAGGGCGGGGCCAGGCGTGGTGTTTTAATAAGTTGAAGTGCATCCAAGAAGCTGTCACACCAATTTGAAAAGATGCTCCGATCGCAAGTTCTGTTGGCGATACTGTTGTGTGCCGGCATGCTTGTGCGGGTCAGCACCGGTACCGATAGCTCCCAGGAGGCGGCATATCGGATTGCTTCGGCCTTAGGAACAGATGCGGCACTGGACAAGGTGGGTCTGATACTGCCGTTTCAAAGTATTCAAGAGTACATTTTCACATTTATATTGATTTTAAAATGTCTGTTCTTGGGTCATTTTTAATGTGACTACTTAATGTGTACATATAAAAGCAGCATACTTTATTCCTTTTTCATATATTTGGATTTATTTAAAGGGATGGGTGTGTCGTTTGAGGCGTCCAAAAACGTTGCAAATAGAATATTTTCTCCATTATGTGTAACATTACCCAAACTGTGTTAAAAGCGCCATTAAGCTTTATTTTTCATTGCACCGATCTGCTTTTATCTTACTTTTAGCAGAACTACTCAAGGTGGAACACATAAGGTTTGAGATATGGGAGCTTGAGGGGAGTGCTAAAGATCATTTTTGTCCCTGCAGGTTATTTATTTTAATTTTCAGTCAGTGGAGCGTGAAAATGGTGAAAGTAAGAAAAGGGCCACCTCAAGTAGAGTCCAAACACCAACCCAATCCCCCCAAAACGAGTTTATGTACAGCTCTTTTAACTTTCACTGTACAGCAATGGAGTTTCCCTTTTTTTGACTGACCGTTGCATTAATTAGGAACCTAACGATTGTGTTTTTTTCTGCTAGAACAGGGGGTTAGGAACCTTTTTGACCCAGAACCATAATTGCAAAATATAAACTCCTACCGTTACTTAAGATCATTGAGGCTCATTTTACATTTTTTTTTCCCTTGAAAAATGGCTTTAAAATGAGGTGCAAGCAGAATTATTGTCTTAAAATGTCACAAAAAAACTACAAACGAAAGGTTCATGGGTGTATTTCCATTCATCGCAGTGATCGTGGAAGAGAAGTGAGCATGCCATTTGTGCCAAGATCCTGCCACCCCTATGACTCACATATCAAATTGCTCTGTGCTTGGCTTGCAATTTTTTTAGTTGGGGGGTTTTAATTATAAAGCGTCTCAACAGTGAACAAACATTATTTAATGAGGTTTCATATAAAGTATTCCTTAGCGACATACAGCCAAAACAGGCTCTGTTGGTGTCCCCTTCACTGTGACTGTGCCCCTTCATATACTTGAGCGAACAACTTATATTAGGGGTTGCTTCGGCTACGCATGCACCAAATTCGACTTTGGGCAAAGCAGAATTAGAACGCTACGGAGGAAATTTGCACACGTAGCATTTTATCTTCAGGCTATACGTAAACATAAAAAGAGCCATATCTTGCTTGTGAGCCATAGGTTCCTGATCCTAGCGCTAGAATTATTTTAGTGATGCAATGCCACCCATACGGATGCTAAGCTATGTCTGTTTTAGGTGTGGACTGGTGCATGGCTGCTGAAACTGCTTTCCCAACCAGAGAGAGCGGGTGCCTTGGTGCTGTTGAGGAGGCGCGATGTGGCGCAGGTGCCAAGAGAGCGCAAGGCAGGTTGTCGCAATTTCTTCTGGAAGACTTTTACCTCATGTTAGCACTGACGTCACCATTTCATCAGCCAGAGTACCAAATGTTGTACATGCTGGTGAACTTCTGATTGCACTTTTTTTGTGATATTTATTTTCCTTTCTTTTTTTCTATAAGTCTTGGTTGGATTGGAGTTGCAAAACACATTTTAGACCAGTCAAATTTTGGGGAGCTGCTAATGCTAAAATTTAACACCTTAAAAGTAGCTGCTTCAATTTCAATTAACAAAGCAACCCTCATACAGTGTCACATAGGGGTGCAGACATTTTCAATACCAGTTTAACCACAGCTATGACATTACGATGTTGGTGTCACACTTTAACACTTTCCCCTTTAATATGTCGACATTTGATGATGAAATGTGGATTAAATACAGTATGTTAAACCTAAATTGTCTTGTTTCAACTTTTGTCAACGAGTCACCAGACATTAGTGTTTGAAAATATGTTTTTCTTCTTTAGTTTAGTCACCACAAAGGGACATGCCACAGTACCGGGAGCTACACTTCACAGCATTTCAAAACAGAACCAAAACAAACAACCCCCAAAAATCATAGTACGTCGCCAAAGCCACACGGCAGATTGTGCAACCGGAAACAAAATTCCCATTGTGTCAACTGGAAAACACACAAAAAAAAAAAAATACAAACAAAAGGCTTCCGCTAGTACAACACACAAGTAAGGAAAATATAAGGTACAAACAAAGGGCTTCTGATAGCACTTAACACATTGGGCCTGCACAGGCCTAAATGTAGCCCTTTCGAACACAGAAGCAATCATAGGACGGTCTGACAAGATGATTATTACTGTAGTATTTTTTTCCCAGTCACAACCTCAGGTAACATGTACACAAAATACTTATTTATGGCCACAATGTTCTTGCTCCCACATATATTCAAACTGTGCCTTACATGGCTGACAACGCTATCAATGTGTAAATGGGTAAAGTGTAAAAAGTATTGTAAAGCGCCTTGGAGGTCCTCTGACTGGTTAAAGCGCTAGATAAATGCCATTCATTTACCATTGTTGCACTTTTTTCTTCTTTTAGGACAAAATATTAAGTTTGAACTGAATGTTAGATGTATGACTAAACGGACAATTTCCCAGATGCAAACAAGATTTTAGCATTCATGTGACATGGAGTTAATCATATGGCCATCACACTGGATTTCGTGGCTCTCAAGGTGACAAAAGTACAGGTCCGTGTCCAGATTTACAAGTGTAAACGTCCACAAAGGAGAAAGTCTCTATTGCTGATTGTTGGAGGCTATTTTCACCCAGGGTTTCACCCATCAAAGCATCCGTTGGGTGTAACAGGCCAAAAACATTCTGTGATGTTCACATTCATTACGGCAAAAAACAATTCAATTGAAAATACTACATTTAGGCCTGGGCGATTAAACGAAAACGGTAATTAAAACGTTCAATAAAATTTGATCATTTAAGAAAATGGGGCGCTAGTGCAATGACAACCTAAGTTCCAAACGAACATTCAGGAGACCAAGGTATCGTGAACTAGCCAATCATTTCGCAGAAGAGGGTTAGAGCCAAAGCGGCTTCATGGTCAAAATAAGCAATAGGGTGACAAGGATAACAGCCAGCATACCCACTGAAAACATGCTGAGTCAGAGAAGAGATGCCCTATTTTCACTTGTTTGGAGGTATTTTGGTTACTTAAGCGTCTGATAAAAAAAAAACGAACGGCGATACGCACTGAAAACTTTGCCGACCATGACGGGCGACACGACAAACTTATTCCCCCATTTTTACACCATTCACATCATCGCCCACTAGAATACGATAAAGGAAAAAAATTCAGTCCCAAACGAGTGCTCACGGACATTCAACAACACCGGGCTCCATGAAAAAACTTTCCATGAATGAGCCAGCTAGCAAGCTTTGCCTCTGAGAAGGTATTCACTTGTTTAATGTTTCTCATATTTGTGAAGTGTTGGGTAGTAGTTTGTCACACTGTGTATTTGTTTTGACATTCAATATTGGTTAAAGCAGCATCAGATTTTGTCAACTTTCACTCGCGGCAAAAATTACTCAAAAAGTAAAAGGGGAAAAAAAATACGTGATACCCACCGCGCTAATTATCGATATCGACCGATAGATGTATTATTGTGATAACAGTTTTTGTCATATCGCCCAAGCCTAACTACATTCCTTATAGGCAAAGTTTGAGCAGATCACAACACGACTTGTTCAAATGTACCTGTCACAGTTGTCTTATTTTGAGGCAGATTAGTCTTTTTTTTTTTTTACACTGTTCACACTTGAGTTTGAGAAAAGTGTGCAAGTACCTGTGCGGCAGGATAAAATCTTGAAAAGTAACATGAGCGGGAACGCTTTATAATAAGGCGCACGTACAAAAAAGGGTCTGAAAAGCACCCGTCAGCAATCCGTCGAGATTTTAGCAGAGAGGTCCTGGATCCTTCGAGCGCTGCAGCCCTTGCAGAGGATGTGGCCGTCCAGCGGATAGCAACCGCGTCCTTCACCCTCCGATGACAGCAGGAGCCCGCATTCCTGCTCGGAACAAGACGGGCGGGCCTCAGAACAGCGGCCTGAGACCAGTATGCACAGTAGGGCAGCACGATTTATTTGGGGAGGGGGTAATAAATTGCGATTTTTCAGACCAGTACTGAAATTTTGATGCGGTTTTAGATTTTAAAAGATGAGTGCATATCTGTGCTACTGGAGCCCATCCCAGCCATCTCTGGGCAGTGGGCAGGGAACACCCTGAACTGGTTGCCAGCCAGTCGCAGGGCACACAGGGACGGACAATTCGCTCGCTCATTCACACTCATTCACAATTTTGACCGGCCAATTAACCTGACATATCTTTAGAAAAATGTGTTATAACCTATAAATCCTTGAAAAAAAAAACCTGCAGTGCCTTGCGATTACACTATCACACTACACCACGATATCGGTTCAATTTCGGATAATCGTGCAGCCCTAATGCACAGCGACCGTTTTAGTCTGGCTCACCTCGCACACGTAACAGTTGACGTGAAAGCTTCGGTCCAGTGCCACAATCCTCACCGTCTCCTCTTGGCCTGCCTCGGGCATGATGGGCTCACCGCACACCGAACAGCGGGGCGCATACTTCCTGTGTATGAGTTTGTTTTTTTGTCAGCGGTGTTGGGACCAACGCGTGACAAAAGAAGAACGTAATTACAGGTACTTAGGTAATGAGTACTGTAAAGAGTTATTCAATTCCGTAACTCAACTGTTGTTACTACCGTATTTTCCGCACTATAAGGCGCACCGGGTTATAGGGCGCACCCCCAAAAAATAGTTTTTGGTCCTATATTTTCCATACATAAGGCGCACCGCATTATAAGGCGCTACTATGGGAATGTCGAAAAAACAGTCAGATAGTTTAGTCAAACTTATTACCCCCTTAACATTCCGAAAGCTTGCAAAGAAGCAAATACGTGTCATAGACACGTGCAGATGCGGTGTACGATGTCACCAAAGCAAAGTAAGAATTTTAATGTGCAGGGAAACTGGGTTCTTTACTGAGCATATGACAATAACCACTTTGAATTGAATTTAGTTTAAAAATAGACTCATCACAGAAACATCAAGATCGTTCTAAAACAAGATACCGGGAAAATATAAATCCGCATAGCTCACCTAAGTTCTCTTGCAGCCTTCACGTTCATTAATGATACGTAACCATGGTCTTCTTACAACCGTGAGTGTAGTAAATCCAGGAGAGTAAAATATTTACAAATACAAAATAGTAAAACATGTTTTCTCTATACCGTAGTGCAACCCAACATGTGATTCACATTCATCTTTTTCGGCCAATTGCAGGCTTTGTTTCGCCCCTTTAGCCTTTGCGAGCCGGTAAATGATAAAAAGGATCCGCCCCCTTTACCTCCGAATAACTTTAGCCAATAGTGACTGATTCAAATGATGATTGACACATTGGTTAGGAAATGAAACGCCGGTATATAAATCCCAGCATACACGGCGGCCGACTTTGCTTTCGGGGGAAAATCTAGTCGGCGGCTGGGCTGCAAGTTAGTTGCAAGACTTTGCGACTTAATATTGATCCATATATAAGGCGCACTGTATTGTAAGGCGCATGGTCAGCTTTTGAAAAAAATAAAGGCTTTTAGGTGCGCCTTATAGTGCGGAAAATACGGTACATAGGGAAATACTGCGTTACTTATTAAATGCAGATATTGAATTGCGATGTTTTCCGACTACTGAATAATTATTTTTAAATAAATGTGTAATACGTCCGATATCTACTCAATTCTTTCCATAAATACAAGGGGTCTTTGCTAGAAAAATGGCTTTTCATTTCAAGAACACTGAACTTATGCATGAACTTTGAAAGAACTGTTTAGCATCCAATTTTTCCGGTGACGGGATCACAAGATTTGGGTTGTGATGGCAATTGTGAACGTGCACTAGACGTCTTCCCTCTTTTCCCCAACGATAACGAAAGGACTTCAAATTTACAACGATAAAATAAAATACTCAAATCATGAGGTCATCTTATGTGCACATATTTGGTTGTGTTGAGAGGGGCATGGCTGATACTGGGAAAACCAACTAACTCAATGGTGCACACGTAAGGACAGAATTAAAAAAAGTGTGCTTAATTTTGGTGGGGTTTTTTTTTGTAAGATTATTTTTGAAATAATCCATGGCTGGAGAAAAAAGTAATAAAAAGACTTCGACAGCACCCAGAATTGGAGAAGATCTTTATGTCGTTTTAAGCCCAGGGACAAAATCGATATGGAGTTCCCCGGGTGTTTCAGGGTTTCCACCGCTAAGGCAAGTTAAATTCAAGACTTATTAAGTCAAGTCAAGTTTATTTGTATAGCCCTTTATCACAAGGAGTCTCAAAGGGCTGTATAATGCCTTTTGAAATAAATCTAAGATTGTGACGACAGAAAAAAAACACATTAGAAACTAACAAAACACCACATAAAGTAGGGGCAATTTTAAAAAAATGTTTAATTTTATTTCTTAAATCACATTTTGGTTTAGTTAATTTGGTTTAGTTCCATCTGAAAAACATAGCACTCTTCAGTTTTAGATGTGGAAAACCAATAAAAATGATGTTTGCAGTACATCATAGATCTTCAGTCAAAACTGGCAGATAACTACTAAATCCAAAGAACTTTTCTTCTACATTCATTAAGCATTTTGATCAGGGTGCATAAAAATGACTTTGCTAAATCTTTTTGGTTCAAACAAACAAGGTGTTAAGATTTTTAAGACTTAAAATAATTAGAATTTTAGACATTTAAATGCCAATTGAGGCCTTATTTTTACAATAATGAATTCAATGCCTTTTTAGACTTTTCAAAGAACTGCGGAAGCCTTTGTCCTTCTGCAAACTCTCAAAATTGCAGAAGCCCCAAAATATGAAGGTTTCACTGCTTTCAAAGGCTGTTGTAGACATTTTGTACTTTCTTGTGAGGCTATTTTAAAGCATTTTTACTGGGTTGGCGTCCATGCGGGTAACGTAATTTCCGGACTATAAATCGCAATTTTTTTTTCTTCATAGTTTGGCCATAGGGTGCGACTAATATTCCTGTGAGACTTATATGTGAAATAATAAACACAATATTATATGAGATTTATATTTTTATTATCGGTACTGTATATAATTTTACAAGTTATAAACTGTGAGAAGCCGTTCTAGGACGGTGTTGATTTCAACGATACCCTATTGTGGTTGGACATTTTTGTAGATAAAATAATCGTTTATTCGACCCACAATGGGGACATTTCTTTTGTTACAGCTGTAAGACAATGAATAACAGCTAAGAATATTAACAGTATAAAAAGTTTGGTAAGCATGTTCTTCATGCTAGCGTTATCTGAAGAACTCTTAAGAGGTTACGCCATGACTGACGTATTCAAGCATGTCTAAGATATGCACGTACGGTAGTTTGTAATTAGATAGTATCTGTGGGGTAACTGAGTTACATTTTAAACACAGTAACTAGGAATTGTAACCAATTACTGTTTTTATAGTAACATGCCCAACACTAGTTGTAAGTCAGCAGCGCTCAGCAAAGGCGGGAAGGCACGAACTAGCACACGTACCTGTGAAAGTCCTGAATACAGTGAATCTGCGAGGTGGCATCCACCGTGAAGGGCACGCCGTCTAGACAGCAGTTGCATACCACGCATGTGAAACAGCGAGGGTGATATGCCTTCCCCATGGCGCGCAGGATGCGGTCCAAAATGGGCTTAGAGCATTTGGAACATTGCTCTAGTGTGCTCTGACAACAGGGAAGGAAAAGACAAAAATGGGCACCACATTTTAGACAGGAAAGTGACTTGCTTAAAACCTTCACATAGCTGGCAACAACCGTCTGCGACGCCACTGGCGATCAGCATTTTACCTCTGGCGTCAGGTGGGCACCAGTAGGTGCTTTTTTGAGAAAAACGGTGCGACCCCATGTATCATACATGTTTGATCATTTTGGTGCTCGGTCGCCAAATTCTTCAAGTATGTTGGGTATCGAGGAAAACGGCGACTTGACGCATGCTCTAAATACTAAACACCGCGGTGACGTCTTTGACCGGAGTTTAATTTTGTCCTCAAAGAAGCGAATGGTCCATTGTACAGATGGGAATTCCGACTCTTTTTAGAAAAACGGCTTTTTCGGTTCGTCTCACTAAAAAGGAGACGTCTCTTTCGGCTCCCAAATGTCTATTCAGGTTTTTTTTGTTGTGTAATCCAGTGTTTTTAACTACTGTGCCGCAGCACGGTAATTGATTGTCGAACCATGCCGTTGGAAGTAATCCAATTTTTTTGCTTGAGCGGTTTAGTGAAACCTTCCTTGCATTTGGATTCACTTTCACCGGAGAAAGAATGGCACCTACTGCTGGTGTACCGCGGGATTTTTTATATGAAAGAATTAAGCTTTGGCTCAAAAAAACCCCACTGGTTTTATCAATTTATTAAAATGTATTATGCATTATTATAAATAACTTATAAAGGGGAAAAACAAACAAAATTAACAATTAAACATTAAACACTTAAACATATTTAGACATCTACAAAGAAAAATTCAAACTACGAAACAACTTAAACCTTTTTAAACTCAACAAATTTAAAGTTAAAAGCACAGAATCACAGAAAAAAATGCCCTTTGACTAATCACAAGAGAAAAATAACGTCTTGAAGGGAACCAGCTCTTAAATGGTGGGTAGCCGGCTCCCGTCTTCCACCTCCGCTTCCAAGAGCAAGCTCATATAGCGGTTTCTTTCGCTAACGTCACGGATCTGTTGGCATCGCATCCAGCATTTGTGCTGTCAAATAGCCCTCATTCACCTTTTATTTCGGCGCGTTGGTAAAACTATTTACATAACGGCTAACTATAAGGTAGTCGCTATTTTGAATGGTGTCATGATCCAAAAATGGGTGACGCAAACAACTCGTAGGAAAGTGGAAAACCGCGCCACTGAAAACAGCGCCAGGTGTGCAGCGGCACGTTGCAGTTGGCGTGCTGCAGCCAAAAGCGCCAAATTCCCCATGTGGTTGGCATCAGATGTGCGTGTGGGGCTTTAGAGGGAGTTGCTACTCACGATGTAGCAACTCTCGCAGTAGCTCTTCTTATCCAGCGCGTAGAAGGGCCGGCCCCGCAGGCGCGCCTGACACGCCACGCAGGTAAAGCACTCGACGTGGAAGACCTGCTCCATGGCCACGCAGCCGCTGCCGTCACCCACCACGTTGTCACCACAGCGGGCGCAGCGGCCTGCAAGTTGAAAGGGGTCAAACTTCCAACTATGGCTGCAATGATCACTGGACTATAAGTCGCTTTGGAGTACAATTCGTACCAGCCGAGGATGAAAATGTTGTTGGATTTAGTGATTTGGATTGAAAATTAGTTCGGTAAGCATGCTATTTATGATAGAGTTATCTAAATAACTCTTAATATGTGCGTAGTTTTTTTTAAATTAACAGGCATGTCCATCATGTGACATTCATATACCGTACGAACGTATTCAGTCACTTGTTCTTTCATTTTAAATTGCTTTTCAAGGTGACATGGGTTTTTGGTGTTGGGTTTTATCAAATAAATTTCCTCAAAAAATGTGACTTATAATCCAGTGCGTCTTATATATGGTTTTTCCTTCATAATAATGCATTTCTTGGCTGGTGAGACATAAAGTCCGGAAAATACGGTGCTTGCAAAAATTGCAAAGCAGACATTGTATATCATGGCAATAATTTGGCGATGCATGAACATTTAAAGTGAACAGTCAAACAGTTAAACAAAGCTGAGACTTACCATGGTAAAATTCAGGTAACATTCAAGCAAATAGTCTTCATTAGTTGCAGTGTACGTTTTTACATGTATATTTCGCTATAAAAGAGAGCTTAAGGGTTATTGCTAAATTGTGCCCGATAAACCTACTTGAATTTAAATACATCCAGTTGAAACGTTGAAAACAACAAACGTCAGTTGATAATCCGTTTGATATCAAACTGTTGGGAATCAGTACTTTTGTTGCAGATTTTGCAGTTGACCACTAAATGTACTCAACAAAACGCACATAATACAGTTGTTTCCAAAAATTAAATATCCTTTTCACAGAATGTATATGATTAAGGCAAACTATTTATTATTGATTTTGAATATCAAAAGATTTACTCTTCCAAATCTGAATGAGAACTATAAAAGGATGTGGATTATGTGAACAATTTCACAAATATTCAATATGCGCACCGCCTGAGACTTGACATACCTCGAGTCTGTAAATCCAACTCCTGCCAAACACGCTAAAGCACATCTTGGGTAACAGTCTCCAGCCGATTATTTTTTTCTTTTTATATTCAAATTCTGCTCGTGAGTTAGGACAGGGAAATATATGTCTTTATTACAATAGTTAATTTTTGAAACACCCTGTATTGGTTTTATTTAATAAATTATCTGATTATTCAACTAATCGTTTCAATGATGTCTGTGACTAGTCGAGTGCTTCTCAATTATTTATCGTCATGCCCCACTATTTGAGAAGCACTGGACTAGTCCGCTATGGAAATAGTTCTTAGTTGCAGCCCTGATGCAAACAGCTCATACCAAAATAATCCTCCGCTGGCGGGTGGTTCATGTCGTACACCAGTTTCTTCGTCAGACGCTCCAACTCCTCTTCTGGACGGGTCGTGGCCGCCACATGCTGAACGACCGACAAAAACAAGTTCATGACAACGATGTCATCTCTAAAAACGATTTGTGAATCAAATGAAAAACAAGTTATTTGGACCAACTGTGTAAACCAGCTCCCACCTTGGCCGAGTGGTAAGCGGAACTCTGCTGGGCTCCTGTGAGATGGTTTTCCGTCCCTCTGTCGGTCGAGGTGGCCTGGACCGCCCTACCTCTGTGTGCCTCCAAATGTGGTGCTCCAGGACGCACTGGATGATACCAGTCTTGCAGGCCGACCTGGGGCGGCGGGCGTGGCGCCCGCTGGCGTGATGGCGGCGCGTAGGCCTGCTCTGCCTGCCTTCCCGTTTGCGAGTAGGCCACGGGCTGGGCCGTCTTGACCTGGACGCTGAAGCGGGGCCCGGTAGGGGTGGAGGCCGTGCTGTAGGAGGCCGGCGTCGGCTGTGGGTACGGCTTGGGGGCGTAGCACTCCGGCTGGTAAGGGGACGCGCGGTGCTCGTTAGGGTGAGGGGAAGAGGTTGGCACCGACGGGTACCCCATGCTGGGCCAACCTTGCGGCGCAGCTGAATGGTAGGGATCCCCCGAGAGGTATTTGTTGTAAGGCACATTGTCGTACAGCTGCGTGAAACAAAATACAACGCTTAACATCTACATATAACACCCGTTAACCATAAAATAAGAAATGCACAGCGGTACCTCTTCACACAAGCTTAATTCATACTAGGATCATGCTCGTAGCTCATATTGCTCGTGTAACAAGCAACATTTCCTGATATGAAATGATTAACAACTAGTTGGCACCTTCCCATCCTTCTAAAAGCATCAAAGTGAACCCTAAATGGCTGTAACACTCATCATCATGACAACTAAGAACACATTCAAAATAGTAATTAAACATAAGAAAATACAGTGATAAAATAAATAAGGCGATTAACAAAATAAAATGTGAGTTTATTATGAGCACTTATCATTCGAAGGTGCGGAGGAAGGAGCGGAGCGTTTACAAGAGTGACGGAGATTGCATACTTGTCAACTTAAACATGTATTTTGTACATTTTTTGATCATTTCAAATTGTGCACAATGACAACATAGATTACTAATATTGTCACGTAATCTATATTACCCTGTCTTGCAGCGAGTATGTGCCATGTTATGAATGTAGGATTTATTATAGCTTAAGGAGGATTTGCATTCATTAATACGACAAGCCCTTGGCGGAGGTCGACAGGTATGAGATGGAGAGACTGTTGATATGTAAGCACTTACTGTACACTTAAAATTAAAGTTACTGACCAATCATAAGAGAAAAATAACGTCTTGAAGGGAACCAGCTCTTAAATGGTGGGTAGCCGGCTCCCGTCTTCCACCTCCGCTTCCAAGAGCAAGCTCATATAGCGGTTTCTTTCGCTAACGTCACGGATCTGTTGGCATCGCATCCAGCATTTGTGCTGTCAAATAGCCCTCATTCACCTTTTATTTCGGCACGTTGGTAAAACTATTT
The DNA here is from genome assembly GCF_059441175.1 of Urocampus carinirostris. Classification (NCBI taxonomy): domain Eukaryota; kingdom Metazoa; phylum Chordata; class Actinopteri; order Syngnathiformes; family Syngnathidae; genus Urocampus; species Urocampus carinirostris. The sequence goes on from NC_142359.1 coordinate 34,293,403, forward strand.
ACATAACGGCTAACTATAAGGTAGTCGCCATTTTGAATGGTGTCATGATCCAAAAATGGGTGACGTATAATAATATAATATAATTTTTTGCCAACATAAGTAATAAAAACGCTCGATAAAAGTCGATCATTTAAGCTGTAATAACACCCCCTGACCACCGGAAAAATGGAACACTAATGCGATGAAAACGCAAGAGCGAAAAGGACGACAACGTGGTCAAAATGAGCGATAAAGAGAAGGATACCACGAAGCCTACCGACTCAAAGCATGCTGAAAAAGTCGTAAACAGGAAAGACCCCTCATCTTCACTTGTTTGGAGGTATTTTGGGTACTTAAGGCTCAGCTAAAAAACACAGCCGCAATATGCACTGCAAACTTTGCCCATCAAGAAGGGCAGCACGAAAAAATTATTGCATTTAAAACAATGTGTCCCGCTAAAATACACTGAAGGAAAAATTATCAAAAGACGAGTGCTAGCGGACATTCAACAAGCACCAGGCCAGTGAGTGTTGAGCCCGAACGCCAACAAACGGCTAGCTAGCTGTGTGTCCCTGCAACTAGGGGGGAATATCGTGGCTTCACACAGAGCAGCATTACAACCTGATACTGTGAACAGACTATTTTTCCTGGCCTGTAACATTTAAAGCATTGGCTGTTTTGTTTACTTGTAACATTTCTTTAACTGACCATTTTCCTTTGTCTAATTATTTTGTTAACATTGTCAGACACCTTAAGACTTTAGCATTTTGATTAGTGTGAGTTAAAATTAGTTTGTGTATTTATGGTTATTTAATTTTGAGGGATTGCAAGTCTACCACAGATTACATGCAATGTTTTTTGTTTTGATTACTTCATTTTGTTGAACGGATAGTGTGTAATAATTGGTGCCTCCTAGTAGTACAAAAATGTTGATCCATTAAAAAACAAACATCAATTTAAAAACAAAGCAAAAACACATGAACTATAACCTATCTATCTATCTATCTATCTATCTATCTATCTATCCATCTACCCTGGTCATATCCCTCAAGAAGGGTGACCGACAGCAAGATAAACACAAACAAAAACAAAGAAAATTAAAAAAAAATTAAAAAGGGAAAAAGTAGCAAAAAACCCACACAAACATTTTTGGACCATGGCCAACCCAAACGCCCAAACACCCAAACAAGTTAAGCACCTCGGCACACAAGTTGGTCATGCTTTTGTCCCTCCAGATGAAACGGGACACAAGAAAGCGACCATATCACTCTGGTCAGAGTGACACAACACACTCTTCTGACAGCTTTCACTGGTTTACCCCTGTTGCATCATACAGGTGCCCTGTCCATCCCTTAGAACAGGGGTCGGGAACCTATGGCTCGCGAGCCATATATGGCTCTTTCTATGAGTATCTGTGGCTCAGAGACCAATTTGCGTGCAAAAATTCTCCATCCTGTTCAAAACTTGAGAAGTCTATTCTTCTCAGGTACACGCAAAGCAAAACCAATATTAAATGTAAGAGCATTACCTCGCGGTATATATAGGGCACGTTTTTACTACAATTTACAGTCAAGGTGTCACACAAAAAAGGGGGGAAAAATACTCGTTTTGGCTGTACAACGCTAAAGAATCCTTTCTATAAAAGTTCACTATAAAATCTGTGTTCAGTGTTCAGATACCTTATGATGAATCCACAGAACTGTAAATACGCCAAAACACCGGAAGAGAACTTAGTCATTTGATTGGGTGAGTGGGAGGGATGGGTGGAGCTATGCAAAAAGTGCAAGCACTCCCTCCCATCTCTCGCCCCACTCCGTATGCGCCAAAAGTAAGCACATCAGGCTCCCTGTTTGCAGAATGTTGTCACGTTTTTACAAAACAACTGCTTGCATCTGGTTTTGAAACCAATATGTATGAAAAAAAAGGGTCAAAATGAGTTTAACCGATCTTGAGTAATTGCAAGAAAGAGACAAGTTTAAAGTGGTATGTTTGTTGATTTTGGGACAGGGGCTCTGGCATTATTCTCTTTTCATAATTTTTATCAAATCATCAAAAATAAATGTGCTGAAGACTAAGCTTTTGTCTGGGGCGCGGGTTTAGCAATTTAGTAAATTTGTCTCATAATATATGGTGTGGCTCTTTCCCAAAATAAAATTAATATTTTTTGCTTTTATGGCTCTTTGAGTCCAAAAGGTTCCCGACCCCTGCCTTAGAACGTGTCTTAACATCCCACTATCCTTTAACAACACCTCTCCACTCAGTCCTATCACCAACAAGAGCTCTAGCTCCCACTATTTTATCTTTCCTGCAGTGCACTCATAACACCATCCATCCACGTCAATCGCGGCCTTCCTCATGGTCTCCTTCCATTTACTTCTGCGAACTATCATACCAGTTTTAATTTGGATCAATTATAGGTTAAGAAATTTGTATGTCCTTTTCACCATGTAATCACTTCTAAGATCGGTGCCTTTTTCTTCCGAAATCCTGCCTCCACCCTCTGCCGTGTATCACTGGCCCTTGCTTGTACCCGATAACAGTGCCATCTAGTGGTCAAATATTAAACATTGGGGCGTTCACTTTTAATTTGTTTTAATGTTTCTCATATTTGTGTAATGTTGTGTAGTAGTTTTTCACCAAGTGCCTATGATCTGACATTAAAGATTTGTTAAAGCAGAACCTGTTTTTTGTCAACTTTCACTTTGGGGCAAGAATTACATTTAAAATGTGAAAGAAAAAAATATGTGAAAAGCATCGTAGAAATGATTGACACAGACTTAGAAGGATTTTTTTTATCGTGATAACATTTTTTGTCATATTGTCCAGGCCTAACTATAACTTTAAATAAACATACAGATAAAAAATGTATACAGTACAATTTTTGGCGCAAACAAGATGATGATGCTAACAGTAAGCAGTTACAAGCAGTTTAGCGGTCTCGAGTGGTCGCCTCTGGGACTGCTCATCAACTGGATTTTTCCATGTGTTGCTAGCAGGATGTTTGTTGCAAATAAAACTTGTAAAGTGAAATCCATGTTTAGAGGTGCTCATATAAAGCAGTACCTTAGTATTTATTTCATTGAAACGCTACAGCAACAGATGACTGGGTATATAAAACCTCAGCCATTTCAGATAAACCAATTAATATGCGAAGAAAAAGAAAGAACTGTCCAAGTCAAAACACAAAGCTATACTTTCTCACATTGAAATTTTGCTTTCTATCCACCGTCACTAAAAAGTAAAACAAAATTAAAGTTCAAATGTGCACTTCTTCCCCCCGCGTTTTTATGCTCGCCTGCTGAACGTACTTGAGCGCTGGAGTCGGGCGGAGCGTCAAGGTCGGCCAGCATGGCGCTGAGCGAGTCGATGTCGGCGTCGATTTTGGAGCGGTGGCTGGCGCTCTTTTCGGGGCCTCGCTGCTGCTGAAAGAAAGCAACCCTAGTTTAAAAAACGGAGCGCTAAGGTCGGATTGGGGCGGTTTACAAAGAACTGACCAACGGCAGGTAACCGTCCCCGCGGGGGCTCCATCGGCGCTCGTCTTGGGGTCCGTGCCCTGGCGGGCGGTAGCGGTCAGTGGGCGAATGATGAACAAGGCCCCCTTTGATGCAATTGAGATCATATAAAAAAATCAAACTCTTTCGTCAAGGGACGTACCGTATTTTCGGCACGGTAAGGGCTACTGGATAAGGAGCACCTAGTCCTGGGCGATATGACAAATAATTTTTTCACGATAAAAAAAAATCCTTCTAAGTAAGTGTCAATAATTTTTTCTTTTCACATTTTTTTGTCTTTCACATTTTAAAACTAATTTTTGCCCCAGAGTGAAAGTTGACAAAATCCGATGCTGCTTTAGCTAAACTTTAATGTTAGAACAAAGATAAAACTATTTCACAGCATGTTACAAATATGAGGAACATTAACCCCTTAACGTCTCTGTAAAATTTGCGTAAAATTATAGTCCTAAAACCTACTCAAAGTACAGGGAATGCTGTTCTTGAACAGTTTGGAAAATATGGTCGGTTTTGGTTTCTATATAACACTGTGAAGTTTGGTCCCTAACTGAAATAATCACTAGAAGTGCTACCAACATTGAGTAATCTGAGTTGGAACACACAGAAATAGAAGGTTTTATACTCGCCTGTATCTTTATGCAATCAAATACCTGCAGGTGAGTGTAACATGGGCATCTTTGCTGGAAAAGGGCTGGGACAATAGCAAGAAGCCTTACCCGGTCCCAGGTCAAAGTTAATCCCAATCTAAAAAGCTAAACATTCTATTTCACACATCATTCTAAGGGTAGGTTTAGGCTTTTCCAAAAGTGGCCTTTTGGAGACGACCAGTTTACAGCTATAAAACCTCTGCAACTGTGTATTTTACTTTGGCCAAATTTTTAGACAGTTGCAAACGTTGCAAACGTTTGACCCATCTTTCCAGAACTCAATCAATGATTGTGCACACTTGCGCGTAATAATGGTGCATAAAAATGAATCACGAGTGGTGTTGCGCACTTTAATTTAGGGGTTTAATACACTGCGTACATCGATGTATCATTCTTCTCAGGATTTCCCTGGCTAAACAATGCGTCAATCGTCATTTGAATAGGTTACTATTGGCTAAAGATACTCAGAGCTAAATGAAGCGATCTCCGTTTTATCAATACAGGCCCCTTTAGGTCAAGGCTGGCTGTGCGAGTTTGTTAATTTGTAAACGTGAATTATGCGGCGAAACAGAGATTGCAAGAAGGAATGTCCAACAATGCAGAAATGCTTTTAAGGGGATTATCTTTTTTTAATCCGTCCACGTTATCGTGTGTTTTGAAGTAGATATGTTTCACGGTTGGATTCACAGGACAGTCATCGATGTAACGAGTCCATGTTTGCAGAGAATCATATCATTAGCTGAATACCAGGGGAATTATTGGTGAGCTATCCCGGCTTTATAGTTTTCAGGTATCTTGTTTAAGACTGATTTTGAGATTTCTGTGATGAGTAGTCAGCATATCTTGAATATCAAGAGTTAAACCTTTCCAATGATACGTGGTATAACCTATTTCAGTGACTGCTGACATAGTGCAGACACGTATTCGTTTATCAGAAGGCCGTCTGAAGGTTAAGGGGTTAAAATAGTGAAAACCTTTTCAGAGGGGGAGCTGGTTGCAGGGAAACACAGGTAGCGCCTTGCTAGCTGGCTCACTCTTTTTTTTTGTGGGGCCCTGCGCTTGTTTATTGTCCGCTTGCACTCGTTTGGGGCTGAATTGTTTTTCCTTCAGCGTATTCTAGAGGACAATACTGTTTAAAATGGTGGAATAAGTTTGTCATGTTTCCCGTCTTGGTTGGCAGTTTGCAGTGCATATTTAACCAGACCCTTAACGAAAATAACTACTAACAACTGAAGATGAGGGGCCTCTCCTGTCTACCACTGTTTTAGCATGTTTTGAGTGGCTATGCTTGCTGTTATTATTCGTCTCTTTATTGCTTATTTTGACCATGTTCAACACGGCATGCAGTAGCCATTTGCTTTCACTCTGTGTGAGCCGCTGTGACTAACGCTATTCCTACAAAATGATTGTCTGGTTCTCATCACCTTCAACATTCAGGAGGAATGTTAGTGTGGAACTTACGTTTTTATTGTATTAGCGACGCAATTTTTTCAGGGGTCAATTGGTAATCACAGTTAAAGTGATCGACTTTTACAGAACGCTTTTATTATCTATTGTGGCAAAAATTATACAAAGGTAATTATCGTTAATTGTTTGATCAGCCAGGCCTAAATGTAGTAATTAAAATTAAAAACGTTTTTGCCGTAATGAATGCAAACGTCACAGAATGTTTTTGGCCTGTTACTCCCAACGGATGCTTTGATGGCAACCCTGGGTGAAATTGGCCTCCCAAAATCAGCAATAGAGACCTTCTCCCTTGTGGAAGTTTACACGTGTAAATTTCGACACCCGTGCTTTTGTCACCTATAGAGCCACAAAGTGCATGCATGGCCATAAAATCGAGTGTGTTGGCCAAAAGATGAACTTCATGTCATATATATGCTAAAGGCTTTTTTGCTGTTACAGTTTTTATCATTTAATCGAGGCAAAGATTATAACGCCAATTATCGTTAGCGTATTATTGCCTAGACCTAGGGGCACCCCCCTTAAATAGTATTATATACATTTATATCATTTATAAAGCACAACAGACTAAGACGCTTGACATTAAAATAGTATGGGCTAGGGTTGCACAAAAATTCCTGTATTTGTGCATTGATTGATCAGTCGGAATATATCACTGACCACACTAGCGGCTGGGAACATATCTAGGGATACAGACGACATACAAATAGGCAATTGGTTTAATTTAATTTAATCACTGAACTATATTTAGTGACTGTATCAAATTATGGATGTCATTATTTGGCCGGGACGGGATATTGTCAGACATTAAACCAGTCCATGGGCCAGAAAAAGATCGGGGATAGGTGATCTAAAGTATTGTATCGCCGACCCGCCAGGTCTCAACGAAGCGCAAGTGATTCTGAACTGAATGGAGGGAAAGCCATTGTGGGAAGTACTTTGGTCGTCCTAAAAGGTAAAGATGCAACCTCAGCGGAACTGTTTAAATCTAGGCTTAAAACACACGCTGAGGGTTTTCCTTGCCTGCCTGTTGGTTTAAGATCAGGCGATAGTGTAATTGTAATCCTGTGCAGTCCTTTGGTACATTTTTGTGATTAAGGGCTATACAAATAAATATGACTTGACTTATATTCTATAGCATATGAATAACCTATATTTTATGTTGACAATATCTGTGTATTATTTGTTATTGAAACAACCATTGCAGCCTGGTCATCCTGGAAGGGGGGATTACCTCATGCGCGGTCCCTTCTCAAGGTTTCTTCATTTTCCTCATGTTGAGGTTTTCGAGTTTTTCCTTGCCCTCATGTAGGTTTTAGATCAGGGGATGGTTTAATAATAGTCTGTGGTTTGCAATAATCCGTGCAGCCCTTTGAGACTTTGTGATTAAGGGCTATACAAATAAACATGACTTGACATGACCGCAGGTATTCAAAACATTACTTAGAATGATTAGTCTGGGCTGAGAAAAAGTGAAACCGAATTTTATACAAAGTTTTAATCACTTTCTTTATATTGATGTACTTGCACAATTACAGGAATGCATTTGTCCGCATCTAAGGCGCACTGAATTGTAAGGCGCATGTTTGAATTTTTGACCAATTTGGGATTTTTGGGTGCGCCTTATAGTCAGGAAAAAAATGTACTTTGGGAGATACCTTGGGACTCATTGCAGAGAGCGAGAAGAAAAATAATTTTTTACCTGTGTGTCCGGTTGCCACATACCGAGTGGCAACCCCTGCTCCTCCGTTATGGTCGTAATTGTCGTATTTGGGCCGGAAGTCATGCACGGCCTTGTTGTTTGGACCTCGGTAGACAGCGGAACTTGTAGAGTGGGCCATCTGGGTCAAGGTCGGTTCTGGGCAATCCAGAGTCCCGGGCGGCAGCCAGGTAGGACGGGACATGCTGGGATTCTGCCGATTGATACAGAAGGAGGCCAATGAGTTCGCCGGAAAGGATGCTGTGCCGTTTTCTTGTTTCCCGTAGCAACGACCGCATAAACAATGGCCTTTTAGAGCAGGAAGGCAGTACAGGTTGGGGATTTCCAGAAGTGGGCCCCCCGAAAACACAGCACACATTTGCAGCTGCTACGCTCGCAACCTTGCCGGCGCTGCCCGCCACCCACAATGCTTATTGTCTTAGCTTGTTTACAGAAATATGCTGAGCTCTTCCAAAATAGGAAGTGTTGTGTCATGATGGCACCTGGCTCAAAACAATACAAGCATCTACAACGGGCTCCAATTGAGAGTTTGCCCCCTCCCCCAAAAATGAAGTCACACAGGAAGACTGAGAGAATTGAGGTCGTGTAACAGTCATAAATCCTCATTGCTAAGCGGCTCAGGAAGGCACATTAAAAAAAATAGCTTGAGTCTCAACAAAATTCATAAACAAATGACAAGAGAAATTCAATACACTTGATTATTGACACTAAAAAAGGTTTTACTCCTGGTCACAAAGAATTAAAAAACTGCATTGTTTTTAAAGGAGCTGTACAGAATTTAGAACTTTGTTATTCTCTGCCGCCATCTTAACTCATCATTGGAGCATCAGTCAGCTCATTCATGATGCGCGTAAAAGTACTTACATTTCCTAGACACACTCAGATAAACTATTTTTTTCATCTTTCTTGGAGTTGGTGTTTGGAATCTACTAGAAGCCTGCGGGACAATGTTGAGAAGCACAAGAAAAAAAACGAGTCATCACATCAAACAATGATCAGCAGTTTTCAAAGCTCCACTGTATCGCCAAAGCTAGGCGTCACTTCCAAAGAAAACCTCCCACTGAAGCTGTATTTGTGGGCTAACATTTACAACTTGTGATCATTTGATGAAACACCCATTTCGCTGTTATTTTAATTAAAATTGAAGTGACAGACGCGCTGTTTAAATTTATGCAATACAATTGCACTCACATGTGGTGCGCCTATGTCTCTCTTAACGTCAGCATTTTTAAACTTAAAGTAGCTGTACGGAATTTAGAACTTTGTTACTCAGCTCATTCATGATACGGGTGTAAGTACATGCATTTCTTAGACGTGCTCAAAAACTCTTCATGTTTTTGGGGGTTTGGGTAGGTGTTTGGGGTCAACTAAAAGGCTTTTTCTTACTTTCACCATTTTTATGCTACACTGACAAAAATAAATTTTAAGGGACCTGCGGGACGAGCATGACATCACACTGCAGCACTCCCCCCCCAGCGCCTGTATTTCAAACCAAATGTATACTGCCCTGAACAACTTTGCTCAGAGTTGGGCTGTCGCGAATATGACTGATTTACACATTCACGAATACCATCTTTTTTCCTTTCCATCCAACTTTTTAGATCACCCTTGGCTGAAATGACGTTAATGCATAGTAGAAGCAGAAAACAACTACACTCTTATATGGTCATCATGGTGGCACAACTTTTAGTTTCAAAACCACGCACCACTTCAGTATTTCAGACAAATATTGGGTTAATACCGAGAGAGTGGTAAGCCCCAAAATACAGAAGTGGTCGGCAAACTTTGCTTCAGAAGGGTGCCAGTGAAAAGAATTAACAAAACTAATATCAAGCAGCATTAGGGTCCAGCCATCTGGTGCGATTTACCGAGCTGCTATACCTCCCCTCCGCCCTTCTCCTGCTACCCACCCTGCGCCTTCTGATTGGATAAGTGACCTGGGGCGGAGCCACTGAAACAGGAGAAAGCAGCAGATCAGCTAGTCCCTTCATGCATGCATCCGTGATAGAAAAGTGCTTGCAATAAATGAAAGAGTAAAAAGTGTAGTTAACTTGTTTTAGAGAGGTACAGTGAGGTGGAGAATAAGCTCTTATCGTAACTTTAGTTCGTTAATCAAGCGTGTCTGTTTGTGATTGAGAGAAAGCATTAAAAGCACGCTAAAGTGGAAGTGAATGAATGAAAACTTCATTTCGAACATTATAAAACAAAAACAGGTCAAAAACAATGACTGAACAACAAAAAGAAGTGATGAGCTCTTACCATAACATTAGTTCATAAACAGCCTCTAAACCAGGAGTGCACACACTTTTCAATTTGCGAGCAACGTTAAAAGTTATTGCAATTTTTGTTTTTGATGAATTCAGGTCCTGTTGGTTGTATTGTATTTTAGCTATTTAAGCTATTCTAAAACAGTTTAGGGGGCTATTCAAGTTTTTATATACCTTTATACAAGTTCCTACGAAGCCTAATTTTATTTCCCGCACTGTTAAGTTTCTGATTTAAGTGAAAGATGTCATGTTAGTTATGTTGAAATTGTATTTTATTTTCTGTAAAGGGTTTCATAGAGCTGTTGAAATTTTATTTGAATTTATAACAAATATTATTTATTTTGTTTGCATTATTTAAAGAAATCTTACGCCATTTTCTTAGGCTTTTACAGCAAATGAATATTGGTGAAAAAAAAAAATCAAGTTATCTGCCGCCTCTTAAACTAAAAACCAGTGTCTGTATCGGCCTCGAAAAACCCGTATACGTCGATCCGTAGTATGGATGCACTTGAAAAGGCACTTGAGGCAGGCATATTTACATTCATAGCTCACACGTGGGTTTGTTTAGTGTGGTGAGTTGGTTCAGATATAAATCTGCATTTATTCAACTGTTACATAAAACAATTTGCTAACACAATCAATACCAAACATGAAAATAATAGTTTGCTATTGTTTGTGAATAGGGCAGCGCGGCAGCGCAGTGGTTAGCGCGTGTCATGAGATCGAACCTCCTGTGTGGAGTTTGCATGTTCTCCCTCCGGCTTCCTCCCATGTTCCAAAAACATGCATGTCAGATTAATTGGCCGGTCTAAATTGTCCCTAGGTGTGAATGAGCGAGGGAAATGTCTGTCCCTGTGTGCCCTGCGACTGGATGGCAACCAGTTCAGGGTGTCCCCTGCCCACTGCCCAAGGATGGCTGGGATGGGCTACAGCACCCCCGCGACCCTACTGAGAATAAGCGGTGCAGATAATGGGTGGATGGATGGATGTTTGTAAATAAATGTGTCGTGCTTAGAAAATACCTTTTCACCAATTATTATAATTGGTAGGGTAGGCCACTAACATAATGTGAATGATAATACGTTGTAATACAAAAAAGCTAAACATTTGGCGTCGACTTTAGTTTACTGATCTGGCCCACCGGAGAACATAAAGTTCAGTAATTATTGGTATCGTCATCGTCCCTGAAAACCCCATATCGGTCGATCCCTACTCCATACGTCGTGTGCTTCGATGCAATTTAGGCAATACACGTGCAAAAAATCGGATTGCAATTTGATTCTAAAAGCTTGTTTTGCTAGCGGAGCAGCAGCTAGCTGCACGCAGCGTCGCTTCGTCTGTCAAATCCAACAAAACACTCGAGGCATGCAAGAGGAGCTGGGCTCCATTACAGTATCAGGAATAAGTAAATGAAAACCAAACTTTGTTTTGACACCGACAACGCCCTCCGTCCAAGTTGGCAGCACAACGAAAGCGATGCAAAAGAGAACGGTGCAAAAGCGATGTCCACTTACCACCGCGAAAGCCGTAGAGAGCTCCCATGAAACCGAAGCATACGTTAAGTTATGTTTTTTTTCGGGGGGGCGAGACCACCACGGATAGATCTGTGGCCGAGACCAGCCAGCGAGGCTAGGCTACTTTGGGGCTCTGGTCTGCCAGAGCTCGCGCGGCATTCGCGACCTGCGACGTCACACGACGTACAGTGGCGTACGCGCGCGACCAAGAATGGGGACCTGCGCAGCGCGGTAACTAGCATGCCCAAGTGGCGGCCTCATTGGTCGGGTCAAGATCTATTAAGATTTTCGAGAAGGGTTGTTCAAACCTCACATTGTGCTTGCTGTTAAAAAAGTCATATTGAAATACAATATTGTGAATGTGCTTAATTGCTGTTGAGATTGTCATGATTGTTTTTCTGTTATTAGTGTCAATAAATTTGTTCAAACCAAAAAAATCCTCGTTAAGGTAATGTATGTCCATTGAAAACAAAACGTAACGTGGTCATTTTTCAACCGATTTTCATGAGTGTGACTTTTGGGTGACGTCAAAAAGTGCTGTTATTATGTAAAAAATACGATTATTTCTTTTGTTTAAAAAACAAAAACAAAAAACAATTTATGATCAACTAGAGTCAAGTCAAGTCATGTTTATTTGTATAGCCCTTCATCACAAAGAGTCTCAAAGGGCTGCACAGATTAAAGACTATTGCAAACTACAGACTATTATGACACCATCCCATCATCTAAAGCCTACATGAGGGCAAATAATAAATCTTATCAACATAAAATATAGGTTATTCATATGCCAGAGAATATAAGTGTGTTTTAATTTTAGATTTAAACATTTTCACTGAGGTTGCAGATGGAATCTCGGGGGGCAGAGCATTCCACAGCACCGGGGCCCGAATGGAGAACGCTCTCGAGCCTGCGGATCTCTTCACAAGACCAGCATTTTCAGAGCAAAGGCTCCGGACCGGAACATAGGGGGAAATTAAATCTGAAAGATATGAGGGAGCAAGTCCATGCATGACTTTGTATACTACCAACAGAACCTTAAAATCACATCTTAAGATAACAGGGAGCCAATGCAGGTTAGCTAAAATTGGGGTTATGTGATCAAACTTTCTTGTCTTTGTTAAGAGCCTCGCTGCAGCATTTTGTACTAGCTAAAGGCTCTTGATTTTGGACTCCGGAAGACCGGTGAGTAGTCCATTACAGTAATCGAGACGGGAGATAACAAGCGCATGAATTATAATTTCCGCATCCGACTGAGACAGCATAGAGCGAATTTTAGCAATGTTGCGAAGATGGAAAAAAACTGTTCCAGTAATATTCTTAACGTGTGTTTGAAAGGACAGAAATATGACACCTAAATTTTTGACTGAGTCACTCTGGGTGATATTACATTTGTCAATGTTCAGATAATCACAAGGAGTCTCAAAGGGCTGTACAGACCACATATTATTGCAAACTACAGACTATTTTTACACCATCCCCTGATCTAAAACCTACATGAGGGCAAAGAAAAACTCAAAAACCTCAACATGACTATACAAGCTACAGACAACTGCATTGACATTTTAACACTGTATATGAAACTTAATCTTTAACCCATCTGGAAGGACAAGGACATAGCATGGAAATCTAGGATTAGACTCATGCAAGCGCTGTTTACTTTGAAAAAATCCAGGCCATGGAGATGTGATGCTACAAGAAACTTTTAGGCATCATCTACGTAGCCCATGTGACAAACGAAACAGTGCGCAACACCATCGGGGTCAAATAAGACCCTACGAAAAACTGTTGTCAACTGTGCGCGGACGGAAACTTCAGTGGTAGGGTCAAGTCACAGGATCATCAGGACTCACCAAGATAATTCTCCAGGGCACAGTCCCTGGGGGAAGAAGGAGAGGAAGACCGAAAAAGAACTGGGCCGACAACATTAAGTAAATTGACTGGTGCCAACTTCGCCACGACACATGAACAAGCCAGGGACTGTGAGCATCTTCATTGGTGCTGAGACAACCCATGCGGTCAAGGGATCCGTGAACCGTGATATGAAACCCATTCTAAAAACTGTTCACAATTCAAAATTGGTCTTAAGAGGATATTTTAGGACCTATTTATTTCAAAACTAGTTTGATTACAAAAATAATGTTTATTTTTAATTTGATACTAAACGTAAATGCATAACAATCAGTTTATATATATCCATCCATCCATTATCTGCACCGCTTATCCTCAGTAGGGTCGCGGGGGGTGCTGGAGCCCATCCCAGCTATCTTCAAGCAGTGGGCAGGGGACACCCTGAACTGGTTGCCAGCCAGTCGCAGGGCACACAGGGACAGACAGTTAGCTCTCTCAGTCACACCTAAGGACAATTTGGACCGGCCGATTAACCTGACATGCATGTTTTTGGAATGTGGGAGGAAACCAGAGTGCCCGGAGGAAACCCACGCAAGCACGGGGAGAACATGCTAACTCCACATAGGAGGTTTGACCGCACGACCTCAGAACTGTGCCGAACACGCGCTAACCACTGCGCCGCCGTGCTGCCTGTATATTATATATATATATATATATATATATATATATATATATATATATATATATATATATGAGCGATTCTGGGGTCAAGGGTGTAAATCCAGCTACCAGCCTTCCCATGCAGAGTTTGCATTTTTTCCCCCGTACGTTTCCGCTGGGCATTCCGGTTTCCTCCCACATTCCAAAAAAAACATGCATGTAGGGTTAATTGTCCTGTCCAAAATGTCCCTATGACATAAATGGGAAATTGAGTTGACTGGCTGGCAACCAGTTAAGGGTGTTGCCTGCCCAGTGCATGGATGGGCTCCCGCACCCTCGTGACCCTACTGAGGGTAAGCAGTGCAGATGATTTTATATATATATATATATATATATATATATATATATGTATATATTATATATACATATATATATATATATATATATATATATATATACATGTAGTATATATATCTATATATATATATATATATATATATATACATATCTATATATTATATATACATATATATATATTATATATAAATATACATATCTATATATTATAGAGAGTGAGAGAGAGAGAGAGAGAGAGAGAGAGAGAGAGAGATATGTATCCAAATCCAGCAACGACCCATGCATAATCAAAACTCCACACTAAATCGAAAAAGAACAATGGCATCATCAGACAGAAGCTTATATAGCTTTGCAAACTCTTTTTTTCAAAGCTGAATGTTTCTAGGACAAGAGCTTCAAAAATAAATATATCATATGCTATGTATTTACAAAAAATATATATTTGGTGATATTACGAAATGGAAAAGCATAAAAAAAGAAAAAAAAAATGGTTAAAAACAGTGGCTTGCGAAAATATTTGGCCCCCTTGAACTTTGACCTTTTGCCACATTTCAGACTTCAAACATAAATATATAAAACTGTAACTTTTTGTGAAGAATCAACAATAAGTGGGACATAATCATGAAGTGGAACACACTTTATTGGGTATTTTAAACTTTTTTTAAAAATAAAAAACGAAAAAGTAGGGGTGCAAAATTATTTAGCCTCATTGAGTTAATACTTTCTAGCGCCACCTTTTGCTGCAATTACAGCTGCAAGTCGCTTGGGGTATGTCTCTATCAGTTTTGCACTTGGAGAAACTGATATCTTTGCCCATTCTTCCTTGCAAAACAGCTCTAGCTCAGTGAGGTTGAATGGAAAGCGTTTGTGAACAGTAGTTTTCAGTTCTTTCCTGTATTCTCAATTGGATTGAGGTCTGGACTTTGACTTGGCCATTCTATCACCTTGATATGTTTTGGTAAACCATTCCATTGTAGCTTTTGCTTTATGTTTTGGATCATTGTCTTGTTGGAAGACAATTCTCCGTCCCAGGCTCAAGTCTTTTGCGGACTCCATCAGGTTTTCTTCAAGAATGGTCCTGTATTTGGCTCCATCCGTCTTCCCATAAATATTAACCATCTTCCCTGTCTGCTGAAGAAAAGCAGGCCCAAACCATGATGCTGCCACCACCATGTTTGACTGTGGGGATGGTGTGTTGAGGGTGATGAGCTGTGCTACTTTTACGCCAAACATAATGTCTTGCATTGTTGCCATAAAGTTTGATTTTGGTCTCATCTGACCAGAGCACCTTCTTCCACATATTTGTGGTGTCTCCCAGGTGGCTTGTGGCAAACTTTAAACGACACTTTTTATGGATATCTTTAAGAGATGGCTTCCTTCTTGCCACTCTTCCATAAAGGCCGGATTTGTGCAGTAAAGGACTGATTGTTGTCCTATGGACAGATTCTCCCACCTCAGCTGTAGACCTCTGCAGTTCATCTAGAGTGATCATGGGCCTCTTGGCTGCATATCTGATGAGTTTTCTCCTTGTATGAGCTGAAAGTTCGGGGGGACGGCCCGATCTTGGTAGATTTGCAGTGTTCTGATACTCCTTCCATTACAATATTATTGCTTGCACAGTGCTCCTTGGCATGTTTAAAGCTTGGGAAATGTTTTTGTATCCAAATCCAGCTTTAAACTTCTCCACAACAGGATCTTGGACCTGCCTGGTGTGTTCCTCGTTCTTCATGATGCTCTCTGCTCTTTAAACAGACCTCTGAGACTATCACACTGCAGGTGCATTTATACAGATACTTGATTACACACAGGTGGATTCCATTTATCATCTTTTGTCATTTAGATCAACATTGAATCATTCAGAGATCCTCACTGAACCTCTGGACAGAGTTTGCTGCACTGAAAGCAAAGGGGCTGAATAGTTTTGCACACCCACTTTTTCGTTTTTTATTTGTTAAAAAAGTTTAAAATATCCAATAAAGTGTGTTCCACTTCATGATTATGTCCCACTTATTGTTGATTCTTCACAAGAAATTGCAGTTTTATATCTTGATGTTTAAAGTCTGGTCACAAAGTTCAAGGGGGCCAA
The DNA here is from genome assembly GCF_059441175.1 of Urocampus carinirostris. Taxonomy (NCBI): domain Eukaryota; kingdom Metazoa; phylum Chordata; class Actinopteri; order Syngnathiformes; family Syngnathidae; genus Urocampus; species Urocampus carinirostris. The sequence continues at coordinate 34,309,457 of NC_142359.1, forward strand.
ATAGTTTCGCAAGCCACTGTAAGTGCAAGAAAAAAAAGGGTATTTTTAGGGGGGAGTTGCTAAAAACATTTACAGCTAAAAATGATACTGATTTATTGAGTAGGATTACATTCTATTACAATTTTAGATAAACAAATAAAATCACAATATTACAAAATATTAAACAGGATTGAAAATCTCCTTTTTGCAAAAATAAAGTGATGTGCTTCGTTATGAATACTTGGTATGTTTTAATTGAATAAAAATTTAAATGTTTAGGACATTAATCATTTTCTTATAAAAAAGCCAATGCTTTTCCCAAAAAATATATACATTTTGAGATCATTGTTGTAGAATCACAAAAAAAAGATGTTTTCCTCCCAAAAATTGAGAATAACTGTTTTACGAAAGAGGTCTCCTGGGATGTACCGTCTCGGCCCAGCCCGACAGTTGTTTGCCCATCTATGTCCATCCGCAAATTGCAGGAAGTCTTTGTTTTTTGTCAAGCTGTGGGTGGCGCTTTGAGGAATGAGGGTCACGGTTGGGGATTGCCGCCACTGAAAAACATGCGGGGACTGGGAAACCCCCCTGCTACCCCCAGCTATGCCAACATGACAGACTCGTTGGCTTCCGCCCAGCAGGACTGACCTAACTTTTCCTTATCCCAGAAAACAAAGCGTCCCCCCACCTCCTCCTCCCATTTTGGATTTGTCCCAACAATGGCTGGAAGTGGCCGAGACCTTCTCTAGTTTTTTTGTTCTGTTTGTGTTGACCCAACGATCACTTCCAGACTTTTGGGAAGTTAATGAAGTTGTAAAAGCTATCCTCAAATCTAAAGTTGCACAATTGGTATGTTCTATCAACCAATTGTGGCACCGTTTAGAGCAGGGGTACCCAAACTTTTTCCTGTGAGGGTCGTATAACGTTTCCTTTATCTGGCGAGGGGTCAGGGTCAGATCGTAACAGAAAAAGTATGACGATTGCAAGAGTGCCTAAATGTAAAAAAAAGACCCATCAACAATAACATGTGAGATTATTATCAATTTGAGAAACGTGCCCCGCCCTTTTCCAGAAGGCCACAATAACGCAACTTTTTTTACATAACAAAAGTCAGAAAATTAGAAATAATACTATTTAGGAAATAAAAAATAACCACAAAAGAAAGTCTATGGAACATAAACTTTGTGCAAACAGGTTCATGGGCAGCTTAGCTGTAAGAGCACTGGACTGTCATGATTGCCAAAATGAAGACACCTGGGGCAATCGTTTGGCGCGCAGGAGTGCGCTCTCTGATTGGCTGGCACTCCTCTCTTACGCTGTCAGCACCCAGAGGGGAGTGTCAGACCGTACTTGCGTCTCTCCGTGTGTATCGCCAGATTACCAGTACCAAAGACTTCTGCTTGATTCCTGCCTGCCTCCGGTTTCGACCTGTTTCTGTCCCACGTTTACGATCTACTCTCTTGCCCTGGCCACCGACCTGCCCGCTAAGCTGTATCGATTCTGCCTACCTGTCACGGAGTTGCCATTCCGTCCACCGCTGCTAGCGACCAACAACCATTGGCTTCCAAAGCAAGCTCTGTCAGCTCAATCCAATAAAGATTCCTTTTAAAACGAACGCAATTGGGTCCGAGACTCCATTCTGGTTTGTGTATTATTTGCAAAAAGACAGTATCTAAATCGTCATTATCACAATATTTTAAGTCACGGTACCAGTGACAAATGTTAATTTTGTTATGCATGTAAAAGGTTACGATGACAATAAATTCTATTCTATTATTCTCTTATATTCTAGGCATTGTAAGTGAATTTTTTTGTCATTGTAACACGTGAAACACTAACCAAAGTCAACATTCGTCTCTGGTATCGTGACTAAAGATAGTGTGATAATGAGATCATTCCCAATGCCTTTTTATATGTCATTTTTAGCACCTGTAGTCCAGTAGTAAGAGTCTAGTGCTCTTACCATCCTGACCCGGGTTTGAATTCCATTACAGCCAAAATTGCACATCCATACTCTGAGTTCTTTTTTAGGTAAAAAAAAATATGCTTCAAAATGCTCTCCGTTATTTTTCTGGAGACCAAATATAGAGGCTGTATCCGGCCTGCAGGCCGTAGTTTGGGGACCACTGTTCAGGGAGATGACAATACAAGTTTATAGGAAGGAGAATCAGAAATCACAAAAATATCTGGCATTCCTGGTTGCAATGATTTTCTTGTTCAAACGTTTTCCTTCATGAAGTGGTTAATGATGCGCCTTTAAGGATTTGTTCCTAAACGTGTGTAAAGTGATCAACAACCCCCGCCCCCTGCTGTCTGCTTTATTAAAGACGGATGTCCTGTGCAGGCGTTTTAGTGTCCGAGCAGCTTTGCAGGATGCATTTCTGAATGTGTGTGTGTTGTTGCCGAGGGGAAGAGTTTTCCTAAACATCTGTCGCCTTTATTTCACTCAAAGAAGGGAAAAGGTTTTTTTTTTTTTTTTTTTAAGCGCGCCACCCCACAACCCACCCCCAGCATCGCCAAACAATGTCGAGGTTTTAGTTCCTTCCTCTCAGTTCTCTTGCTACCGGCTCTGCAGTGGCGAAGATTTGCTTGATTTTGGTTTGATCTCCAATAGTCCCACAGGAGCTCAAGTTTCATCCCACAGTATTTCTGATAGCAAACAAGAACTGTCCTATCTAAATCAAAATGAACAGTGTACCTTAGAACAATTGTCCCCCAAATTTTCTGTACCACACCCTAGTTTAATGTCTGACAATATTCTCGCAGCCAGGCTCAGAAATAACAGTAGTTATAATAACAAATATAATAAACAATTATAAGCCTAAATCTGCGGCGTAATCACTTGACCAGTAGGGATGTAGATGACATAGGCAGAGGCATTAGATTTGATCTCATCATTACACAATTTTTACTCAAGGTACAAGAGACAAATGTTAAAGAACCGAGAAAACTGTTGTCCTGAAAGATATAAATAAACGCAAAAAAGCATGATGAAGGAAACAACTCTTTGGTGCATCTGATGATGAATCTGACTTTGAAGAAAATTTATGTCGGTATTGTGGTAATTGTTTACATTTTCAATAAATGAGTATATTCATTGCTCCACACATTCAACAACGTAGTAGTGGGTAAAAACAGTGTGATGACATATAATATAATGCCTTTTCCTATGTCATCTACATCCCCTGTGGTCTAGAGGTTAGGATTCAGCGCTTTCATTAATAGGTTTCATTCCCGTTGCATCCAATATTGTGCAAATGTGGTCAGCGGTATCTTTCGACTGATCAATCATTGCTCAGCTACCGTAACATTCAACCAAAGAGCCTTGTGTATAATGCACACCGAAACTCTTCTTTTTTTGGGGTAAAAACAAAAAATTGCATTATACAAGCAAAGAATGAGGAAACTTTTTTTCTAAAATAAGGCAACATTCATTTATTTCTGTGTGGCAGGGTAACAAACGACCCTGGGCCTGGTACAGGGCCGCAGGTTAGTTGTTGCTGACCACAGCCTTAGAGAGACATGGCTTGTAGGGGCCTTTCATTTTCTCCAAAATCTGTTGCTGGAGTTGAAAACCACCACTCGTAATTTGATGACAAGCTTCAATACTACATCCGAGTCCAGACAAAATACTGGCCCGAGTCTTTTCCTGCGCGTGGGCCATTCAGGAAAAGGGAAGCTGGGGGTGGGCAGGATATCGGAATAGAGGGGGGCAAGCAAGCAACGTGATAAAGCAGCCCCCTCTTTGTTTGTCCGGCAAACATCAGCAAGTCAGCCTGGTGCCATTATCTTCTTTTACTAAGCGGGCCGTGGCGAGGGGCTCGTGGTCGGCGAAGGGGCACGTCGCTTTTCGTCCCCGCTGGTCGGGGTGAGTCAGGGGCAAACAAACTGGAACAAAAAAAAAGAAAGCAAAAAAAGCTAAAGTATGGGATTTTCATTGCAGGTACGAGTAGGGAGCTGGTCTCACCTAACACAAGTGTCCGGCACACTTGTGGCTATTTATTTACTTAAAAGCTCCACCTGGGTAAGTTTTTCTCTCTCTTAATGTTGTCTGACAACCATTACGCCAATGTTCCCCCTCTGCGGCCAGCCGTAGGAGGCGATGGCATCAGGAGCAGAAGGCGGCTACGTAAAGGAGTTCACCCGCCACTGTGGCGACGTGCTGCTCAACCTGAACGAGCTGCGGCATCGCGGTACCCTAACCGACGCCACCCTGGTGGTAGGCGATGTGCGCCTGCGGGCTCACTCGGCTGTGCTAGTGGCCTGTAGGTAGGTGTCCCCTGTACATTTTTGACTGACCGCCGCCACTCCCCTTTCTGAACACTTCCACCAACCTGAATGAATAAAGGCCTTTTATTGTTTTCATACAAGAATAAAAAAAATGTAGGGCTTCTCCTTTCAGTGCAAGTAAGACAAATTAAAAGTGTAAACGTGTACAGAGGAATAAAAACGTTCAAAAAAAAACCAATATAGTAATCATGAAAATTAAAAAGATGCATTTTCATAGAGGCAGTTGTAGAGAACGTTATGCTCATGAACGCTGTAGATGGGAGTTCAGGGTGGTAATGGCTTATTGAAAGAAGCTGTTCTTCATTCTGTTTGTTCTTGCTCTGATGCGCCTGTAGCGCCTTCCAGACGGCATCAGGTCAAAGAGCTTGGCATCCGGATGTAACCTGTCTTTGAGGATGTTTTGGGCTTTGCTGAGGCACCGAGTGGAACAGATGTCCATGAAGGAGGGGAGATGGTGGGCAAAAGTGGGCTGCGCTGCTTTCACTGTTCTTTACAGCCTCCATTGGTCCGCCTTAGTGCAGCTCCCGTACCAGACGGAAACGCAATACGTCAGCAGGCCCTCAATGGATGAGAGGTACAAGGACAGAAGCGGCTTTCTTTCTAGGTTGTTCCTAAGGACTGGATTAGGACCCAGAGTAACCTGAATATGTGAACCCTTTGCAAACATTCACTGTTGATGTAGAAGGGGGGCAGGTCACTCCTGTTTTTCCTGAAGTCCACGATGATAATTTTTTTAGTTCAGGGCCAGGTTGTTTTCAGAGCACCAGGTCGTCAGCCTCTGGCCCTCCTCTCGGTAGGCTGCCTCGCCACTGTGTGAGATCAGCCCAACCTCAGTGGTGTCATTAACAAACTTGACAATGAGGTTGTCCTTATGGGCCGGACTGCAGTAGTAGATGTAGAGGCAGTACAGTAGAGGGTTTAGCTCACAGCCCTGTGGTGACCCAGTGCTCAGAGTGCGGGAAGAGGAGAGGCGGGAGTCGAGTCTCACAGTCTGGGGCATGTTGGTCAAAAAGTCCTTGATCCAGCTGCCTGTAAGGCGGAGGAGGCCTAGGGTGTCCAGTTTTGTGATCAGTATGTTCGGGTTGCTAGTACTTAAGCCAAATTATAGTCCAAAAAGAGCAAACCTGTGGAATACCAGCCTACGCTTTACGTCAGTTGCGGCCGTTGCAGCACTGAAAAAGTTTTCATTCAAATTGTCAGCTGTCGGCACAAAGGATATTTGGAGTGGGAGGGACCCACACACCGCACACCCCCTTAACCCCTGAGACCCCTCACATGGAAGCTCTTTTGGACTTTGCTTGAGATGTCACAATACAAGATGGCAGCAAAATAAGAGCTTAGGATGAGATTTTTAGGGCTTTGTTTTGTTGTGTTTGCAGTGGATTTTTTTATGGACTCTGCATGAATCAGCAGCCTCAAGCCCTGAGTGTGTCCCTCCCTAACCATCTGGAGCCCACCAGTGTGTCCCTCCTGCTGGACTTCATGTACACATCCCGTCTCCACCTCACGCCTGCCAGTGCCCCTGGGGTGTTGGCTGCCGCTGCCTATCTGCGCATGGATCACGTAGCTGACGCCTGCCGGGAGTTTATGTGGCCGCATGGGTAAATATAAAAAAATATAATCCAACCAAAAGGAAGTTGATTATCATCCTTTGAATTACTATGACTCCTTATTGATTTGAGAGCATGGGCAATTGAGGGTGTAATTGTAATCCTGTGCAGTCCTTTGAGACATTTTTGTGATTAAGGGCTATACAAATAAATGTGACTTGACTTTATGGAAGGAGGAATGATGACTGTTATCATGCCAAAAGATAATTGAGACAAATGTGTAGGAGGAGAACTTCTTTCTCAGTGCTTGTTTAATTGACAGGATAGACTTTTATGTTTTCACAACGTCTCACCATTTACGATTCAGCTTACCTTGAACATGGTTGTTTTCAAGGGTGCCCGCTGAGGCTGCCTGTGCTCTCATGGCGGGAGCGTGCCTGCCCCGAAAGCGCAAATCAGAGGAGTTAAAGAAGGAGCCCGCTTCGCCCCCGCCATCTCCTGACAGCCCCGGGCACTCCGGCTGTCAGCCCAGCTCCCCTGCAGAGTCTAAAACCTGCATCGAAAATGTCATTGTGAGTTCAAGGCCATGAATTCTCCACATGAGGAAAAATGACTCAATAAAGCTGGATTTTAATAAAGGAATCAGAAATTTCTCGAGTTTGATTGTATCTGTTGCTCCCGGCAGTGTGAAAGCAAAATGAAACCGGACCCTAAGTCATGCAACTGGAAAAAATACAAGTACATTGTCCTCAACCCGCTGTGTACTGCTGGCACCTCCGTGAAGGAAGAGGAGCCCCAACGCAGTGCCATGGTGGTGCCCGTGCATCAGGCATGGCCTGGAGAAGTGCCCGGTCAGATTGAGAGGTAAGAGCGTGGAAAATGGTGGCAGGTAAGGTGAAGGCTTTCTCATCCCTCTCTGTGCTCTTCAGACAGGGGCTGGCCTCCTGCTACCAGGGTTCTGGCCGAGCCCTTCTCCAAACTGTGATAACCGCCCCTGAGCAGGAGGGAACAGGTGATGACCCCCACACACACATTCTATTAATCATTATCAATCATATTGGTAAAATTACAGTGGGTATTTTTTTTAAATAGAAAAAAGAAAATATTATCAAATCTACATAATATAAATATGGAGAAGAACATTTAAAAGACATTTCCTCCTTGTTTGATTTTCCGTCTGGAACTTTCCTCTTGTGCATTGTCTTCATCGGTTTTTCCTCAAATCTACTTTTTATAATCAATTCCTTCTCATATTTGTAAAATCTCTCAATCCTTTTGTTTATCTCCCAATCTCAGTTTTAGATTATTTTCCGCCATTCCTCTTCCTTCTTCCTTAAAAGTGGGGTGCATCTATTAAGGTGTCCTTAAAAAGTTTAAAGTTAAATATTTTCTCTATTAAGTATGTATTAATCAAAGTCAAACTGAGTTCAAAAAGCCCTTATGCTTTTGTTTTTCACCGCACAAGTCTGTTTTTATCTACTTTTAGCAAAGCTGTTCGGGGCGGCACACATTTGGTAGGAGAGATGAGGGGTGGGGGTGAGTGCTAGAAAGAGACCTCATGCTCGTCCCTCAGGATTTTATTTTCATCTATTTGTCAATGTAGCATGAAAATGGTGGAAGTGAGAAAGGGCCTGCCTTAAGTATAGTCCAAAATCCAACCTAAACCCTAGGAAAGACGAAAAAAGAAATACTGCGGTAAAATGTCCATATTCTGGAAAGATCCTTTCATAAATCTCTCCGACCTTGACCGAACCTTTCCGCCATAAAACGATGAAGAATCTTACCCGTTTTGTTTTTTTCCCAATTCACAGAAACCACACAAAGACCTGAATTCATTAAGAGGGAGCATGAGCATGTGCCTTGCGGTTACCAGGGGAACACTAAAGGAGGCAAAAGCAGCCCTTCAGGTAAGCCCTCTCCTCTTCTTTAGCATGTTTCATGGTGTAACATGCAGGGTGAAAATCCCCCTCCTATATTCCGCCACAGTTGTAAAGCCATACCGCTGCAACGTGTGCGGCGCGCACTTCAACCGTCCGGCCAACTTGAAGACGCACGCTCGGATTCATTCAGGCGAGAAGCCGTACCGATGCGACACCTGCGGCGCACGATTCGTTCAGGTGAGGGTTTTCTGCCTTGTCACACGTTTTTCCACGCTTGCACAAATGTTAAAGATAGAAAAGGAGATTGACTGTCCGATCATCACCTAAGCCAGATGTAGGGAAACTATGGCTTGCGAGTTATAGGCTTTCATGAGTACATCTGGCTCGGAGACAAAATTGAAAACATACAAATTTTCTCCATGTTGTTTCAATTTTAGCACAAGCGAAGCTTATTGTAGTGCATGTGAAGCCGAAACCATACTGAATTTGCTGATGGTTACAGTCGCTATGCAAAGGGCACATTTTTAAGTACAGTTTACAGTCAGGGTGTCACACCAACAGACTCTGTTTTGGCTGTACATCACTAAGGAATCCTTTATATCAAGGGTTGGAACTTAAGGCTCGTGAGGCATATATGGCTCTTTTCATAGGTACATTTGGCTCAGAGATAAAATCCAAATCATACAAATTTCCTCTACAGCGTTCAGATTCTGTCATGCGCAAAATCGAGTCGAGTGCGCACATAGCTGACTTAGCCATAATGGAATGAACGTGTTAGTTCAGTATAAAAAGGGCACGGTGTCACAACGACAGACCCGTTTTGGCTGTACGCTGTACTTATGAATCCTTTTATATAGAAACACATTGAAAAATTTAAGTTCATTGCCGAGACACTTGATGATGAAAACTCACATAAGAAAAAGTAATCACCCAGAAACCCCAGCCAAACACACAGAGCAATATGATGGGGTGTTTGGTTGGGGTGGGCAGAGCCACGTACACAACGCACTTCTCTTTGCCCAGCTCTGTCTCTACTGAAGGTAAATACGTCACTTTTCTCGTTTGAAGTATTTTGTGATATTTAGTCTTTTTTTTACAAAAGAACTCTGCTTACAAATTGTTTTAAAACCATTATTTATGAAAAAAGAGTCTCAAAATAAGTCTCAATGGTTTTTTTTTATTTCATCTATTTTATCAAATCATCTAACGTCACAAAGATAAATAAAATACGCTGAAAAATCAGATTTTGTCTAGAAAACAGGTTGGGTGGTTTTGCTGAAATTTGTCTAAAAATATATGGTGTGGCTCTCTCCTCCCAAATAATTTGAAATATTTTGCTACTTCGGCTCTTTGGTTCAAAAAGGTTCCAAACATCTTCTTTATATGGATGCTCATTGAATAATCTATGTTCACAGTTGAGACACTTTATGGTGAAAACCCACAGAACAAACTGTATACACCCAAAACGTCAACCAAGCACTCAGGGCAGATCTTAGCACATCGGTATTCTTCTTGTTTGCAGTTATTTGTGACATCTTTACAAAACAACTCCGATCACACCTTGTTTCAAACCATTATTTATGACAAAGTCAGACTATTTATAAGTGGTATATTTGTTCATAGGGCAGCACGGCGGAGCACTGGTTAGCGCGTGTGCGGCACAGTTCTGAAGTCATGAGATCGAACCTCCTGTGTGGAGTTTGCATATTCTCTCCGTGCTTGCATGGGTTTCCTCCGGGCACTCCGGTTTCCTCCCACATTTCAAAAACATGCATGTCAGGTCAACTTTTCCCTAGGTGTGAATGAGCGAGCGATTTGTCTGTCCCTGTGTGCCCTGCGACTGGCTGGCAACCAGTTCAGGATGTCCCCTGCCCACTGCCCGAAGATAGCTGGGATGGGCTCCAGCACCCCCCGCGACCCTACTAAGGATAAGCGGTACAGATAATGGATGGATATTTGTTCATGAGGTGTTATTATTATTTCCTTGATCTTATCAAATCATCAAACGTCACACAGTGAAATAAAAGGTGCTGAAGAATTAGCGAGGTTAAGGTGGATTTATTGAAATTTGCCTTAAACATACATGGTGTGGCCTTAAAAATAAATTAATGAATACAATATATTGCTTTTGTGGATTTTTAATTTTTAAAAAAAAAGTTCCGACCCCCTGACCTAAACTATTACTCTTATATATTCTTTGCAGAGGATAAGGAATATACGAGAGACTGAGTATGTTAATTTTGGCTTTCATATGTTGTCATGTTGTCACGTTGTCCTTTATACCTTTTTTGTAGAGTCCATTTCTTAAAAAGTCAAAGAACCTCCTCGTGCATGCTACTTAGCATTAGCAAATGTCTAGCAGGTTTCAAAGCTAAGCAATGTTGAAATACACGTCTTTGAATTTAAGGTGGCTCACCTGCGCGCCCACGTCCTCATCCACACGGGCGAGAAGCCGTATCCATGTCAGACGTGCGGAAGTCGCTTCCGCCACCTGCAGACCCTCAAGAGCCACTTGCGCATCCACACCGGCGAAAAACCCTACTCGGTGAGTCTGCGGCACAAAGCGCCCTGCGCCCAACCGAGGTTAGCACCTCGGGCGATTATAGCATTAGAGTTTTGGGGGAGCTGAGCACTCAGAGCAGATGCAAGCAAACTCCGGCCCGAGGGGAACATGTGGCCCGCAGGCTTTTTCATCCGGCTCACCAAACCAAAATGCTCAAAACATAATCACAGTATATATTATATTATATATTATATAAATATAGCACTACAAATTAAATAATATTTAATTTGTCCACTACTTTCGTCCCTTTGTGTGTCTACAACAAAAATATGACTACAAAAATACTACAAAATTATTACAATACTAAATATCAAATTTAGTTCTTAAAACAGGGACCTAATACTGTACAATATTTTGTCTTGATTCTGATAATAAAAAATATACTCTAGAAATACTACAATAATACTATAATATTAAAATACCATTACAGAAATATTACAACAGAAATACTAGAAAAATACAACTAGATTAATATTAAAAATACTAAAGAATACTAAAAATATAATACAATGGAACAATTCTACTACAGAAATACTACAAAAACCACTACAGTAATACTATGCTACAAAATTACTGGTACATAAATATCGCAACAAAAATACTACCGAAATACTTCCACCGAAGTATAACAACAGAAATACTACAAAATACTACAGATATACTAGATTCTATTATTGAAGTACTACAAAAATACAACTGCAGAAATACTACAAAAATAAAATTACAGTAAAAAAAAACAGATAAACTTCAAAAATGTATACTATGCTAATACTATTACACTATACTATACTATACCGTATACAATAGCAAAAATACTGTCAAAATACAACTGCAGTAATACTACAAACATACAGAAATACTTCAAAAGTGTGACTGCAGAAATTCTACAAAAATACAACAAAAAATAGAACTACAGTAATACTACAAAACTAAATATCGAAAGCAGGACAAGGAATAAAATGGACTAAACCATTTCAAGAAACTGGAGTACTTCTGACGCCGCGTTGTTCATATTTTGTTCTGTTTTACTTTAAAAAAAAAAATAATCTCACGTTTTTCGCCATATTTAAACCTATCCTGTCCTTTATCGGGGGGAAGAGAGTTTTACAAATGCTAAAACTTTTGGAGGGTGTTTGGGTTGAATTAGAAGCTGCTTGAACACCCCCAAAAACGGGCTGGTTACTCCCGTGTTTAGCGCTAACCTTTGTGTGTTTTGGGCAGTGCGAAAAGTGCGCGCTGCACTTCCGCCACAAGAGCCAGCTGCGCCTTCACCTGCGCCAGAAACACGGTGCCATCACCAACACCAGGGTCCGCTACCAGATGGGGAATAAGCACCACCTGCCTCTTCTGCAAGCCTACTGAAAAACATGCACTGCACAGCCAAAAGGGGCTATTGTATCTACTTACTGCAAGTGTTGCATTTTGGAGTGAGAAAGAAAGTTGGATGAGAAGGTTGTAATGAGAGGCGGCCTTTTGGTACGCATTCAAGAGTTTGCGAGGAATAGAGTGGAGTAAAAAAAGCGTAAGAAGGATTTGGTCAAGTTGGAGTAAGAGAAGTGAAACTTTGCCATTCACAAGCCAGAGCACATTCTCTACCTTTGTAGCAGGCGATGGACACACACAGCCATGTCTAAGATCTGGCCTGGAGGCTAGTTACAAACAGTGATCAAGTTTTTACTGGCCCAGGTCTTTTGTCATAAAATTTTTAAATATGTCATTTCATTTCACCAGATGATGGCTGAAGCCCTTTAGCCAGCTTGCCCTTGGTTTTCTGTGAGAATTTTTGACCACCCCATTTCCAACATGGTGACTATAAATAAAAAAAGGAAAGTTGACTATGAGGACAAGTGGAATTCGGAATGCTTTTCTACTGAAATCCAAAACAACTGCAGCTGCCTAATTTGCCAAGAGACTGTGGCTGTTTTCAAATAATATGATAACAAAAGGCACTGCCAGGCAAAACATGCTGACTACAAAAAGCTAAATGGAAACGAACGCCGTGTACGGGCGAGGCAACTGGAAGCTGTTTTAACGGCACAGTAGCACTTTTTTTACGAGACCCTGCGGGTCAAATGAAAAAGCTACAAAGGTGAGCTACGAGGTCACAACGCTGACCGCCAAAAACTGGAAGTCTTTCACGGAAGGTGAATTTTCTAAAGACTGTTCAAACAGTGCCAGGCTGAATAGTTGTCCCTCACGCATTTTCCGCTTACCAAATCCGGCCCGCTTTCTGAAAAGTTTGGTCATCCCTGAAATAGCCCGAAGTCATCTCGTACTTAAAACGAACCATGAACTAAAATTGTGTATGGATTAAGGCCTACTTTAAACTGTGGTGGCATTATTTGGCCTTGAGCAAACTAATGAAAAAAGTGTTGTTTGATATTTGGGAATTCTTATTAACGACGTTCAGCGAATGAATGGCAAAGGTTCACCACGTCCAGTAGACGGTTTGGAGAAAGTTGCAAAACGCGTTATCAGTCACATGTCACTGACTAAAAAAGCTGCATTTTTTGCAATCGCACATTCCCGTTTCATGAAGTCTAATCGTGTAAGGCCTGGCGCCCTGCACACACTTTTTAAATTATTTCTGCAGCCAGACCACTGCAAATGTTCTATCTCTATATAAAACAAACTATGAAAGCAATTGTAATCAGTCAGGATGACGATAATATGTTGACTTTGCTGGACAAATGTGATGGGTGCTACTGTATATGGAATAAATTGAAGTCGGGAAAACATGTGCCCTATCTTTTCTAATGACACAAATTGAAGATATTATGTATGGAGGACCAATCCTGCCATATGTATGAATAATGTATAAATTAATAAATACCTACAAATATATACCGAATATATAAATGAACATATAAATGAACCACCTAATACTTGAATATATGACACAAATTCAATGTGTTTATATATTTATGCTGTCAGAACCAGAACAAATGGAAAACCCAAAGGCGTAACATTACTCACAGGTTTATTGAGAAAAGAGGAAAAACCAGCGCCAGTGATCTGGTGCTCGCTGGGCGAGGGAGGCAAGCTGCTCACAGAATCGGAGCGTGTTCGGAATGCGGAAGTGGATCTTCCGGAGTGGGAGAGCGTAGCGTTGTCAAACGGGAAAAACGGGTCGTTAGCCGGGACAGAAAATCAGAACGTGGTCGGGGTCAAAAAACAGGTCGTTAGCCGGGAGATCAGACGAGGTCGGGGTAAAAAACGGGTCAAACGGGGAAATGAGGAACAGACGAGTGGGAACGGGTGACAAAACGGGACCGACGGGAGTCAGAGTCAAAATGCTTGCCCAGTGTAAACACAGGTTCGCTGACGGACTGACAACAGGCGAGTGAAAGGACTGAGCTTAAATAGGACGGGGAACCAATCAGGTAACCAGCAGCAGCTGGCTTCAAACGGGTGAGTGCAATGAGTAATCATGACATGTGCATTTTGACATTTATTTATCTTAGTATTTGTTTCACTGTGTATTTTGTCACAATAAAGTGTTTTTCAAATGAGGGGGGCGACTGTTTGAGCCTTTGACTTATTGGTTAATCTGTGTAATTTGTTCATCACTGAGCAATCAATTGGTGAAAATATCAGTAAACAGAACTGCTTTCTCGTTTGAATAGCATATTTTGTTACAAAATACACGAAAAAATACATTGCAATCATGTCCTATGATTTAAGTATTACGGCGGCTGAGTGTTAGGGCATTCGCAGCACAGTTCTGATGTATTGCGTTCAAGTCCAGCTACCAGCCTTCCTGTGTGGAGTTTGCATGTATGAAGGAGTGAGTTGTCTGTCTCTGTGTGCCCTGATACTGGCAGGCAACCAGTTCAGGGTGTCCCCTGCCCACTCCTTGAAAACAGCAGGGATGGGCTCCAGCACGCCCGTGACCCGACTGAGAATAAGTGGTGCAGATAATGGATGGATGGATATGTGTACGTATTTATTTATGCATTTATTTCTACAAATGGCAGGATTGGTCCTTCACAATCATGTTCAAATAGGTCGGAAATTACAAAATAGGACAATTTGTCACGACCAGAATGGAATCCGGGCCCAAATGCGTAGCTTTAACCACAAGTTTATTGAATAGAAAGAAGAAGGGCAGCGCCCGCAATCCGGTGCTCGGTGGACGCGGTAAGCAAGTCGCTCTCGCAATCGAATCTTGATCCGAAATCGGAAGTGGATCTTCCGTAGTGGCAGTTTTAGGGACGGAAAAACAGGTCGATAGCCGGGACAGGAGAGCGAAATGTGGTCGGGATCCAAAACGGGTCGTAAGCCAGGACGGGGGAGCAGACGTTCAGCGGGATCAAAAACAGGTTGTAGCCGGAGACAAACGGGGAGATCAAGAACGGACAGGTGGAAAAACGGGTGCAAAAACGGAACAGGCAGGAGTCAGGGTCAAAAATGCTTGCTTTGTAACAACAGAGGTTTGCTGACGGACTGACAACAAGAGAGTGACAGGACTGGGCTTAAAAAGGGACAGGGAAGCAATCAGGTAGCCCGCAGCGGCTGGTGCCAAATGAGCGGGCACAGGTGGTCCAAATAAGTAATCATGACACAATTAAGGGGAACCTTTTTCAACTTTATCTATCTTTTGTTGTTGTCATGTTTTCCTTCCCAAAACGGTCAACGCCATTCTTTAAAAAGCTCCCAATTATGTTTTCAAAGAAGGTTTGACCTGGTTGTGGTATCAAACAAAAGAGGCCAACTAGTCCGCACAAACATATACATGGTACCTTAATTTGTCTTTTAAAAGTAGACATCAGTGGTAGGGGGGCAGCACGGCGGCGCAGTGGTTAGCGCTTGTGCGGCACAGTTCATGTCATGGGAACCTGTCGTGGGTTCAAATCCAGCTCCAGACATCCTGTGCGGAGTTTGTATTTTCTCCCCGTGCTTGCGTGGGTTTCCTCCGGGCACTCCGGTTTCCTCCCACAATCCAAAAACATGCATTTCAGGTGAATTGGCCGGTCCAAATTGTCCCTAGGTGTGAATGAGCGAATGAGTTGTCTGTCCCTGTGTGCCCTGCGATTGGCTGGCAACCAGTTCAGGGTGTCCCCTGCCCAGTGCCCGGAGATGGCTGGGATGGGCTCCAGCCCCCCCGCGACCCTAATGAGGATAAGCGGTACGGCTGATGAGATGAGATGAGATCAGTGGTAGGGTGATAAGTAGCTCCGAAGGTCTGTGGCAGACTGTCCAACAGAGAGACATTGTTACAACCGCACCCAGTATCAGGTACAGTTGTAACACTGCTAGTGGATAGTTGTAACAATGTGATCTATTATTACAAATAAGCTTCAGATATTCCAATATTTGAAGAACTCTTTATTTAATAGAAAAATATATGGCAAGAAGAGCATAGAATAGAACAAAGTGCTTGTGTCATAGCCAGCGTTGGAAATAACACTGTTATAAATAACGTCGTTACGCAATGGCGTTATTTCGGCAATGCGGGAATCTAACTTTTTCCTGCCGTTACAACCCCGTTACCTGTACTGACGGTCGAAAGCGCTGTGTAACTTTGGCTGCAGAACGTCGATTGTGGAGTGTCCACGCACACCTGACTCGAAAAGAGCTGTAAATCACTAAATAATCCTCTATATGGAAGCCCGTTAAACAATTTAAGTTTACTGTTTAGACACTTTATGATGGAAACTCACAGAACAAACATTAACCGTGAATAAACGTTTTACCAAAAAGCACTAGCAAAACACCCAGAGTAATATGATTGAGTGAGTGATGGAGATGGGAGCAGCTATACACAGGACAGGCCGTGTGCACTTCTCATTTTTCCAGTGCCGTCTGCACTTAAGGTAAAGTACTGTACACTGGTATCCGTGTTTGCAGTATTTTGTGACATTTTATAAAATAACTTTGCTTGCGGGGCAGCACGGCGGCGCAGTGGTTAGCGCTTGTGCGGCACAGTTCATGTCATGGGAACCTGTCGTGGGTTCAAATCCAGCTCCAGACTTCCTGTGTGGAGTTTGTATGTTCTCCCCGTGCTTGCGTGGGTTTCCTCCGGTTTCATCCCACGTTCCAAAAACATGCATTTCAGGTGAATTGGCCGGTCCAAATTGTCCCTAGGTGTAAATGAGCGAATGAGTTGTCTGTCCCTGTGTGCCCTGTGATTGGCTGGCAACCAGTTCAGGGTGTCCCCTGCCCACTGCCCGGAGATGGCTGGGATGGGCTCCAGCCCCCCCCGCGACCTTAATGAGGATAAGCGGTACAGCTGATGAGATGAGATGAACTTTGCTTGCACTTTGTTTTGAAACCATTTTTTAGGACAAATATGACAGACAAAATGAACCCCAACACTCTTAAGTAACAGTAGGAGAGAGTTGAATTTTAAGGGGTATATTAATATTGATGCCCTGCTACTGGCTGGCAACCAGTTCAGGGTGTCCCCTGCCCACTGCCCGAAGATAGCTGGGATGGGCTCCAGCAGACCTGGGACCCTACTGAGGATAAGTGGTGCAGATAATGGATGGATGGATGGATGGATATTTAATAGAGCTCTTACTCGTGGTATTGCGGTAAGACGTTTTCCATTATGTGACGTCATTACGCACCTGCTTATCTTCTCACACATAAGGAAACCGCACACATCCTTAACATGGCTTTCCTCAAAACAAAACAAAAAAATCAAAATATTTTAGTTTTACGGCTCTTTGGGTCAGTAGGGTTCCCGGCCGCTGGATTAAAGAAAACAAAATCTGAATTGCCGTTTGGAAGACGAAAGAGCACGCGCATTTCAGTGAGCCGAGCCGAAAGAACCAGTGTCTAAAAGAGCCAGAATTCTCATTACTAGTTGCTGTACCGCACGCTGCAGAAAGGGAGCAGTAAACATCAAATGGAACGAGTGTAATGCAAATTAGCGGAAGTCGACGAAGAGCCGTCCATTTTTGTTGTTGCCATAACATTACACTTGTGCGTTGATCTTAAACCCAACCCTGTGGAAACGAACAAATATAACTGACGTATTAAACAAACACTTAAAAAAACAGTTTTTTATGGACCACAGTGTGTTGTGTTTAGTGTCATGCACCGACCACTCCATTGACTTCAATGGGGAAACGGAAAGACGGGCTTCATTCCACATTTTTCTGTAAGTATTTCCTCTGGTTGCGATACAAATACGGTGCATAGGGTTCGTTAAACCTAAATCAGAACTTTTAAATCAAAATTCAATCTTCTCCAGTACCATTAAAATAAATCCGGTGGATTGTGTAGATCTCCAAATATATCGGCGATTTTCAATCTTGCGTGTGTATTTATCAAAACAGGATTTATAGATCTTGAGTAAAAAGCAAACAAAAAAACGGATCTTGTATTTTTGAGACAAATCCTTCCCCACATAGGTGTTGGATAAAAATGACGGCAAAATGGCTCACAATTTTTTAGGAAACGCTACTTCAGGTTTTTGCATCGCCTATAATAAAAGTCCATTATTGTTATGTAACCCTTGCACTAATACGCATTTAATAGTGCCCTGTTAAGGTATAGTATGCACCTGTCCTCTTGGGGGGCTTGACACTATATAGAACAATGTTACACAAACCAATGACAGCTGCTGTTAATTAAGATGTAAGAAGAAACGCAATGCCAAAGCAAACCCACCAAAGCAGGAGTGTCGGCGTCATTTTCATGCAGACTTGTTTTTATTTAGTGTGTGTGGTTTATTGATTTAGACTGCAGAAAAACATGGGAACAATTTCAAGCATTTACAAGCACTGCACCCAAAATGAGGGCACTATTTAAACCATGAAAACACTAAATCAAAATTCAAGTATTTTCAAGGATTTCAAGCACCTTTACAAACCCTAGGTGCATAAGCTTGTCAATTTGGAAAAGCGACTGCTAAAACATGTTTACACCTTGGCATTTAGGTGAAGGTGATGTCGGGGGTCTGCCCGGTGTGCACAAGCACAAACATAAAAAGCACAAGCGGCATAAGAGGAAGCATCACGGCGTCTCAGATGTACCCGAGCCAGTCGTTCCCCCTCGGCCACCTCCTCCCTCGCAGCTGCGACTTAAGATCAAACTTGGGGGACAAACGTTGGGGACAAAGAGGTGAGTCGCATGAAATAGCCGCACACAATGTCATACACTCCTAGTTAAGTGCTTCTTTGTCCCGCTAGCGTTCCAACTTTCACAGTGCACCCCGGTGTGGCTTGTCCCCCCTCCCCACTGATGATCGTAGACGACAACGACGACGACGGTTCTGACGAAGACGACGAAGATGATGACGATGACGAGCCTTCTGTTCCCCTGGAGCAGTATCGGGCCTGGTTGGGTGAGAATTTACATGGAAACCTCATATTGTAGATTTCTGACTCAACAAATACATGAAAATCACTGAGCGGTGTGGGCACTGCAGCACAACAAAAGCTTGAGGAATTGTACCAGTTGGGAGCGTTAAGGGTAATCCCGAATTATCAAACATGCAAAATGTGAGGAAATGGTACATGTTTCTGCATAAAATCTCTATATTTACCCTATTTTCCGGAATAAAAGTTGTATAAGTCACCAGTCAAAATAGTCATGCTTTACGGTGGGGTGCTCAGTTGTAGGTGCCCTTAAAAAGTTGAAAGTTAAATATTTTCTCTATAAAGTATGCGTTAACAATGCCCAATTCAGTTCAAAGAGCCTTTAAGCTTTGTTCTCCATTGCACCTATCTACTTTAATCTTACTTTTATTAGGCCTGTTTGGGGCAGAAGAAACACTACAAATGATGAGGGTAGAAGAGTTTACCCGTGCCTAAAGTCATGATTGCAGTTTTAAAATTCCGTGCGGTGCGTAGTTTGAGGGGTCCGTGAAAGTATAAAATTAAAATTTTGCTCCATAAAGTATGTGTTGACAATGCGTGGCTGAGTTCAAAGAGTCTTTATAGATTTTTTACACCGCTCCTATCTGCTTTTATCATCGGCGTTTTCAGCCACAAAGCACGTTACGCTGGGATGAAGAAGGCAGGGGTGAAAGGGGGTTTGAGGGTGATTTCACGCGTGTGCTGGTTATTTCCTTTAATTTGGGGGTGAAAATCGTGAAAGTTAGAACAGGACTGTTTTAAATACAGTCCAAATGCCAAACTAATCCCCCCTGAAAAGTTAAAAAAGAAGAGTTTATTCGAGCTCTCTGAGACATCTGAACGTGCACGCGGCACACAAATAGCTCGACAGAGGCTGCTAGTTAGTTAGTTTATTCAACCAATAATCTTCACATAAAAATCATCGGAAATCGTCTCGTTGTCTCGGCTCAGTGCTAACTAACTAACTGCTATGATTAATAAAGCCAGAAGATGGTGTCAGCAAGTAGAATATTTTGAAGTTACATACACCACCTTTAAGAAGGAAAAAAACACATGTAAGTCCCACCCGAAGTATAAGTCGCATTTGTGGGGAAATTTATTTGATGAAATGCAAAACCAAAAGCATACATGTCATTTTGAAATTTAAAATTAAAATAAAATAGAGAACAGGCCGTATAAGTGTACGGTATTTGACGTTACACGTACGTGCATATCTTAGACATGCTCGAATACATCAGCAACGACGTAACATATTAATTCATTTAGATAACTCTAGCATAAAGAACATGCTTACCAAACTATCATTTTTGTCTATTAAGAGTTTTAAAAATGCTATAATTTAACAGGCGGTAAAAGTTCACTGTATATTGAAAGATAACTCATTGGGTTTATGTCAATTGACATATGTCCCCACCACACCCGTCCTCAACCTCCCTAAGGAGCGCACCATATTTATCATCCAATCAACTACATTATACATAAATATGTTAATTAACCAATGAACCGATTAACACAAAAAAGTCTGTATGGGAATACCTTAGAAACCAAATTGTACCAGTTTGGACCATTAGACAGGGATGTAACCTATGGCCTCTCTGTTGCCTACAGTTGTTCAAAAAATACGAAACTTATCAACCAGTATTGCTGTTTTACCCGCTTACGTTGTCTCCTCTGTCGGTCTCAGATGAAGACAGCAACATGGCCACGTCTCCGTTGCCTGACGCCGACTCAGAGCCCTCGATAAGGATGCCGGTTGACGAGGAGGAGAGGTGGCTGGATGCTCTAGAGAAGGGAGAGCTTGACGACAATGGCGAGCTCAAGAAAGAAGTAGATGAGTCTCTGCTCACAGCCCGGCAGGTGAGGACTGAGGACGCTCTCCAAATATCATAGTGTTTCCCATACATAAGATGATTCTGGCAGGCTGTCTAGGTATAATATGTCCCACGAGCGTCTCAAATGTGTACTATTTAAAAATAAAATAATATTTGAAATATATATAAAACGACAGCGATAATCATCGTCATATAATTTTGCTACGCTAAGAAAAACATTCTATAAAAATTGATAATTTATACCGTAATTACCACCCGACCACCGGCGAAAATGGGGCGCGAATGCAATGAAAACACAAAATACTGATCATATAGTTACCAAAATAAATTCTAGATTTCTCATGCTACAAATCAGTGTTTTTCAACAAGGGCAATTAGTGTGCCGTGGGACCTTCTCTCTCGTGCCGCAGAAAAATGCCCAATTTTGATCAGCTGGGTAACTGTAACACTCATCCATATCAGTAGGTGCCAGCTTTTTTTTATCCAGTACCATTAAAATAAATCCGGTGTATTGTGTAGATCTCCAAATATATCGGCGATTTTCAATCTTGCGTGTGTATTTATCAAAACAGGATTTATAGATCTTGAGTAAAAAGCAAACAAAAAAACGGCCTTTTTCAGCTCATGAGGTTGTCCAGGGAGATATTTTATTTATATACGAATATCGGCTTGTACCCTATATATATATATATATATATATATATATATATATATATATATATATATATATATATGGCCAACATCGTGGCGCAGTGGTTAGTGCGTGTGCGGCACAGGTCATGAGATCGAACCTCCTGTGTGGAGTTTGCATCTTCTCCCCGTGCTTGCGTGGGTTTCCTCCGGGCACTCTTGTTTCCTCCCACATCCAAAAACATGCATGTTAGGTTGATTGGCCGCTCTTAATTGTCCCTAGGTGTGAATGAGCGAGTGAGTTGTCTGTCTCTGTGTGCCCTCCGACTGGCTGGCAACCAGTTCAGGGTGTCCCCTGCCCACTGCCCGAGGATGGGCTCCAGAACCCCCACGACCCTACTGAGGATAAGTAGTGCAGATAATGGATAAATGAAGATTTTATATATATATATATATATATATATATATATAATATTATATTCCTAATGAGGCTGTTTGAGATTTTCAAAAAAGTAAGAAAATAAGATAATGAAAAGTAAAACTTTAATTTACCTATTTTTATATTTTACTAAAGTAAATAAATAAAAAGTTGGAACATAATAAAAACACATTTTGATCCAATGTCAGCCAATTGTTGCCGTTTTAAAGTATCTTTATTAACTTGTTGTTTCAGTCTAGAAAAACAAGATAACTATAAAGTCAAACATGAAAACTTGTTAAAATATAGTAAAATCCAAGACTATAGCAAAATCGTAAACCAAAATGAATAACTTGGAACATGGTGACTAGAAATTATACAATCAACGTTATAATGTAAAAATAGGTGACATGATGACTTGTGCTTAAAAAATACAGAAACCTAAAAACCCTGAAAGTGGTGCCGTAATTAATTTCAGACATGTTTGACAGGTGTGCCTTGAGATTTTTTAATGAAAAAGTGTACCTTGCCTCGAAAAAGGATTAAATGATCGCAAACAGAAGGGTGTGTATTTTCTCTACTCATTTGTCAGTCATGTGGAATCTTATAAAGTCACCCCAACCCCCCCATGCGGTCGTTGTGCACAATGTGGTGCACAATGTGATAAGACGGCTGGGTAAAATATGACATTGAGGAGCGTCACATTTTCCCCAATATGAACATTTTCAACTTAAAGTCATCGGAAAAAAAGGTTTGTGCCAAGTGTTCCACGCAGCATAGCCTACAAACGTGGCGCTGCCACTGCAAGCATTTAAGAAAATTTGATCAAAGCAGGAAAACGCTTTGATGGATGAGGGCCCTAACTGTTGCTCATAAGTTGTGCGTTACGATAACCTCCTGCAAATCATTGAAGAACCGGCATCCTGTCATAGCAACACTCACTAAAGCAGCGTTACATCTCGCAATGTTAAACTCTGGATTTCTGATACACTTAAAACTTCGGCCAGTCTCCAAGCACTACCTTGTTAATATTTTCACCTAGTTATTTTAATGTTCTTTGTTATTTTTCCCTTTTAAGTCGTTATTACATCTTTATCCTGTGGTGCCGCATCTAATGTAAGCAATGTTCACTATGTTAAACAAGTAAATTCTAATCCTGGAGGATGCAAATATTATCCCGGGTTTGCCTAAGGGTTCTTAAAATGAGAGTTAACTACAACATGTGTGAAGAGGAAATAGATTTTTAATTTTAATTTAATTGGTTTAGGACTGAATTTGCTGGTGACTGAATAGATAGATAGATAGATACTTTAATCATCCCCGTAGGGAAATTCACACTTCTAGCAGTCTACCCTGTTGTTTATTAACAGATGAACATGATGCCCTAGGGGTGCTTGTAGCGAAGTGGATGACGTCACGCCAGTCCAAAAATTCGACATCCCTGCTGCAGATGGAAAACTTTACTTTGTGAAAATCCAGGGATACACCACCTTGTGTTAGCAAGTCCGCCTCCTCTCCGATTCTCCCCGGCTTTCGTCTCTGTTTAGCGGCGTTGAAGCCGGATTGCTCCGGGTAGCTCCGGGTGGCTACACGTTAGCGTCCGGAATGCTAAACGTGAGCCACGTTTCCGCAAAACACAGCAACTGCGCTCCCTGTGCGCTTCGATGTTTTCCACCAGCACTCGATGATCTTATTTGGTCGTGAGTTTGCATTTACCATGATTACGGATGGTACCGAAGACTTATAACGCCGCTAGCCGCTTCGCTAGCTCCGGCTTTTCCTCCACGATGGGCCCCTTCATTACGCCGGCACGAGAAATCTTCAGGGCAAGGAGTTAAAATTCCTTGAATACACGCATTTCTTGTGCGTTAAAACCCATGTCCATAGGATAGAAGTAATCCATATCAACTAGTAGGTGGTGCTGAAGATCCACCAGAATTAGTTTTAAATACTGTAGTCTCATTTATCTCTTAAGGAGCAATTCCTCAAAACATTCTACTGGTATTTTTATTTTTAAGTTATTCATTTTGCAGTTAATTGACTTTGATCCACTAACAACTTAGGCCAGTCAGCAAACAACATAGTTTGATTCTATACAAACTACAATTTATTGTGTTGTGTCAATAGTGTTTCTTTGGATTGGTCATTCATATCAAAATCAATGAACTGCAAAATTCCCAACTTAAAACTAAAATACCACAGACATGTTTTGAAGAAATGCTACTTAAGAGATAAATGAGATGATAAATTATTATTTTATTTATTTTCCCCTGCCTCTACCCCGATCAATCACGGGTCGGCTGCCATACACACATGCGGCCTTTGTATGGTAAATGATGCATTGATAATTTTACCCAACCGATGTGTCGCAATACCCGTTGTTTGGAGTAATTAGGTGACCAAACCCCCCAATTCCAAGCCCTATCACTGAGCACCAAGAAGGGGGGCAATGCATACCAGTGTTACAAGTCTTGGGTATGACTTAGCCGAGGAGCACCAGCAACCTCCCAGTCCCGGGGTAGGCCCAATACCCAAAGACCATCGAGCTGATGATAAATCTATTTCAAACTATCTGTTTAACACTAATTCTGTTGAATATTCAGCACCACCTCCTGATTGATTCGGTCACCAGTAAATTAAATCCTAAACTAATTAAATAAAGTAATTTCCTCTATACACATGACAAAAAGCAGCATATAGTTGACCATCACATGTTCATCTGGAGATGGTAGAATGTCGTGTATTTTTATGTAGATGTCGAAAAATATATTTCTGAAATTATTAAGTCATAATTCTCACAATGGCAAAAAACGTATCCTATTTAGACTCAAAGTGATGAAATTCATTACACGACTAAGCGTGCTAATACTGAACAAATGACATAAATGCCTGACCTTTTGCTATTTCTTATTGCCTCACATAATGTGGTATTTGTAACATCTTGACTAAACCTTGGGTGGGGTAGGGTGGAGAAAAGGGAGGATGAAACTGGCCCTGACTGAGGTTTTCACTGTTTCAGAAAGCGCTGCTCCATAAGCAGCAGATCCAGCCCCTTCTGGAGCTCCCAATGGGCTACAAGGAGAAGGAGATGACCGCCGAAATGATGCAAAAGCGCGAAGAGCGCGCACGCAAGCGGCGCTTGCAGGCTGCCAAGAAGGCGGAGGAAAGCAAGAACCAGACCATTGAGAGGCTCACTAAGACCAGCAAGGCCAAAATGAAAAGCGCTCGCGAGCGCAAGGCCAAGCACAGCCCGCGCCCCACCGTCCGCTACAGCGACTCCATCCGAGGCCTAACAATCTCCTTCCCGCCAGGTGTTCTTCTTCCATTTGCTGCTGCTCCATCCCCTTTGCCCCCGCCCCTCCCCGCTGGGTGCGGGGTGAGTGGCTGCAGCAACCCAAAAAGATACAGCTGCTCTAAAACAGGCGTTCCGCTCTGCAGCCTACAGTGCTACAAGAAAAACAGCCAGCTACTAGGCAGGGCTAATCACTAGGCAGGGTTTGCACAACAATAGTTTGAGTAAAGAGTTGTGCAATCCAAATTCAATCCATGTTTCGAAATTTTTGGTTTCAGGTTGAATTTCCAACCGTCCCTTAGCTAGCTCCTGGCTTACCCAAGCTTTTCGCTGGTGAGAGGTGTCAAGTGGCCAAAGCTAAGGAGAGGCGGAAGGCCATCTCCACTGGAATCTCGGATACAGAGTCATGAAAGCAAACGTAGAACTCTTGAGGGGTGGGATCCTGTGACCATCTCCTGCAAGACCAAGTCATAGAGTTAAGCTCAAGTACGTACGGACGGATTTATTCCTGCTCCTCACTGTGGACGTACCCGACCACCCAGTACGTCAGCGGGGGAGCGTTTTTTTTCTGCTCTGTCCAATTTTCAGGCGCACACTGGAACAAAACTCCATGCTCTTTGACTCGGCCAAAGTTCTGAGGCCGCTCAGTCCCCAGCTGTCCCTGAAAAGGGGACAGACACAGTGACATCATGAGCAGATTAAATCTAAGTGCTTCTTTGCTTTATCCAATTTTCCGTCTTCACTTACGCCTGGTAACTGCCACTTTGCTAGCCTGAATATACCTCTTTTCGACAGTACCAGTTAAGTGCCAAAACAGGCGCCATACAGGTTGTGGGCCGGATCATTTCCACTTTCGTTTCGGTTCTACAACTATTAAATCAAAGTAATGCAAATGAGAGACCTGTGTAACACGTTTGGATGGCCAATTTTTCTGTTTTCTCATTTACATTAACTCGTTCACTGCCAATACTGGCTGTAGATGTGAAAGATCCGTTTTAAATTTAGTGCCATAGACTGTTTTAGACATAAATTTTCCTTTTGAGTAGGCTGGCTTAGAGATAGTTAGCTGGCTGGCGTTGAATGAATTAAACAAGATGATATTTGTCGCCTTTATTTCAATGCCTAGCATGGAGAGGCAGCGAGATGTATATTGATGGGAAGAGTCTTGTCCTTTTGTGTTGGTAATTATATTTAACCTCTCTTAACATTTTGAGATTGCAGAAAGATGAACCAGCACAATATTGACTGAATTAAGCCTCGTCATTAAAATTTACAGAGAAAAGTATTAAGCAGGTGGCCGCGGTTTAACATTCATACAAAAAATATATTTAATTAAACACAGGAGGAAAAAAAACAATGTAATGGCACCAATGGCATAGCTAAACAAAGCCCCCACTTTCTAGCGCGAACACACGATAGTTGCAAAATAATGATGTCTGACACTTCGGAAATGGAAAACTTTAGTCAGGAAAGAGTTAAATGGAATTGTCAACATTTGGCTTCTAGGCAGCAGAACCGATATTGTGGAAAGGAGGCAATATAGACCCTAGCATAGCCAACATGACATTAGTATCTAAGCTGATCGAAGAAAAAGAAGAGAGTTGTGCATTTAAGCAAAACCACTGGATGGAGGCACTCACCAAAAAGCTCGGGTTGCACCACACACTTCATATCAAGTCAAGTGAGAAAAATTAAACGTTTATGATTGTTGCTATCAAGTCCATATTATCTATTGCATCAGCAAAATATCTTGTTATTTTCTCAGCTTCGGCTAACTGTTAGCGTGTAGTCTAAATGCCCATGGTAGCCCGCTAAAAACTGCGTGGGTTGAAAATAAAAACAGGAATGTATTGCAATTAATCTTTGTGCATACAATAAATATATATCTAAAAAAACAATAATGACACGAATAATTAAAGATATATAATAGATGACTTTGATTGTGTGCCCAACAATTGTTTTTATTTTCAACCCACGGTTGGCTGAAGCTGAGAAAATAAGATCCTTTGCTGATATAACAAGTAACATGTGCTCTATAGCAACAATCATAAACATTTAATTTCACTTACAGGGTTACCCAGGATTTTTCCATTCAAATTTACGACTTTGAGAGTTTTTCAAGACCACAT
Organism: Urocampus carinirostris; assembly: GCF_059441175.1. Lineage (NCBI taxonomy): Eukaryota > Metazoa > Chordata > Actinopteri > Syngnathiformes > Syngnathidae > Urocampus > Urocampus carinirostris. Next base: position 34,336,329 of record NC_142359.1, read on the forward strand.
CCAATGAAATCTAAGACTAATCTTGCACCTATTTTGGCATACATTTATGAAACAATGCAAAAGAATGTGTCAATCTAAGAATAACTGCATAAGACAGGAACAAGTTTCAGTACTCCGACGAGGACAGCGCGTTAGAAACTGACTACATAAAGCTCCAATGTAATGATGCATTTTCGAAAATGCCGAAATCTGGACTTTCTGACCGACACATAGCATTTATTGGTCAGAGATCTAAAAAGTAGGAGAAAATGAAAAATAATTTACGACACAACGTTCCATGTTTTACTTATTATAGAGTTATTAGCTGGATCACACAGATAAGTCGGAAAAACTAAGACAATTGAAAGCAAAATTTAAGAGTTGTAAACAAAATTTGAGACATATTTAAGGCCTTGATTTGCGGTTATCAAATTTAAGACCACGGGGAACCCCGTCTTTATGGATTGTCTGATATGAAGTGTACGCTGTAAACCTGAGCATTTTTGCTTCGTGTCTTAGTCCAATGTCTCTGCTTTAATCCGCAATTCTCTTTCCTTTAAGAGGAATGTCCGCTGGGATCCCGTAAAACTTTAATTTACGATCACTAATATTTTTTCTCCGACTCTGGCACACTAACACACATGACGACAGCTAGCAGCTACGACAGCGTTCTTTTCCCGTCTTCTGACGAGCACAAGTGTTTTTTTCCCCTCCAGTCTAAGCCCCACCCACCGGATAAATCCCAATATTTACTAACAATTAAAATGGTCTATAGGGGCTTGAATAGAAATGTTTCAAGCACCACAGTTAAATTGAGCCTAACCGTTATCCACTTACCAGCGACGCAATGTCTTCACGGAACAAGGCCCGGATGGAGAGGCAGCAGCGGTAAAAGTTGCTGAGGAGCGATGGACGCAACGCCCTGTCGAGTTGAGCTTCTTCTGTTGCCATGGGCTGGATAAAGATTCCCTGGACTGTCTCCATGAGGACGTAGTGAAACAGGATGCTCTCAGCACCGGCGCTCATTCTGTCACATGATTCAAGGAAAAACATCATCTCAGAGCAGCAACATTTGGAACGTGGGGACGCTCAAACCTGCTGGCGTCCGACATCACATCTTGGTCCTTCCAACTCAGAGTCTTCATCAGGGTGCCAAGAGGGAACGGCTTGAAGTACTTTTTCTGCTAGGAAAAAAGGACAGTCTGTTTTCGGATAGTCTGTTGAACGAGATCCGCTCGCACCCTTGCTGGGGTAATGTTTTTTGGATTCAGATAAAGCATTCTCTTGGTCAGGGAGCAAAAACAATCCCGATCAGAAGCACATTTGCATTTAATTAACATGCAACCTGGCAATTTTTGTTAAAATGAAATGATTCCCATTTACAAATTTGTATCCAACTTTCAACCTTTTTTTGTGAAAAACAAAGCATTTCAACGTAATTGAAATATTTAGTGCACTGACAATCTTCATTTTGATTTTTGCGAGGCATAACTACAAACGACTAAGCCGGATTGTGTTTAAGGAAGAGAATTGTGCCAAAACCAGTGGTTTCCAAAGTGGGGTCCACAGACTCCCAGGAGGTGAAAAACGTCTTTCCGGGGGGTTTGCGACACGATGTCTTTGAGTCATAAAAAAATATTTTTCTGGAGAAAAGAACAAGTTTTTTTTTCTTTCTCACTATGTTTCACATTCTATCTATCCTATTTTGAGCCGAGCCTAGATGAGTGATTCAGGCAGCGGCACGCCCCAGCCCTACAGTGCCGGTAGCTCAGCAGAGAAAGAAAGGAGAGAGAATATCTCATCTCATCTCATTAGCCGTACCGCTTATCCTCATTAGGGTCGCGGGGGGGCTGGAGCCCATCCCAGCCATCTCCGGGCAGTGGGCAGGGGACACCCTGAACTGGTTGCCAGCCAATTGCAGGGCACACGGGGACAGACAACTCATTCGCTCATTCACACCTAGGGACAATTTGGACCGGCCAATTCACCTGAAATGCATGTTTTTGGAACGTGGGAGGAAACCGGAGTGCCCGGAGGAAACCCACGCAAGCACGGGGAGAACATACAAACTCCACACAGGATGTCCGGAGCTGGATTTGAACCCACGACAGGTTCCCATGACATGAACTGTGCTGCACAAGCACTAACCACTGCGCTGCCGTGCTGCCCGAGAGAGAATATGTGTGGTTATATAGCTCTTTAACAGGTCACGGAGGTGTTTTACAATGCACATCACACTTGACCTATTTACACACTCAAACATGATGTACCCCAGTTCAACACAAATGCATGGGTGATGCCCAAAGCTTTTGTTTGAGCTTCGGAGCATTCCACGGACCCGATTTGCGGGTCATGGTTTATTACCTTGAAGATGCTTCCCCTGGCGTCTGAAGAATCCGTATGCCCTCCTGGAATCTTGGTTGGCGACCCCGAGGGGCCCTCAGGGTGACCCTCGATCCCGGGTTCAGACCGGGCGGTCGGCAAGAACTCGTCTGCGCAGAAGGAACGCAAAGCTGCGGGATCTCTCATATGCTCCTCAATTACCTCCTCCATGCTCTCCAGCCGTCGCAGCGTGTTTTTCACCTATAAATTAGCCTTTGTTAAGGTTGCGCAATAAGGATCGACAAATGCGGGCTTTAGTATTAAGAGGAGGCCGATAACAGATATTTGGAGCAGATATTCATTTGCTGCAAAAGCTTGAAACATGGCGTGAGATTTTTTTAATAATGCAAAAAGAAAATTCAAATACGCCTTTAATAGCTCTCTGAAATGTTTTTGAGTAAATAAATTAGAATTTTAACACAACTGACATGACTAATCTTTCATTTAAACCAAAAACTAACAGTGTAGGAAATAAAACATGGCTCACTCATATTAAGGTAGGCTACATAATAGCTTTCTCCTTTTTCATAACAAATAAATAAAATGTCAACGAAACAAAATGACTAAATAAACTTAAAACTAAAAGTACATAGAAATTTTAACAAAGCTCACGAATATAAAAGTGTTATAGAGCCAGATTGACGAATTAATGTTGTGGTAACAGCTAATCACTCAGCCTTCCACTTCACCACAATCACATGCTTGATTGACAACCTAATGTTAAGATAAGAGCTAATATATCAGTCTAATATATCAGTCTCATGTTTCCCTAAAACAAGTTACCTACACTTTTTACGCTATTTCTTAATCACAGACTTTTCTACCACGACAGACTTTTTAAAATCTCAATACTATTATTGGTATTGATTGTCAGGCATGTCGGGACTCAGGAGCTAGCAGAGCCGCCTTTATTTCCCTACTTCAGGTCGCTTATCTAATCAGAAGGGTTGGGACGGGTAGCATGTGAGACAGAAAGCAGGAGAGGGAGATAGACTTCGCTTTATCTGAGCCTAAATAATCAGCCCGTTGAATGAATGAAAATGCCGATATGGAGAGCCGTCAAATTCCAGAATATCGTAATAATCTGCCCGCCTGACAATCTGTCCGCCTGACAATCGGCCTTCCCAAACCTGCAAGCACCACACCTGAGCTACATAAACGCAGTCGGGTCCTGGAGTTGCAGCGCATGATGCCGTGCAGTCTTTGGCCTCCAAAAGTATGCATAGCGTCCACAATCTCTGTCAAAGGACACACACACAATTCCAATTTAACTCTGCTTGTTCTGCCTTTAAAAAAACAAAAAATAAAAAAACAACAGAACATTTTGAGTAAGTTGCTCATTTCAAGAGATACCGTCCTATTCTTGTTGACTATGTGTTAAGGGTTAGAATTACTTGTAATTTTGGTTTACATCTGATTCAAGTAAATAGCGGTAGCATCGCTCGATACTGATCCCATACAGATACATTTTGGTTATAAATGTCAAGATTGTTCATTGAGTTTATTATACAATAAACACAGCACAAAGATGTTAGGCACTAAAATGATTTGACTTTTTACTAAATAACTACAAAGCAAATGTTAATAGTATAAAAAAACATTCCCACAACTTTCAAAACAAAAGTCAAGACAAGAAAAAAACAACAAAAGGCCGCAATGAAACAAAAACACAAATCCTTAATAAAATGTCAATAAGACAACTAAAATAGATTTTGAAATTAAAGTCGTTCAAATAAAGTGTAATTTGGCTCTCATCGGTTTGGCTCCTTTGCTACAGTGAAATCGGATTAACAGGTTTTTGGTCAGAAATAGAAGCATGTTTATATTTTTGGGTTGCTCTCTGTAGGGTGAACGTTTTTGCAAGTGTTTATGTAAATTTCTGTTTTCGCCACAGTTACGGAACATTTTAAGAATCCACACTTAGCTACGCTTCCTGTTTGCCAGTCAATATTAACTTAATTTGGTTAATCGGATCAATCTGGCTGCTCTTTCACTCTGAAGCTGACAGTCTCTGCCTGTCAGGGAGAATGCCGCAGCCCTATGCCATATGTGATCTTTGAAAGCTATAGGTTTCCGATCCTGAGCTAGGGGTTTGCCTCAGTTGCTCAGGCATAGACTCAGAGGGTGCTGGGTGAGAGAGAAAAGGGAGTATTTTAACTTTGCAAGGAAACATGATTCAAGGAAATTGGTGGCGGAGTGAAGTATCAATCCCAGAGCAATAAGATTGATCCAAACCAATTAGTTGATCGACCCACCCACCCCTGTTACGTGTCTTTTATATTCATTGGTCCTTCTAATCTGTTCTCAGAACAGGGTTTATAAGTGTGCATAAAATGTAACTAAGTGACAGGCTGCTTCACCCCAAGTGTGTGAAGGAGCGGTTCCGCAGGTCCTTCCTTCCTGCAGCCGTCAGACTATATAATAAGCAGCACACCTGCTATTGGAAATATTCTGGTTTTTATTTTTTATATTTTTAAATACTTGTTTATACTGTTGATGTTCCTAGCTGTTATTCATTGTCTTACTGCTTTAACAAAAGAAATTTCCCCATTTTGGGACGAATAAAACTTATCTTAGTGTAACGGGTGTAATAATAACTTTTATTTTATTGAAACTCCTGCTAAAATATGTGTATAGTTTTTGGTAAATGTCCTGCAATGCTGAGTCCAACAGTGCCATCTGCTGGTATGGGGTGGGGTTTGGTTTTGGCTTCTAACATGTGACCAGGAGGCGGGGTTTGTTGTCAGTTTTACCAGAGTACTACAAAGAGATCAAAGAGATCAGACCCAGCAGAAAAAGCTAATGTTGTGACTCATCCATTTGCAGAAACTGTAATAATAAAAACCTCATCATCCAGTCCAGCGTGAATGTGGATCTTTGGTGGGACACGCACACCGCGGTTACATTGGTGCCGTGACCCGTGACTTCATTCAAACTCTCCGAACCGAGGACTGTCCTACCTGCCACATCGTTTCATGAAGCCATCAGCTCACAGTATTTAAAATTGCTATACAGTGACGTGTTACTCAGGCTACTGATTTATTTTGTGATTTTGACTCATTTACATATTCGAAACATGTTTAATCAGAGAACGAGTGACATTTCTGAGGGTGTAGCTGATCAGATGAAAAATATTATTCAGGAGATAGGACATAAATTGGCTGATAGCATATTCTCAAATATTCAGTCACATAATATAGTAGCTCCTAACGCTGCTGCCACACAAGATGTAGCAAACAGATTGAGTCAGGTGGTTACGCAGAGAAAGGTTAAGGAACCGCCGTCATTTATTGGGGATGGCTCAGACTCAATAACAATACATGAGTGGGAAGATCTAATGAGGACATTTATTAAAAGGAGTAATGTGAGACTTGAAGAGCAAGCAGAGGAAATCCTTATACATTTGAGAGGAAAAGCTAAAGATGTAGTTAGGTTTGGCATTAGAAACAGTAATATAGACGTCTATACCCGCCCTGACATGATTTATAGTCTTCTCAGGAAATACTTTAGCTGTACCAAGTACTCTGCTGTCCCTTTAGCTGACTTTTATTCAACTTTGCCCAAAGACCAGGAAGACCCCTATGACTACTGGCTGAGACTAAACAGAGCAGCTGACCTTGCCTCTGAGTGCTTGAGTGAGCAGGGCAAAACATTTGACAACCCTGAAATAGAGGTTACTCGCATGTTTATTAGGAACTGCCCATGCAAGGAACTGGCACTCACTTACAGATCAAAAACCATCGAAAAGTGGTCAGCATGTGAGGTACTAGAGGTGCTGAATGAATACCACGCTGAGAAGAGCTACAAAGCAAATTCCCTACAACAACCTGCGAATAGAGCGGAAATTGCAGTACACAAAGCTGAGGTGAACCATGGTCCAACCCTCGTGCACGAGCCACCTCAGACTTCGAGCCCACAGTATGTCTCTCTAACGGACGTTATTAGTATGTTGGAGAAAGTTCTGATACGTGTTACCTCGAACCAGTTTCAAGAGAGAGGGGGAGCTCCAACCAGGCGACCTGGAGCCAGAATCAATGGTTTCACTGCCAAGCCATGTATCATTTGCAAAGAGGTCGAACACAGTGCTCTCTCTCATTGCCGAGACAAAAACGTTTGCTTTCACTGCCATGCCCCAGGGCATTCTCGACGTGATTGTCCAGTGACGAAAGTTGTCCCGCTGCCTCAGGGAAACTAACTGATCTGCGCTTAGGGGAGAACAGTGCAGATCAACTGAGTATACCTCCCACCACTAATGTGAAGCCTGACATGCAAGATAATAAATCAATTTATGAGATGTATAGCAACAAGATACCTCCATCGAAGAAGCTGATCTTTCAGGGGTTTCAGAGAATAGCGGAGACTGACGAACTGTTTTACACACCTGTACTTGTGCAAGAAGGCCCCACTTTCAGAGCGCTGTTGGACAGTGGGTCGATGGCTTGTACAGTAAGTGAGGACACGGCTAAGTCCCTCTTGCAGCAATTCCCTGATATGATGAGTTACACGGCCGATGATTATGTCATTGTAGGCTGCGGTGGACACCAAGTTTCTCCCAGAGATATGTACGACATTCACGTCACAGTTTACGGGTGCCAAATGATAATACCAGTAATGGTGGTGCCAGGCCAGACAGAACAGATGATCTTTGGCAGCAATGCCATCAAATATATTTTGACTCAATTGAAAAGTACTGATGGCTATTGGAGATTAGTTTCCACTCCTGACAACGGTCTGTCCGATAACCACAGTCAATTCCTGTCAATGCTTTCCAACACAGAGAGATGGAGAGGTGATTGCATTCCAGACAAGGTAGGGACAGTAAAAATCAAGAGTTGCGTGACGCTGAATCCACGGACCGAGTACGTTATTTGGGGCAAGTTACCTGAGTTGGCCGGGACGTCTGCGGGAAGTACAGTGGTCGTTGAGCCAACCCAATCAAAGGCTGGGCCCAGACAAGTCCTTGTCGGACGAGTTGTTACTCCACTCTGGGGAGATGGATGGGTGCCTGTTAAAGTCTTTAATCCCACGGACAGAGTTGTGGTGCTGAGGAGAAACAGGAAAATTGCAGATGTGTCTCCTTGTATCGCAGCGGAAGACCTGCCCAATGCAGAGGAGGTCAAGTGCAACGTGCAGAGTGTACAGAGCAAAGAGGTCCGACCCAGGTCAGAAGAGGACATGATGCGTACATTGGAAGCTCTGGGACTGCAAGACATTGACCTGAAGTCATGTGAGGTTTCGCTGCAGTGTAAAGACAAGCTCCTTCATATCATCGAACAATTCGAGTCAATCTTTTCTCGCCATAAGATGGACTGTGGAGAGGCCAAAGAGTTTGTACATCGTATCCACCTTGTTGATGATAAGCCGTTCCGTCTACCCTACAGACGTATACCACCAAGTCAGTATGAAAAACTGAGGACAACTCTGAACGAGATGGAAGAGAAAGGAATTATTCAGAAGTCGACTAGCGACTATGCATCTGCGCTTGTTCTCATATGGAAGCGGAATGGAGAACTAAGGGTATGTACTGATTTCAGAAGGCTTAATGCAAGAACCATAAAGGATGCCTACCCACTACCGCATCAAGCTGATGCTTTGGCCGCACTTGGGGGAAATGCCTTTTTCTCCACAATGGATCTGACGTCAGGCTACTACAATGTCCCCTTGCACCCTGACGACAAAAAGTACACGGCATTCTCCTCACCATTCGGGCTTCACGAGTACAACCGGCTCCCTCAGGGACTTTGCAACAGCCCAGCAACATTTATGAGGATGATGATGTCGATATTTGGTGATCAGAATTTCATGAGCCTATTATGTTACCTCGACGATCTGATGGTGTTTGCCCCCACAGAGGAAGTTGCACTCCAACGCCTGCAGATGGTGTTTACTCGCCTCAAGGAACACAACCTCAAGCTCGCACCCAAAAAGTGTTTTTTCCTCAGACGGACTGTGAAATTTCTTGGGCATGTCATCAGTGAGGATGGAATTCGGACTGACCCCGAGAAGGTGAGAGCGATAAATGACGTACAAGTCGCTGATCTAATGGAGTCGGATGGCAAGACGCCATGCCCTAGTAAAATCCGATCTTTTCTAGGCATGGTGATGTATTTCCAAAGCTTCATTGAAGCATGTTCTGCGAAGGCAAAACCTCTGTTCAGGCTCACATCTGAATCTGATGACAAGCATAAGCGCAAGAGAGCCCGCAAGAAAGGTCAAGTGAAGCTGACGCCTGCAGATTGGTCCGATGCATGCCAGAACGCCTTTGAAACACTGAAGCACGACCTTGTGACAGGTGTCACTCTGGCCCACCCAGATTTTGATGCCCCGTTTATTCTGGCTGTCGACGCATCCTTTGATGGGATTGGAGCAGTCCTGTCACAGCTGCCACCTGGTGGAAAAGTAGCCAGACCAGTCGCCTTTGCAAGTAAGACGCTCTCTCGCTCCCAGCTCAACTACCCTGCACACAGGCTCGAATTTCTTGCCTTGAAATGGGCGGTATGTGATAAATTCAGCCATTGGTTGAAAGGAAGACACTTTACCACGTGGACCGACAATAACCCACTGACATACATTTTGACCAAACCAAGACTTGATGCGTGTGAACAGCGGTGGGTAGCGAAGCTTGCTGCATACAATTTTGACCTGAAGTACATTCCCGGCCCAAAGAACATCGTAGCCGACGCTCTGAGCCGTGAGCCATTTGTACGGTCATGTGTGGGTCATCGCCTTGTTACCGAGCCCTATACTTCGCTCTTGGACCAAGTCAACGGGGTGAACAACAGTACTGTGCAAGAGGTGTTCAGAGTATCCAACAATTGTCACGCTGTTGTAGACGAGACTGCTGGGACATCAGACGAGTCAGTAAAAAGGGCAATTCCATCAGGCTCCAATGGTTCTGTGACATCAGAAGAAGTTGCTGCTGTCTTCAGTGCTCAGTCCACTGGTGGCGTGGGTCAAGTGATGGGAACAGATGCCAACCTCAATCTTCTGCAGAAGGGAGATCAGTCAACGGCACTCCCACAGAGTCAGCTTGTTGGTTTACAAGAACAGGACAACACAATAAGCAGAACCATGTACTTTGTGCATAGACACAAGAGACCTACCAGGCGTGAGAGAGCTGTCGAGTCGCCTAGTGTGATGAAACTACTGAAACATTGGAGCAGACTCACCATACAGAATGGCATGCTCTACAAAATAAGGAAAGATCCTCACATGGCCAAGAAAATCTTCCAGTTTGTGGTGCCTGATTCATTGAAACAGAAAGTCCTTCAAGGTTTACATGACTCAGCAGGTCACCAAGGCCAGAACCGTACTTTGTCTCTGGTGAGGCAACGATTTTTCTGGAATGGCATGGAACGTGATGTTGTGAATTATGTCAAATCCTGTCAGCGTTGTGTAGTAGGGAAAACACCGGAACCACACAACCGTGCACCACTCAAGAACATAGTCACCTCTGAGCCTATGGAGTTGGTCTGTATAGACTTTTGGACTGCTGAGCAAGAGAACAAGTCTGTAGATGTCCTGGTCGTTACTGATCATTTCTCCAAGATGGCGCACGCCTTCCCTTGCAGGAATCAAACCGCCAAACAAGTTGCTCGCCGTCTGTGGCAGGATTTCTTCCTTGTCTATGGTTTCCCACGGCGTATCCACTCTGATCAGGGAGCTAATTTTGAGAGCAAACTGATCAAAGAGCTTCTAGAGATGGCAGGGGTGCAGAAATCCCATACGACTCCGTACCACCCCATGGGAAATGGTATCGCAGAACGATTCAACCGAACATTGGGAGATATGATCAGAACCCTTCCCCCTCAGCCCAAAGCAAAGTGGCCACAAATGCTGCAGCAGCTCACATTCTGCTATAACTGCACAGAGCATGAGACAACAGGGTTTGCACCGTTTTACCTAGTGTTTGGTAGGATCCCTCGTCTCCCTGTCGATGTCATGTTTCAACATGCTAATACCAATGATGCTGTTGTCAGCTACTCTGACTTTGTACGCCATCTGAAGAAAGATCTACATGAAGCTGCTCAGATTGTACAGAGGAATACTCTCAGAGAACAGACTCGTCATGCCAAGCTGTACAACCGTAGGGCCAAAGGATCACCCCTCGTTGTGGGAGACCGTGTGTTGATCGCCAACAGAGGTGTCCCGGGGAAACGCAAAGTTGCAGACAAGTGGGAGTCGACCCCGTATGAAGTCATATCACTCAAGCCTGATCTCAATGTCTATAGAGTCAAGGATTGTCTGACGGGCAAAGAAAAGGTAGTTCACAGGAATTTGCTGCTCTCTGTTAGCTTCTTGCCCTTAGAGGATGATCTGGCCAGCGAATCTGAACACTCAGAGTCTGACGCTGCTATGCATGGAAGTGATGTATGCCCTGATTTACCTGACGCGGTTGAAGACACTGATGTCCGTACAGTAAACTGGGTGATACAGGCAGGTGAAGAGCAAGTTCATCCAGAGGTAGAGGATAACTCACTAGACAGCAGATCTGATGCCCAGTCCGACTCTCGCAGTGTTGATACATCCAGTCGAGGAAGTCAGCACATCCCCGAACAAGATGTTGACCATACTTCAAGTGACAATACGGAAAGCCCATCACAGTGCTCTGAAAACATGATCCCTTTGGGTATGGGTCTCCCAGACGAGACCCCATTGAACCCTGAACATCCGGACGCAGACTCCCCTGATACTGACTGTTTAGACTTGACTGTCCCAGACCTTCAAGCTCAGGTTAATTGTGGTCAACCTGACCGTTATGGTCTTAGGGTCCGCCAGTCCATCAGGCCTCCTAGTCGTCTAATTTGTCAGATGAATGACCAGTTGGTAGGTGACAATCCTCTGTCTGCAATATCTGCTAGTTCCTAATTTAAGTTCAGTAGAGATACACTTTCAGTTTAAGTAACAAAGCTTGAGTAAGAAACAAGAATTGTGCCTATGTGAGCACTTACAACTACAGGAACAATGTTTGATATTTCAGAGATGTAACAGGCATCTTTGAGTCTGTGCTTAGATAGGAGTTTGATCGCCTCCTTTCTTTTCACACTCCTTTTTTGGGAGAGTTTTAGAACTGACATGCACTTCAGTTTGTTCCTTGTAATACTGTACCAGTTTTCGTGTCTTTTTCATCAGTATTTGCCGTTTTGGCTGTGATTTTTTTTTCTGTTTAGTGTAGCACTCCCATATTTAGCAGAATTTCAGGGGGGTGTATGTAACGGGTGTAATAATAACTTTTATTTTATTGAAATTCCTGCTAAAATATGTGTATAGTTTTTGGTAAATGTCCTGCAATGCTGAGTCCAACAGTGCCATCTGCTGGTATGGGGTGGGGTCTGGTTTTGGCTTCTAACATGTGACCAGGAGGCGGGGTTTGTTGTCAGTTTTACCAGAGTACTACAAAGAGATCAAAGAGATCAGACCCAGCAGAAAAAGCTAATGTTGTGACTCATCCATTTGCAGAAACTGTAATAATAAAAACCTCATCATCCAGTCCAGCGTGAATGTGGATCTTTGGTGGGACACGCACACCGCGGTTACATTAGTATTGTAAGGAAGAAAATCCACTGTTTCTTGGCATATTAGGCCCAAATTTTGAAATTGAATCTTACCTGGCTGACCACAAGGAGGAAACATCGTCCTGGGAGGGGCCGGGAAAGAAAGAGCTCCCGCCAGAGGAGTGGCCGGCATCCTCGTCTGCGGGAGGAGGCAGGCAGCAGACGCTCATGCCGTATGTACACACACAAATCCAGCAGGTCCTCTCTGGCCAGGTGGTTGGCAATCAGATAGGACTGGTAGCGACAAACCAAAGCCAAACCTGAATATCCTTTTTATTTACTGGATTTAAACAAACACCCTGAATGAAAGAAGTCAATTTTTGTTGGTTGAAAAGAAATCGATTCAGAACTTAGACAAGACTGCCCTGAATCTAGACAAATGTAAGTTCATCTAGAGTGACTCAGTCAAAAATAAAGGTGTCATATTTGATCCTAATCTGTTGTTTCAGTTACAAGTCAAAAACATTACTAGAATAGCTTTCTTTGACCTTCGTAATATTGTGAAGATTCGCCAAATGCAGTAAAACTCCGAAATTGAGATGCATTCATTACTTCTCGGCTTGATTTCTGTAATTCAATGTTTTTTAACCACTGTGCCATGCACCCTGGTGTGCCATAAGATATTGTCAGGAGTGCCGTGGGAAATTATCCAATTTGTGTGCATGCGCGGTCTCGAGCCCGGCAGAGTAATCATGTGGTACACTTCCATACCATAAGCGGCAGCAACAGCAGCAGGTAGCTAATTGCAGATTAGTGACAGACTGATAATTGTGGAGTTTCAATTGTGTCTTTCATCAATTGCCAGGATATCAGCACTGTATTCATCCAAACAGGCCCAAGTTTCACTCTGAGTATAAATATGAAATATGATTATAAAATACTTTTATAATAAATAAATGGACACACGGAGTGTAACAGGCTCTCATGGAAAAATATTTAACACGTATGCAATGACAGACTTTTACAAAGAATAAAAAAAATACTTTACTCTTTGTATTTATTTGATTTCCTGTTAAAGAAATTAAAATATTAAGTCATTCTTTAATGTTAAAAAACATTTATATTGTTAATATAAGTTTTTTTTAGGTTTTCAGCAGGTGGTGTGTAGCGGGATTTTTTTTAAATGCAAGAAATGTGCCTTGACTCGAAACGGTCAGCACGGCGGGGCAGTGGTTAGCTCGTGTGCGGCACAGTTTTGAGGTCGTGAGATCGAACCTCCTGTGTGGAGTTTGCATGTTCTCCCCGTGCTTGCGTGGGTTTCCTCCGGGCACTCCAGTTTCCTCCCACATTCCAAAAACATGCATGTCAGGTTAATTGGCCGGTCTGAATTGTCCCTAGGTGTGAATGAGCTGTGTGCCCTGCGACTGGCTGGCAACCAGTTCAGGGTGTCCCCTGCACACTGCCCGAAGATAGCTGGGATGGGCTCCAGCATCCCCGCGACCCTACGGAGGATAAGCGGTGCAGATAATGGATGGATGGATGGATGGAAATGTGCCTTGGCTCAAAACATGTTGAAAAACACTGCTCAATGTATTGATCTCTGGTCTTTCAATGTTAAGCATTTAAAGTTTGCAGTTGGTTCAAAATGTGGCAGCAAGACTTTTGACTAGGACAAGAAATATCACTCCAATTTTAGCTAACCTGCACTGGCTTCTTGTTTGTTTAAGATCTGACTTTAAAGTTCTCTTAATAACATACAAAAGGTTTGCATGGACTTTCTCCCTCTTATCTCTCTGATTTGATTTCCCCGTATGTTCCTGCTTGGACTTTGCTTGGAAAATGCTGGTCTACTTTGACTCCAGAAAGAAATCTGTATGATCGATAGAGTTCTGCATCTGGGCCTTTGTGCTGTGGAATGCTCTGCCACAAAACTTGACCTAAGATACACTTCTATACTATAGCTTTAATTGATGCCGACCTCATACTTTTCTTTCCCTGCCCTTTCCGACTGCCTGGCTGGTGGCAGAATGAGGGAGAGGGACGTATCGGGATGCGTCAGCAGACCAGCACCTGGAAATTAAGTGTGTCATCATCTGCATTGACTAGCTGGCTGAGATGGGAAGCGGTGTCGCCTGCTGTCCCCAACTTCTTGAACAATTTACATATTCCCCACTTTTTCAACCGAGTTATTCCTTAGCCTATATGCCAGTTTCAGTTCAGGGGATGGTGGAATTGGGCCTGTTTAGTCTTTTGAGACATTTTGTGATTAGGGGTACATAAATTAACGTGACTTGACTTCAATTGATTCAATCCAGTTTTCTTGGTTCTTTGTTTCTGAACATAAACTGGACATTGCTTTCTACACTTCAAAAAGATTCTCATTAAAACAATTTTAAACTGCGGGGCAAAACTCACCTGGTAGAAGACACAGGAGCCCAGAATTGAATAGAAACGCCTCAGGCCAAAGTTGTCCTCAGACTGGCAGGTGATAAAAGCGATAAGGTCAAGCAGAAGTGTACGCTGAGCATGGAAAAAAGGCGGTGTGGCTTACCAATGCACCAAAATCAAAGGCCTCAATGTCGGTGAGAATGGAGTCAAAATCTGTCTGAGATGAAAATAGCTGATGCAACTTTCATACAACTTCATGCTTCCATGAACAATAGTCACCAGACATCATGACATCAGCCAATAAAAGGAGACAGTTGAAATACCTTGTACGGTAATTGGCTTCAATGACAATAAGGTCATGCATTGTTAGTTTCATGACTATTTTGTCAGGCGAGGCCTGCTATTTTTTTTAGGATGTACAGTAATCCCTTGTTTTTCGCAGTGGGGGCAAAACCAGTCAAGTAACAACCTTTAGTGATTTATTTAATGCTCTAATATACATTAAAAGCAAAGAACACACCCAATTTACAGGATCAAAATTACAGTACTTCATAAACTTTTTTTATTTTTATCTATTTATTTGTGTTTTTGGGAAAAAAAACTGTAATGTTGCATAAACTACACTTAAGGATGGAAATGATTTCAGGATGCCACCGTTTTTACTCCGGTTGATTTTTTGTCGCCATCATGTGGACGAGCATTTTTTTTTGTTACTGCCTCCCTCCACTAAGACAGTGAAGGAAAAGGCCGTTAACATAGAAAAGATGGCAAACCACATCACCGGGCAGCAAATCAAGGATATTTAGTGCCGGAATACTCAATTGCCTGTGATGAGTCGTGTGATGATTTCTTTATTGCATTTTTAAATTTTGTCTAAGCAACAAAGCATCCTGTAATTCATTATTATTGTAATGAAGTTAAACTTGAGGTGATATCCTACGGCGTGGTGCATCATTATCCAGAGGATGCGTTGCATCCAACTTAGTCATTATGATAGAAGGCTAACATAGCTCATATGGGTACATACAGCATGCGTTTTATTCATTTTAAAGTTTATAAAAGGCTTTTATTTTTTTATGGCTTTGGTCTAATTTGGGTTTTTTTAGGTCCAATATGGCTCTTTCAACATATTTGGTTGCTTACCCCTGGTTTAACTATTCTAAATCCTCAAAGCGGCGAAACCGTGATGAGTGAACAGCGATTCAGCAAGGGATTACAGTAATCCCAATTCAAAATGACATCATGAAAATCACATTGAAAAATAATGGTGTAGCGAGGTCTTGACTAACTTTGATTGGCACTGGGAGCGTGAGCCAGCGCACAGCTGGAAGCCTTTCCAAGAAGACGTCATCGGAGATGTCGGGTAGTGCCATTGTGAGAGAGGATGGTGTTCGTATCAGCCGACCAAACAAAGAGCGGAAGAAGCGGTCCAGCTGTGGCACATGCTCCGTCTTTCCAAAAGCTCTGCGAATGATAAAAGGCATGGTTGGTATCACCAGACGCCTGGAGTGCTTGCCACCCGTCCAACGCGCCCTGTCCACCTGCTCAGCGAGCCGTACATGACTCGTAACGTATGTGCGGTGTCAGCCATCAGCCACTGCAGACACAACAACGGAACCCTGGCAGGACATTTGAGATCTTCTTAGACATTGCCTTTCGAAAAGGAAGCATCCACCCGACCGCCATGAATGGTTTAAGCCTTTCAAGAAGCGCTCACGTCTGGGCAGGAACTCCGATCACCAGTAGAGCGTGGTCTTCCTTCCAGTAGCCCACATGCACAAGATGTTGTTCCAGCATCAGGATCGAGCTGAAAGACACAAAGAACGGGTCGGATGAGAGCAAGAATGCTAAGGACCGAATGATACGGTTTATGAGTATTAAGAGGAAGCCGATAACAGATATTTGGAGCTAATATACATTGCTGTAAAAGCTTAAAAATTGGCATAAGAATTTCAGTAATGCCAAAAGAAACAAAGAAAATTTTGTTATTGACTCATCTCATCTCATCTCATTAGCTGCACCGCTTATCCTCGGTTGCGGGGGTGCTGGTGCCCATCCCAGCAATCATCGGACAGTGGGCAGGGGACACCCTCAACTGGTTGCCAGCCAATGCAGGGCACACAGGGACAGACAACTCACTCGCTCATTCACACCTAGGGACAATTTGGACCGGCCAATTCACCTGAAATGCATTTTTTTTGGAATGTGGGAGGAAACCGGAGTGCCTGGAGAAAGCCCACGCAAGCACGGGGAGAACATACAAACTCCGCACAGGAAGTCTGGAGCTGGATTTGAACCCACGCAGGAGGTTCCCATGACATGAACTGTGCCGCACATGCGCTAACCACTTCGACTCCGTGCTGCCCTTATTGACTCATATGAACCTTTAATAGCTCTCTGAAAGGTTTAACAGTAAATTAATTAGAATTTCAACACAGCAAACATGACTTTCACTCACACCAAAAACTTACAGTGCAAGAAATAAAATTAAGCTTAGCAACAACTCTTATAAAGGTACATAAAAACTTAAATAGCTCCCCATTTTTTTTACAATAAATAAATAAAAATGTCAATACAACCATCATGACTTAAATTAACTTAAAACAAAAAGTACATTGAAATTTTAACCGAGCTGGTAAATCAAAAAGTGTGGGCACTCCTGTTTGGAATAGAATATAACTTTAGTGTCATTGTTATAAAATGGGTTAACATATTGTGTTTAAGAGCCAAATTGACAAACTAATATTGTGTAAACAGCTAAGCACTGAGCATTCCACTTTAGCTGGCTTTTTATGCTCTCTCCCAATCCAAAACACACACTCTTAATTGATAAACTAATGATATGATAAGAGCTAAGATATCAGTCTCCACTTGGACGTGCTTCCCTAAAACAAGTTACCTATATTTTTCATGCTATCTCTTAATCACTTTTTAAAATTTCAATATTATCAGTGGTCTTGATTCACAGCCATGTCTGGCCTCAGGACTTCGAAGAGCTGCTTCTGTTTGCTCTAACTTCCTGCTTCAGTGATTCTGCCCCCGATCGCTAATCCAATCAGAAGCCGCGGGGTGGGTAGGGTCCCAGACAGAGGGAGGGAAGAAAGTAAGAGAAAGGCTCGACTGCATCTGAGACTAAATAATCGGCCTTTCGGATAAATAAAAATGCAGATACCCGACAAATTCCCAAATATTGATGCCGATAATCGGCCTGCCTGGTAATTGATCGACATCTGCAAGGTGCCCTCCTCCTCCCTACCTGACCACATGAGATCCCGTTACACTGTCCAGCATATCGCACAGCGTCAAGAAGATCCCTCTGGCCCCCTTGAGCTGGGCAGCTGCTCCTGACTTTGGGTATTGGTACAGGATCTCCTCCTGCACACATCACAACAAAGGTGGCCACAATTCACCAAATACAAAACTCTGTTGCGGAGGCACCTCTGTACACACCTCGTCCTGGAGCGTTTCAGTGTCCATTTGAAGTGACCGGTACATGACGGCATGTGGCGTAAGCGCTTCTGATCCTGCCTCAACTGGAGCATTGGCCACGTAAACCTTGTCTCCCATGCTGCTCTCCTTTCGGTTGCCATTTTTTCGGACGTTGTCCGACCATTTGGGTTCCTGATCACTGGAATAAAGTAAGTTTAGAATGATAAAGGTGCTGTATCTGAGTCAGATCAGGAGGATTCTCTTGCTACTAGTGAACACGGAAACCAGTGTTTCATGGAGGGGAGAAAACCCAAAACAACAGCCTGGAGGGGATGGGCTGCACTTGCCCAAGACATAACACAGGAAGTGGTGCCTCAACGACCCAGGCAGTTTAAGGACCCAAGAACCAAATAATCTGCCTGTGCCGAAATAGACTATGCCTCTTTAGGGTCAATGCTTGACCCAAAACTGGCTTTTCAACGTAGTTCCTGCTAGCCGCAGGATGCCCTCTAGCCTCAGCTATGGTTCTCACAGGTCTTTTCTGAAAATAGCTCACTATAGTCATTTTCTAGAAAAACGATTTTCTTAGTGGTTGAAAAAGGTGCGTGCCCTAAACCATTTACACTGTATATTCATGATATTGCATGCTAGGGATTTTTGGGTAATACATTTCCTTTTAGTAAGCGATCCTCGTTAATTAAAGTAACCTCCTAACAATGTGCTAATCATTAAAGGTTCCGTATGTAACTTCAAAATATTCTTCTTGCTAACTCCATCTTATTGCGCGTGCAAGTAGGAAAAATTATTTGGGTTGGCATTTGGAGTGTATTTGAAACGGTGCTTATCTTATTTTCACCATTTTCATCCGGGAAGAAAGCAAAAACCGCCAGCACATGCGTGGAATCACTCTCATCTTCCCAATCTCCCCTGCTTCCTTCCCTCTGGCATAATGCGATTTGTGGCCGGAACACCAATTATAAAAGTGAGATAAAAGCAGATAGGTGCAGTAGGAAAAAATATACAAAGGCTCTTTGAACTCAGATGGGCATTGTCAACACAGAAGCTCAGTAGCTTAGGTTGTAGAGCGCTTATCTTGTGACCAAGAGGTTGCAGGTTAAATCCCTGGGTCCTCAGAGTTTAATGTTGAAGTGTCCTTGGGCAAAACACTGAACCCATAAGGCCACAATGGGCATGGAAGCCTCTGGCAATTGGTGCAGGTGTGAACCGTCCTCTCGTGGTCCAGATCCTACCTCTCAGATAGGACGCACTGTGTTAAATATGGTGAAATGACATCTGAGCCCTTTAATGTTACCTGTGGTGTTCCGCAGGGTTCAGTGCTTGGCCCCCTTCTTTTCAGCATTCACATGCTTCCATTAGGTGATATTATTCGCAAGTACAATATCAGCTTCCACTGCTACGCAGACGACACTCAACTATATCTTCCGTTGGAGGAATCTCCCACACTTAACTGTGGAAATTTGGAGGCCTGCCTCATTGAGATAAAAGAGTGGATGTCACTCAATTTCTTGCGTCTTAACTCTGAAAAGACCGAAATGTTAGTCATTGGTCCATCTAAATGCCGTGACTTATTCTCAAAAACTGCTGTGAACATTGACAAATGTCACATCACACAGAGTGACTCAGTTAAAAATTTTGTTGTCATATTTGACCCTGATCTATCCTTTGAAATGCATGTAAAGAAAATTACTGGAACCGCTTTCTTCCATCTTCGTAACATTGCTAAAATCCGTTCAATACTGTCTCGGTCGGATGCGGAAATTATAATTCATGCGTTTGTTACCTCCCGTCTCGATTACTGTAATGCACTACTCTCTGGTCTCCCGAAGTCTAGAATCAAGTCTCTTCAGCTGGTACAAAATGCTGCAGCGAGGCTTTTAACTAGGACAAAAAAGTACGATCACATAACACCGATTTCGGCTAACCTGCATTGGCTACCAGTTAGCCTTAGATTTGATTTCAAGGTTCTCTTAGTATTATACAAAATCATACATGGACTTGCTCCCTCTTATCTTTCAGATCTGATTTGCCCCTATGTCCCGGTCCGAAACCTACGATCTGAGAGTGCCGGTCTTCTGGTGATCCCAAGAGCAAAGAAGTGTTCTGCTGGTTCGAGAGCGTTCTCCATCCGGGCACCGGTGCTGTGGAATGCTCTTCCCCCTGATATCCGATCTGCAACCTCAGTGGAAATGTTTAAATCTAAGCTTAAAACTCACTTCTACTCCATAGCATATGAATAACCTACTCTTCTCGTCGGCTGAAAAATAGTCTGTGTAATATAGTGTAATAATCTGTGAAGCCCTTTGAGACTCTTTGTGATTTAGGGCTATACAAATAAAAATGACTTGACTTGACTTGTGGGTGAACGGGTAAAGTTTGAAGTACACTGTGAAGCTCATTGGAGGTCTTCAGTGACTGATAAAAACCTCTTATTACCATGGTGGCGCCAGCGCCCCCATTTAACAAGCACAATTTGAATTAACGAAACTCTGCAACATTGAATCAAAGTAGTTCTCCAAAACACAAACATGGCAGCAACTTCCCACAATTGAAACTCGCGTGTGGCAACGGACTGATCACAGGAAAGAAATGACACAGAAGGGGCATAATGAGTAATTTGTTTTGTAAAGCATTTTTTGTTATCTGTAACCTATTAAAAATAATTCCTTCGAAGATGACTTTATTAGTTTTGATTGTCAAAGGGACAATGAATTGGGTTACTGACGGGTGATGCATAATGTGGGTCTCTGTCTCCAAGAATTGCTTCACCATCTACCACACAGGCCCATAATACGCGTGGTCATTGTGAAAATAGTGGAAATGTATGGAAAATTGAGGAAGTAAGACCCCAAATCATTTTTGCATGTATGTGTGACAGTTCATATTTCCAGCTCATGTTGGACTGTTCACTCTGCTAGCCTCTGGGAAGAGGTACTGCAGTGTGCGGTGCAGGACCACCAGGCTCCGCAATAGTCTAGTCCCCCTGGCCATTAGACTGTTAAATGGTCAATCTAACATATAGTTAACTTAAATCTAAACGGCTGCTAATCTGACTTTTTGCACTACTGGCAGTTTTTTTTTTATAGCTTGCCACTCCTTGCACATTGCTCTCTGCACTATTGTAATTACAGCGTTATTGTTACAGTGTTAATGTTACTGTGTACCTGACTTGTTAACCTGACTGCCCATTTTGCACATCTGGTTAGCTACTCTTCTTGCACTATCGGCACTATGGTAAAATACTATACGTAGCCAAAATACAATACAACATTATTTATATCTGTACATTCAAGGAAACTGTGGGGGTCAGATGCATCGACATTTCGTTCTGTATACACGTGTACTAGAATGACAATAAAGTAGATCTGAATCTGAATCTGAATCTGAATTTTACAATGTGTCCATGTTCAGTTCCAGTCTCTACTTCATTATAATGTTTAAAAATCAAAGTCCGCGTTTTGTTTTGTTTTTCATTCTAAACCGTTATTACATTGTCTTCACACATATTTAGGGTAGATATTGAAAAATATTGAAAGTTTGGATTGTTCTGGAAAAAAGGTCCCAAAGTAATCACATATAACATGATTTTTGACTCTTACATGGCCAAAATAACAAACAAAAAAATCCAAGCTCCGTGTTTGATACTTGGGCAGTTAAGGGTTAAAAGCGCTATACAAAGGCAGTCCATTTTACATGGAAATTTTTGAATTTTGAACTTTTTAAGGAAACCTCAAACTATGCACCCCAACTCTAACGTTTAAGCAGTGTTTCTTGACAACATGGTTCAGAATTATTATTCAGCTATCTTTGTTACATGTAATGATGGTTAGTTTCGTTATTATTAGGTTCATACTCACTTGATCGATGAGAAGAGCGGCATGTTGCCTTTTCTGGCGACCTCTGACTCCGGCCAGTCAGCAAAACAAATTACTGCCGCAAAGTGTGTTTGGAGCGCTTCATACGAGACCAAATTTTCCCCAAAGTTTCTTTTGGGAAATTAAAAAATAGAAACTTGTTAACAACGATTCGTTCGTAAAAAACAAAAAAAAAACAAACGGATTTTTGTTCAGTACAGTACCAAGCCATAGGAAACGACAGTCGATTATTGATGACGTCATCAGGCGGGTGGTATTGATTCCCAAAACACTTAAAGGAAATTGGCCCTTAATTGGTCCTTTTAAATTAAAATACTATATATTAAATATGTAATATCATCATTTGAGTTTATATGTTGTTATCAAAACCTGACACAAAGTAGAACTCTTTGTGGAACACATAGCGTCCAAATTCTCAAGGTCGGGTTAATTTTGGTTCACCAAAAAACGGACTTAGTATTTATTTTACTACTTGTTTTTTTTAAAAGAAAAAACAACTGATAAAGACTTGTTTTTTTTTTTAAACAATGGCTGATATATGTATTCAACAGAGTGATTTTTAAATAATGCTATCAAACTGTACAACAAACCAAAATACCATGCCAGGGGGGAAAAGGAAAGTTACATAAAAGTGCAAAAATGATTTCAAATATTGGTATTGATGGCCCCCTGGTTCTGGGAAAACCTAATGAACAGCATGCATTGCTTCATTGGAAGGCAATGATGGAGATTTTCCGATCAGTGAATTTACATTTGTGAATGTAAGAATTTCGCTATGATGATGGTGATGATAAGATTGACTATAAAGGTTTCTGTTGGTTTTAACTTAAGTCTCTCAGTCATATATAGTATGTCTAGTACAATATCTTTCCAAAATAGTTTGGAGCCCATCCCAACCATCTCCGGGTAGTGGGCAGGAAACACCCTGAACTGGTTGCCAGCCAATCGCAGGGCACACTGCTGTTTTCTGTTTGTAGTATTTTTGTAGTATTTCTGCAGATGTAGTTTTGGAGTCTTTCCATAGTAAAATCTTTGTAGTATATCCTTAGTTTTTTTTTGTATTACTTGATTTGTATTTTTGTGATATTTTTGCAGTATTTCTACATTCAGATTTTTGTAATATTTATGTTGTATTTTTATATTATTACTGTAAATGTAAATGGTCTGCATTTATACAGCGATTTTCAAATCAATGAAGACCTTCCAACGTGCTTTACAATGTGCTTCACACTTACCCATTAACACACTCACACACCGATAGTAGCGTCAGCCATGCAAGGCATTTTTTTGTAGTATATCTGTCGTATATGTAAAAGTATTTCCATACGAGTATTTTTGTAGTATTTCTTAAATATTGTTTAATACTACTGTAGTTGGTTTTTTTTTGTGTTGCTGTTGTAATATTTCTGTAACTGTGATTTTGTATCATATAGTTACTGTATTAGTATTTTTGTAGTATTTCTAGAGTATTCTTTCGAATCAGATTGAAGACAAAATAATATGTTAGACCCTGTTTTTAAGCTTTTAAGCACTAAACTTAATATTTAGTTTTGTAGTTTATTTTGTAGTATTTTCTTACTACTGTACTTTTGTTGCAGACACACAAAGGGACAATGGGAACAATATAAGGCGCCCGCTTTGAGACTGGGAGGTTCGGGTTCGCGCCCCGGCCGAGTCATTCCTAAGACTTAAAAAGTGGTCGGCGGCGCCCTCTCTTGGCTGGGGCTGCATCGGGTCAGGTGCAATCGACATTTCGTTCTGTGTACATTGTTACACAGAATGACAATACAAGGAAATTATTATTATTATTATTATTATATATATATATATATATATATATATATATATATATATATATATATATATATATATATATATATATACGTGTGTGTGTGTGTGTGTGTGTGTGTCAATATTATAGTTTATAGTATATAGTTTTGTGAACCTGCATGGCCCCTATTGGTGTGTAAGTGTGTGTGTGAATGGGTAAGTGTCAAGCACATTGTAAAGCACTTTGGGAGGTCTTCATTGACTTGAAAAGCCCAAGAAAAACGCAGACAATTTACCATTTACCAATTAAGTGTAGTTTGCCCCACCCACCCACAAAAAAAAGCTATGAACCTAAAAACGCTCCTGGCCTCAGGGGAGAGTCAAAATAAATGAGTTACACAATTTCAGGGTCAGTGGAACAAAATGTACAGTGAACGTCAATATCGGTCATAAACAGTTTTGTATTATGTAATTTGGCGGGGTAAATCCAGTGAATTATTTTAAATGGATTTTCTCTCAATTTGTTTCTTAATAGAGATAAACTGGTTAACAACCCGACTTTTTTTCCAGTCCAACAAGTTTGATTGGCCGGGGAATGCGTAATACGTCATATACGTGCGACATTCGAATTGTTCCAGGAACGTGTAAGTATATTTCACTTACTTGTTGTTATCTGCCAAAGTGTATATATATATATATATATATATATATATATATATATATATATATATATATATATATATATACACTTCTACTAATTTGTATGCACATTGTTTATCCGAGATGGATTCTTTTTCGTTTAGTTGGCAAACATGATGACCGAGGTTGCATCCGATCCGAGTGAAAAGGAGCAGACCAGGGGCTTTTTGGAGACGATGGAGCTGCTCCATATCGATGTGCTTAATGTGGAGGACACGCCAGGGAGAGATACTCCGCCTTTTTCTGTAAGTTTTCGCTTTTATTCGCAGCAGGAAGCTGCATGTTAGGCGAATACTGTCCACCCAACGATATAATTCACAAGACTGAAATTCAACCTCAGATTTCTCATTGTCTGATGCTATTTTATTGACCCTTTGCACACATGTGACCTAACCACGTGACAACGCCATGACGGACGGCAGTAAGCCGTAATAAACAGTTTCCCCGTGGGTGAGACTCACAAACAGTCGACAGCAACAACCAGGGTTGGGTAGGGTTACTTTAACCTGATTACTTTCAATCACTTTTGGATTTAAACCAGCTCGGTGGCCTTGGGGGTATGCCCGCCCCAAGACTGGGAGGTTGTGGTTCAAACCTCGGCCGAGTCATACCTAAGACTTAAACATTGGTACCCGTTGGCTCCTGCTTGGCGTTCAGCATTAGGGGTTGGAATTGGGGGGTTTGGTCACCTAATGCCTCCCAACACCTCAGTTGGGTTGAGCGAGGGGGCTGGGAATCCCTTCCTCTGAATCAATCTCCCTAAAAGAGTCAGAAATGACTCTAGCCACCTCCCACTAGGGGGATATGGCTGTGGTATATATATAAATATATATATATATATATATATATATATATATATATATATATATATATATATGACTTTTGGATTACTCCAATACCAAATATGCTAATAAAAGACAAAAGAAACTAAATATGAATAAAATTATGACTCACAATACGTGGTAATTTTTCTCTCCTGGCTTTGATCTCTTTGATCTCCGGCAAAACTAACATAAAATGCGACAGAAACAAAATGAAAATAAATCCAAACAGCTTGCCAACATCATTTTTGCCGTTCCATGTATTCCGTTACTCCCCAAGCCTGCACAAAATTTAGTAATTTTATTCATATTAAGTTTCTTTTGTCTTTTATTAGCATATTTGGTATTGGAGTAATCCAAAAGTAATTGAAAGTAATCAAGTTAAAGTAACCCTACCCAACCCTGGCAACAACAAAAAGCTATACCTTTCAACATCAATTCAATATGCATGTATTCAAAACTGTTAAGTGCTCTACCATCAAGCTTATAACGTTGAATTGAATTGTCAAATTCTCAATGGATAAAACAGAAGATGAACATTCAGAAGATATGCTAAGGCAGGAATCGGGAACCTATGGATCGCGAGACATATATGGCTAATTTCATGAGTACATATGGCCCGGAGATAAAATGATAATTGAAGAAAAACTTCCTCAATAGCGTTTAAATTTTGATAAGCTCAAATTCGAGTAATGTACGTGCATAGCCCTAGCAATACTAAGCTTTGGAACTGTTTGGATCAGTACATAAAGGGCACAGTCTTATCTATAGTCAAGGTGTGACCCCAACAGACCCCGTTTTGGCAGTACATCTCTACAGAATCCTTTATGTGGAAGCTCATATACAAAAACACTAGCCAATCACACAGAACATTTAGATTGGGTAGGCGGAGCAATGCACACACAGCCCGCTCCCCTGTCTCACGCGCTCACTGCGCTAAAGGGAAAAACTTCCATAAACTTTTTGTTTGCAGTTTTTTTCTGACATTGCACCTTGTTTTAAAATCATTATTCTTGAAAAAAGTAAGGTCAAAATGAGCCTCAAGGATCTTAAGTGATTGCGGGAGGGAGACCAGTTTAAAGATGTATATTTGTTGACACAGGCTCTAGGGGGTTTAGACATTATTATTATTATTATTATTCCCAAAATTTTGTCCAATCATCCAACTTTGCAGAGTGAAAGAAAATGCGCTGAAGAATCTGCTTTATGCATCGTCGTCCTATGTCTTCGTCAAAAGGGATACGATAAAATGCCAAATTGGGTTTAGAAGTTTGCCGGTTCTCACAGCCTATCATACAACAAGACATCACCATGTTAAAAGTAGTGGTTATATTCTTCTGTCGTAGTTGTAGATATTTGTATCAACTCAACTGTTCATTTAACTGCTGTGTGCAAGGGTTCATCTGCCGTCTGCCATGGCACTCATAGCTCAGGGAAATGCACTGTGACGTCACGTGCAAAGGGTCCTTATCCGAGCTGAATGCTTGTTTGTGTATTGCCATGCCTCAGAAAAACGTGTTGAGGAAGCAGCGGAACTGGCAGAGAAAGCTGGCCGCCAGGAAAAGTAAAAGGAAAGAGGAGAAAGAAAGGAGAAAGCTTAGTAGGCATTCTGGTAAAAGAAAATTAGGCGTTGTGTCTTTGATGATCACTAACTATCTGTTTGTACACCAGGCCAGGCAGACAGGGGGGAGCTCAGCAAGCGGGTCACCAAGGCCACTGTCATGGAGCGTTTGGCTGAGGCTCGCTCCAGTGGCTTCAAAGTTTGCATTGACCTTAGCATGAGCCACTTCATGTCCAGTAAGGTGCTTGAAACTCAATAGACCCTTTCATTTGTTTGTAAACATTGTGACGTATCCTGTGTTCAGGGCTTAGCCTGGAGGCAGAAGACTACTTGTGCTGGTGAGAGGACAGAAGAAGAACACTAGTATAGCTGCTAGTCTTCGTCATGTTGTGATTTTGTGTGCCAGAATCAGAGAAAAAATTTTCGTGATTGTAAATTGAAGTTTTATAGGATCCCAGCGGACACACCTGATAAAAATAAGAGAGATTAGCGCATTAAAGCAAAAAGATTGGATTAATGCAAATGCTCACCTTTGCAGGGCACACTTTATATCAAGTAAGAGTAATTAAATGTTTATGACTGTTGCTATCGAGTCCATATTAATTATTATATCAGTAAAATTTCTTTTTTTTCCTTTGCTTTAGCAAACTTAAAGCAAGTAGCCTAATTGCCAACAGTAGCCTTGTAAACACTGTGTGTCAAAAGTAAAAACAGGCATGCATTACCAACTATCGTTGAGTATACAATAAAATGTATATAAAATAGATATTAAATACATTAATAAGTAAATGTTTCTCATAAATTACTTGGATTGTATGCCAAACGATTGTTTGCAATGCATGCCTGTTTTTGTTTTCGACCCACGCAGTGTTTACAAGGCTACCTTTGGCACTTAAGATACACACTAACAGTTAGGTAAAGCTAAGAAAATGACTAGATATTTTGTCAATATAATAAGTAATATGGACTTGATATTAACAATTATAAACATTTCATTTCTCTTACTTTATATCAAGTGTGCACTTGAGCATTTTTCATAAGTGCTTCTATTCAATGTTTTCCGTTTGATGCTGGGATCCTGTAAAACTTCAAACTTACGATCACTAACGTTTTTTTTCTCCGATTCTGGCACACAAACACACAACTTGACGACCACTACCAGCGTTCTTATCCTCTGTCATCTAACCAGGGCAAGTATTATTTTGCTTCCACCTTCGACTGTGACGTTAGGCGTAAGCTATGAAAGAGTCCATTCACTCCGTTTTTGGCCTGGGCTACAAATTTAGACCCTCATGAGTCATTTTTTTTTTCTTCAAGAGAAAGTTTGCTGCTTCCATGATGAGCCTAGTTTTGGGGTTAGAAATATTTTTCTAGTTGGTCAAGACCTTTTATGTTGGACTGCTGCAGGAGGCGAGTCGTTTGGCTTCCCAGTTACGGCGGATGTATGGATCCAACAAACGGGCTGAAGAACCATTCAATTTGTTTCTGACCAGTCTTGGTGAGGACAGCCGGCTCCTGGCCGAGTGTGTGCGCATTAATGCCGGCTTCCTCGACTATGCGGTGAGTCGTCGCCTAGACACACAAAATCACTACGTCTTGAGTCTTAACCTATTCTATTGGTAAAGTCCCAAGTTTTGCCACTCGCCAAAAATGGTGACTACTCATGTCCCACCAAATCCTTTAAGAACTTTTGTCGAACAAGGCCAAAGTCACAAGATATTAGACATCTTCTCAATGAAACCCAGAATTACCCATTAATTGGGCTAATGGTGGATTAATTATGGCAGTATTTTTCAACCAGTGTGCCCGACTAACTAGTGTGGTGCTTTCACGCATGTGGTTGTAGTTTTCTTTTATTCCGGGATGAAAATGGTGAAAGTAAGTAAATGACTTTTTCAGTCCAAACGCAAAGCCAAACCCACCAACATATGAAAAAGAATGAGTTTATTCCAGCATTTTTTTATTTCAGGCAGAAGATGGCGTCAGCAAGTAGAACGTTTTGAAGTTGCACATAACAAAAACAAAACTAGCACAGAAAATTCACTTTTCTTTTAAAATCAAAAATCGCTTTTAAATCAAAATGCTGCCCTGAAAAAAAAAAATCACAATTGGCTTTCTTTCCAAAATTGTGCAGCACTACTACCTTGGACATCCAAGTGGTAAAGAACTACAGAGATCCCTCGGTTTTTGCGGTTATATGGGACCAGAACCACCCTAGATAAGTGAAAATCCGTGAAGTAGCGTTGCACATTCATAAACGCCCCCTAAGGGTTATTACTTACCTCAAGATGATGTCATTACCGACTGGAATGTTACGACTGTAACAAAATAACAAGTATAAAGCTACAAATGATAACACACAACACATAATTGCAGTTGAATAAATGGTTTTATTGTTAATATCTGAAAGGAAAACAAAAATGGAGGGATTGTCCTTTCAGTGTGAGAAAGAAATTTAGAGATAGGCTGTCTAGCTGCGTACTATTATTGGGTGTCCTTGGATTAAGCCAGATCTCTGCGATAAATAAAATAAAACTCTCAAATGTAACAGTATCCCACGAATTGTAGCTTCAGGTCATCGGTTTTATGCTTAATGGACTTGGCGTTGGAAAGATGCAGGGTCCACCGCGGTGGTTTGGGAGATTTGTTAGCCTAGCTGTTAGCAGTTGGCCGGACCAGCAGCACCGTTCTTGCCTTCTCACCGACGCCGCCCAGTCACTTCCGGAACCCGATGATAATACATAAAGAACACGATGATGATCAATATTTTGTAGCGCTCGTATGACTTTTCTACGAGTCCATTTTAATTTCTGCATTTATTTTCAATGTAAAGAGCTGCTAAAAGCTAGCAGGTGCTATGCTTCCCAGTTTGTTTACGGAAGCAGTGCCCGCCCGGTGTTCACCTGACAGCATACACTATCATAGTCGCGCACACAGTCACACCCATCTAACACGGAGCACCCTCAGAGTGCTGTCTAACAGAACACAATGCACGACACGATATCAATGACAATAAAGACCAAATCAAGGAGTCTCTGTCCATTAAAATGAGTTATAGTACTTAATTTGCACAAATGCAATGCTTTAGCACTCCTTTGTGTCATCTTAATGCGTCAAAACTTGTGCTTTTCAAGTAAAGTATTGTGTAAATTCGAGCCAAGAAAGGCCAAAGACAAGAATTAGACGTTTGAAGTTGAACAATTGCTATTGCTTCTTACAGATGGAAAGGACGGAGCAAAGCTGCCTGGACATTTTCCCCCCGGCCAGTATCGTTTACCTCTCGCCTGATGCCGAAAAGGGTTGTTGGCTCGTAAAGTCGCTCAACGAACGCAAGACGAGCAGGCTCTGACGTCCACATGTCCTTTCAGCTTTAGAGCGAGTGGAGTGTGGCAAGGTGTACGTCCTAGGGGGTCTCGTGGATGAAAGTGTGCAAAAGGTGCCAATGAACCCATGTTATGTCCTGTAAATGCAAACAGTATATTGGCTACCTGTTCAAATTCATAATTATATGATTATATATATATATATATATATATATATATATAATTATTCATAGTAGAGGTAAGCTAGGTTCGAAAAAATCCAGATGGACCGACACTGCCTGCAGGTATTGAAGCCAGAACCAGCCCGAGCCTGACAAATTAAATTGATTTGAAGAACCGAGCCCGCAGCAAACCAGATTTTTAATATTTTATATTTGAGCAGGGCTTTCAGGGTTCCACAAAGAAAAATAAACTAAGAAGAATGACGGAAGGATAATAGAATTTTTTAAAAGAGCAGCGAGCAAGAAGCGCAGGCCAAACCCGAACTAATGATTGACAGTTTAGGGCGCACTCAAGTTTCCGCTCAGGTCAGGTTTAGGCTTAGGCTTAAGATCTTACCTCTAGTTCAGTGGTTCCAAAAGTCAACCTGGGCCCGGATCCCCAGTTATGAAATGAAATGAAATGA
Source organism: Urocampus carinirostris (assembly GCF_059441175.1). Classification (NCBI taxonomy): domain Eukaryota; kingdom Metazoa; phylum Chordata; class Actinopteri; order Syngnathiformes; family Syngnathidae; genus Urocampus; species Urocampus carinirostris. The sequence continues at coordinate 34,366,693 of NC_142359.1, forward strand.
AATGAAATGAAATGATCTGCATTTATATAGCGCTTTTCAAGTCAATGACTTCCCAAAGCGCTTTACATTGTGCTTCACATTTCCCAATAGCGGCCGTGATCTGTGCAGCCATGTAAGGCGCTAACCTGCTTATTGGGGGTATTGGGGGTTCAGTGTCTTACCCAAGGACACTTCGGCATGTAACACGGACAAGCCGGGATTCGAACTGGGATCCCTTAATCCTAAAACGATCGCTCTACCTCCTGAGCTACTGCCGCCCAGTTAGTCGTTTAAAAAGCTTCCGGACCCCCAAACTCAACTTTCGTCAACAATGTAGTGCTTTACAGTTATGCCCTTTTAGTACAATGAAATACTCAATTTTAGTGGTGCTCTTGCTTTTTTTGCAAAATAAATTGATACATGGTTCAACACTGCAAAGGGCAATTATAATATCCTAACTTTCCAGACAATTTTGTTTTTTTTTTGTCTTCACATCTAATAGAGTTGAAAACCCTGCCACACATTTGTACGGAGTAACAAAAGGAACATAGTATTCCATGGCTGATTTGACGAGTTTTGGAAACAGTTCCAACCCCTCGCAGCAAAAGGTCGTCTTTGTCTTGTTGTCAAATTACTGACTGATGGCTTCTGAAAGTACAGAGTTTTCGATGAGTCCCTCTTTTCTGTCGTCTCCGTCCGTGTCAAGATAAAAGCCAAAAGGCTTCTTTCCAGACAATTCATGAAGTGTAAAATAATGGTCAAAACCTCCCTGCTGTGTTTTCAAATGGTGCTGGAGCTTGTCAAGTGCTGGGAAATTATCAGTTTAGCACAAAATGCCAACTTCTCCAAGAAGCTGACTGTTTCTCCTTCCCCCAGATAATCTGATAATATAAAAATAGGATAGATAGGATGTGGGACATAGCAAGACAGAAGAAATAAATAATTATGTTCCATAAAAAAAAAATATATATATTATTACTCTGTCACAGACAACATGTCGCGGGCATTCTGACGGTCCGTGAACCCCACTTTGGGAACCACTGCTCTAATTCATAGAACCAGCTTATTCACCAAAACTATAGATGACAGACATTTTGATGTGACTTTGGGTGCAGATGCTGAGCCTATCCAGGGCCAAAGAGCTGGGCGTGGGCATGGCCAGGCTCCCAATAGACGAGTACATGCGCAAGACGCCCAACAACAAGAACTTCCACTCCAAGATCCTGGCCATCAATCAAGTGTTCGACATTTTGCTGGCCATGCGCTCCACGGGAAGTTGGTCACGCGCACTGGACGAATGTTTCCCCCGGGGGAAAGGTTACGCCGTGGTGCCGTACGGCGACAGTGCTGCTGAGGCTGTCACCATGTGACGATGATCTGAATATATTTTTTTTCCTGTTTTTGTTTTAATTTTTTACATCAAGCTGCTGTTGAAGAAAAACTGTTATTGTCTGACTTACGGCGTGAATGGTGTGCATGGTCAACACAAGATGTTGGCTGAAAAGTCATGAAGTTAATCCGGTGGGAACAAAACAGTTATTGTTTGATATTGTTGGGGACATAATATTTGTCATACATGTTCCATCATTGCATGCCAAAACTATGCCCTTGGTACTTAGTCACCATCCAGAAAACTATTCCCCTAATTGATTTTGACCAGAAGTGGGCAGTAATGAGTTACATCTACTCTGTTATATTTACTTGAATAAGTTATGGTCCATTTGGTACTTCTGGGAGTGTTTTGAAATCACTATATTTTTTACTTTTACTTAAGATAAATAGATAGATATAGACTTTAAGTAGATTTGTGAAAAAAGAAATCCCCCCATGTAAGTAGGCGCATTTTCCTTTTCTTGTTTTCTTCTCTCCCGGGTCCCCTAAATGAGGGCGAGCTGTGCGGCCTAAGGTCTGCCCCTTTTAAAGGCGCAGCGTCACAAGCCTGGCAGTTCGCATACTTGTGTGCGTGTGTCCCAAAGGTTAAAAGAGAAAAAATGGCACAGAAATCAAACTTGACCTGGATCAATGTTTTATTTACTTTACCTTTTCAAAAGGTTGCCTTTTTTATATATAAATGGATGCTGTGTTTTATTGCACTCTTTTTTTGTTGCCCAGATAAAGGGCACATTGTGCAACAGTACTTTTACTTGAGTAAAATGTTGGGCTACTCTACCCACCTCTGCTTTTGACTCAACTTGCAAGATTGGAAACTATATGACAAAGAGAACGGTTCTGTATCTCATTCTGTATTTCACTGTATTTGTCATTTGGTTGAAAATAGACATGTTGTTTAACTTCTGTGATGACATTTTGTAGGAATGAATGTAGAGCAACCAGCAAGTAAGTGCATAGAAGTCTGAACTTCTCTGCACTCCAGATGTGTAGAAACCCCGGGGAAAGTGGATTTTTGGGGGACATAAATTCTCCCAAAAACTGTCAGCTGCTAGAAAGCCTTTTATTTATTCAAGGGAATATGCCAGTTTCATGTTTGCAAACAACCGTGCGTGAATACTTTAAGATAAGGCATAGCTACTGTAAAGAAACACACTTCAGATCAGAATTCTAATTTAACAAGGAAGATTCTAAAGTACTTTACAAGAGATCAAATGAGTACTGACAAGACGAGCATTTTGTCCTCACATGGCGTGGCTTGAGTGCAGAATTTTCTAGAAACTACCAGAAGAAAGCCAGGAGGTTTAAACGTTGGTGCTGCAGGCGCACTTTGAAGAATAACGTTAAATGAAACTGGTCTACATGACAACACACCTAGAAACTAGTGGCGAACACTGGTTTCTGATGATCTTTCCTCAAGGCTGGATGGTGAGCGTGACCTCGCCATACACCTGGCGGAGGGCGGCGCAGTCCAAGGTAGCAATCAGCCGGCTGTTGCCTGCCCTATGCGGGGTGAAATACTCACTCCAGATGAGTGAGGAGCCTCCCGTGATGACCCTGTAGGTGAGATGGTGGAGGTGGGAGCATATAGCATGGGCACTGCTATGGCCACGTGGAAGATGCCCTCACCTGTAGTACTTGGTCCTAGGCAGCATGAGTCCGGCCCCTTCCATGCGCACATAGACGTCCTCCAGGCTGACACTCAAAGGGTTGGTGAACTCCACTGTAGCCATCATTTCCTCGCTAAGCTTGCCGGGCCCCACAACCTGCAAAACATGCGAAATGGATGCACCTGTGGAATTTAGATTGAAAGCCCAGCTTTGGGTCTGCACCTTGACGCTAAGTCGGGGACCACGTAGGCGGACCACTTTCATGGCACTGACAATCTGTCCTGTCTCAGTGACCTTGCCCGTCACCATAAAGTGCAGGTTGGACTGCTCGACCAGTGACTTCATGTAATGCTGGGCTCGGATGCTCACTGACTCATGGGCACCTGTTGGGGAGAAACTATCGTATTTGACTGTGCACTCCACTCCGCCCCCGCACCTTCCAAGTGGACTCACTGCCGTGAGGATCCATGGTTACAGTAGGAGTGGTGAACAGGAACTCGGCGCTGACCAGGCCCGTGTAGTAGACCACGCTGCCGCTGACATATGCTTCAAGCGTCCGCCGGCTCCCACTGCGATTGGTCACCTTCAGTGTCAAGTTAAAGTCTTGCCCCAGGGCGACTTCCATGTGGGATATAACCAGATTGATGTCCGCAGACGCCAGGTTTGCTTTTTCCCGTTTGCAGCTGAAACCTTCGGCTTTCTCCAGAACCGTGCGCTCTTCTGCGCTGCCTTTCCAGTAATATAAAACAGCGAGCCGTCATTGGGAAGGTAAAGATAACAGGAAGCGGCAGCTGCTCCTCACCTTCTGGAAACTTATACATATCTGTGATGTCACGGTGACCCGAGCCTCCGGCAGCCTTCGTCAGAACCAAGCGACCAACATGGGTGCGGTTGACTTTGACCGGCTCCATGCTGCCGTCCTTCCTTCGAGAGTAAAACACCATGTCGCTGTTCACCTGCAAGGGCATCAGAGAGGCACTGGCTACAAAACCATCTCAATCAATACAGCTGGTAACAAAATTGAGTGGACCCCTCTAGGAAACAGAGTTCAACTGGTGATTTTTGGGAAAACCCGGTCCAGGATGTGGACTCTTCCGGACAAATAAGAATATTCAGTCTCACGTGTGTACTTATTTGGGTGCTGTTTTTTCTCAGCATCAAGCTTTGAAAAGTCAGTGAGCGACTCACCTCTGCAAACACAAAGGCAGCGTCAAAGGGGAAACAGATTTCACCGTGTTTGATCGCGCGGACGGAAGCCGGGCCGCAGCGGTACAAGCCTTGAAAGGAGTAGCGGGAGCAAAACCAGAGTCACCAATGGAAGGTTACATGTGACTACACACACCGGTGGGTACCGTCGCTGGTTTCTTGCGGGGTGGCGTCCACAACCTGCCAGCCTCCAAAGCCCGCCGGGAGGTCCGGTCGAGACATATAGCACTCATTCCAACAGTGGTAGTTCCTGGCACCAGCAAAGGTAAAGAAAGAGATCCATGGACACCAGAGCAGAGCATATTCCTGTGATTAACTTCTGACACCTTAATCTAGCAATTTTATATCGTAAACTGTGTTATGATTCTGAAATTTCCCAGAACTGTCGCTACAATTTGAGATAGGAAGAGAGTGGAGAGCTACCAGATGGAGTCGCGGGTCCGCCCACGGTCGATCCGGCCGTTTTCATCCAGGATAATGTCGGATCTGAGGTTCCCGTCGTTGTCGTGGGCTGAGAAATAGTTGGTGACCACTCGTGACGGGATGCCAAGGCAGCGTAGGACTGAGTAGGAAAGCAGCGTTTTGTATGTGGTCAATGTCATCCATCTCTGGCCTCACAAAAAGTTGTCAGGGAAGCAAAACCGCTACAACGACCAACATGGAGCGTCTTGTTTGCAATGACATGTGTATTAAAACACATAACATTATTACTTTAGATGTTAGATTTTTATAAGTATAACATTATGAAAGAAAGGCAATTTTACATGATAAGTTGACCCGAAATAAAAGTATACAGACGCTCCTATACTTACGACCATTCGACCTATGAAAAACGGTAGATACGAACATTTTTTTTCGGAATGTTGAAAAATATCCGGACATTGCTGTAAGTTAGATTTTGTATTGTTTGCACCTTTCTCCGAGTACAGGACAGTACTGTACTGCTTCTTTCTGCTGCAACCGGCATGTGGCGCTGTGAGAGGTCACCCAGCATCCACCCTGAAGAAGAAATACGCTTCCTCTTCCTAGTTCGTGTGTAAACATTATATGCTGTATCTCCAGCGCTAAGAACTTTGACATTTTATTGTTTTGGCTTTATTATTGTACTGTTCTCAGCTCAGGGATGCTGCTGGAAGTGTGAATTTCCCTTCGGGGATGAATAAAGTATCTATCTATCTATCTATCTATCTATCTATCTATCTATCTATCTATCTATCTATCTATCTATCTATCTATCTATCTATCTATCTATCTATCTATCTATCTATCTATCTATCTATATATCAATATGTTTGGTAGAAAGTGTAAAGAAGAGACAAGCCGTTTCATTTGAAATGAAAGTGGAATATTCAAGCTTGATGCTGTTGAGAAAATGGTTGGATCGCTTTTTTTTGGCCACTTTTTACCACCAAGGAAGTCGCCTAACTCTTGAAGTTCATTTTCCAAAAGTAAGTTAAACTGAACTTTATTCATCTTTATAGAGTATATTATTTTATGAAATGTTTATTTTTTTAGTACAAAACAATACAAGTTACTTATACAAGCATCAAAGATACTCATATAAACCTTAAACATACATTCCATACAAAATATAGCACTGAAACAACTTACAAACAAATTCAACCTATCTCGTTCGCAAGTAGGGCAGCGTCTGTATGGATTTGTTTTTAATAACAAAAACTGGTGTTCTTGGTGATTGGTCAAACGTCCTTTAGATTCTTCTTTTTTTAAAACCGTGGTTTAAGTGGATCAAAGAGAAATTAGTGCAACTGATGAGCGTTTAAGCTAAATATAACTTTGCATGCGTTTTCCACTCCTCCACTCACAGGTGTTGAAAACCGCGGCGTAGACCCAACACTGCGCGTAGCAGACAGGCGTCTTGGCACTGGCGTAGGTGAGCAGAATCTCCGTACTGCCGGTCCAGGCCGTGGGCGCCACCCCGTAGGTGTAGTCACCGCTCCAGTTGCCCACCAGAACACCATCGTCGTCACGGGCATCAAGCTGCGTACAGGTACAAAAAGCTGAAACTTTTGGATGGTGAAAAGAAAAACAAAAAATAAGGTTGTAGCTCACCATGGCAGAGGCCCTTCTGGCCACCTTGATGGCATCCCCTCTGTTGCTCAGAGGCATTTCACACCTGTCCAAGATGTACAGGCATGCATCCAGGACACCGTAGTTGAACTGCAAACCATTGAATGTGTATTTTTGGACGTGGGTCCAATGTATTTCACAATGTGGGAAGCGCACCTGACCGTAGTTCCAGTGTCTTTCGGCGATGTCGTCATGTGAGCCATGGTAGATGATTCCAGTTTCAGTCATTATGCACTCCTCCCTCTCAGCGTCATCAGGCAGAAACACACTGTCGGCTGGCGATGACATGCGCTAACGTCAACTTGCAGATAATGGCGCTCAACGACTTTTACAAGCGCAATGTATTTAACAGAATGAAAGAAGGGCTGCCTTTGGCGGTCGCAGTAGTCAACGGCAGAGGCTTGATTTCTGCTGGCAATGTGGCGCTGTAGCTGAGTATTAAGCGAACACCGCTAGAATATTCATGAATACGCTACTCAATTACTCAAATTAAAACACTTTCCAGCAGAAGTGAGCTAAAACCACATTTAAATGCTTTTGTTGGCAGCAGTAAAGCAAAGAGGACACAAAACACTTGAGTCCAATGGAAATGCATAAATCAAACTCAAAACCAGGAGGCTGTCGTTCACATGGATGATTCTTCTGTTGAGTGATACTCAGAAAAGCAAATTCTTCCAACTCACCTGCCAGCCAGGGGTTAAAAAGCACGTAGACCTGGCGGTTCTTGTCCCGCCGAGTCCTGCGGATTCCGTAAGGAGTGGCTATGGCGACGTACATCTGGTACTTCCCAATGATGCAGTCAGGGGCAGGTGTAACACCAAAGGTTAGCACATCGCCCGAGTTCCGGATGACGCGGCCCGGCCAGGCGCTCTGCTCGTCCTTGCCTGGGAAGACTGGAATGTAGGTCTTCTCGCTGTACCGAGGATTGGAACCTGCAAGAGACCGGACTCTGTGACATTTTCTAAACATGTGAGGCCTGCGCCGGGCTCACCGATGACAAACTCCAAGGCTAATTTGTCTCCTTGAGGTCGGTACGGTCGGTTGAAGGTGACGGACACATGGAACTCTTGCCCACGGCGGACAATGAGCTGCTCGCAATTGTAAGAGGCTGTGTGGTGATCCATTTTGTTGCTGTGGTCTCGCTGATTCAACATGTCCACATCCCAAATGTCCAAGAACTCTGGACACAAACACACACACACCCACACAAACTGTTTAATTCTGGCTTCATTGGCCCAGTGATTCAGAGACGAATCCAGAATTCATAGTCAAAAACAAAAAAGGATTTTCATGAATTTCAAGCAGTTACTGACATTTGTCTCCAAACTTTGAGGAAAAATGCATTACTTTGTCTTTGACTTTTGGGAAGACTGTCCAAATTAATAATCTTTATTAGCAGGAATGACACAAAGCTGAGAATGAGCCTGTTCAGCAACTCAGCTCTGTTGAAGGAAGGATTATTTTGGAATGGGCAGGTTTATGGCCCTCAAGGAAAAGGCTTTATTGTGGCTTCCAAAAGTCAAGTCAAATTTATTTATATAGCCCTTAATCACAAAAATGTCTTAAAGGACTGCACAGGATTACAATGACAAAATTACCTGAGTGTTAAGCTATGAAAAACGCAGATGGACTTTCGCTAACTTTCACTAAGATTTTAAGTTATTTTATTTTGTGGATTAAAATCCACGAAGCATTGCCTTAGAAGTGTGTCGTGTTCCCTTTTGTCTGTCCACTTCGCTGGGCAGTGCCACTTTCCGACAAAGACCGTTCTAGTTGGACGAACCAAAGTCACTATTTTCAAAATGACAAGTCAGGGATAAAAACGCAAGCTGCTAAAAATAGCACGGTGCATTGTCTCCACGGGATGTGGTTGCCACCAGGCCTGTTATCACCGTCAATACTGCTGTTATCCGTCCACCCAGCCGTCCTAGTATGACGAAATGGCGCAAGACAGCTAAGTTTCTCTTGTGAGGCTGTCAATCACCCTGTCACTCAACTGTCCGGCATCAGCACAAACTTCATCATGTACAGCCCCAGATAAAACTCAAACAGTCCAAAGTTAGGAAAAGATAAATGTGGCTTGTCACACCAGAAAAACACTTCAAGCGCAGCACCCAGTGAAACCCCAGGTCACCTGTCAAGGGCGGAAGTCCTCTTGGGCCAACGACTCCAAAGAGCTCGAACTCTGGTGCGTCCCATTCGTCCAAGTTGGAGTTGGCAGCCGGTCCAGCGGCACGGCCTCGACTGTTCACTTTAGGACGGGGACCGGTGGGTACCGGAGGTTCAGGAGCAGGGTCAGCCAGTGCGGCACTGGTGTCAGATAGACTGGACATGTCACTTAGGCTTCACTGGTTGAGGACTGTAAGACAGGACAGTGATGTTAGAGTAGTTGTGGATTAAAAGGCGGTGGTGACTCGGATGGCCAAGTTTGGGCACTGCCCTTACTTTGGGGCCCGCCACTCCCTTGAAGTGGTGCAGTGCTCCAAAATTGAGGCCTCCGTTTGTTCTCCTGGGTCTTGCACATAGATTAACAGTCTGAACTGACGTTGCTTCAGAGGCCCACATGCTAGCAATTATCTGGGCAAACTCGCTGGCTGGCAGCCGAGACAGAATAGCAAGCTCTGTTTAACAAGCCATCTTGACTTGGCCACCACAAATAAAAAGAGAATTAATGTAACTGGCTGCAGTGCTGTTTATGTCTTAAGTTGCTAATACAAAAGAACCAAGCAACTCAATTCAGAATTAAGCTTCAAAAAAATTATTCAAGTAATCAAGCATTCTTTCTCATCTATTTTCAGGAAATTATTTTACTGACAGCGGTTACTAGTCTGCAGTTTCTGCTTTTTTGGATTGACAAATGTGCAATTTGCCAATCTTTTCCGGTTCTAGTCCCAACGCAGTCAGTGCACGCAACTCTCAAGATTCGGTCCTGTTCTTATTTCAAAAACTATATTCATGCACATTTGCAATGGGCAAGAGATAAAAAAATGTCAACTGAAGTTTCGAGTCTGAGCTGGCTCCAAAAATCTTGGTTAGTCTGACTACCACAAAGTTTTTTTTAAAAAAAGATATGCAAATAGTAAGTGGATGTGACAAAAGGAAGTTAAAATAAATTCTCACCCACAATGGTGCCGATGGCTCTTCAAGTAAGCAGAAAGACCTACAGTTGCCCCCTCACAACCGTCTGCTTAAATACCTCACGTCGCTGTTGCCCAGGCTTTGCTGGGAGGGACCCTGCTGGGAAAGGGGATGGGCGGGGCTCCCTTTGGTCCACCTTTGAGAAGCACATGTGGAATCTGGACTCCTGCATCTGCTTCCCCTCCAGCGGCTAAAAAGCCGTCATCGACAGCAGCTTGGCAGACAAGTGTTCCTTCTTTTGCCAAAAAGGCATGTCATAGGAGGAAAAAATTTAAAAAGCAGAAGAAGTCAGAAATCATTTTTGGAAGTAATGTGTGTTTGCTATTATATCAGGTCTTAGGGTGGATAACCTAGAGCCTTTGGACTTAGAAATGGTTAAAATTCTAATCTAATCTGAAAAACAATACGCCGTTCCATAATGGAAGATTTTTTTTTTTGCACTCCTAATAGTGTGTCGCTTTTCAAATCAGAATTCAGCACGTGCATTTTGCCATGTCATTGTCATAGGGCCAGGGCTTCAAGACTGAAAGCACGTTTCTCCCTAAAGCTCTTTTGTCTGATTTATTCATCCATTAATGGTTGGTATGCATTTATATAGCGCTTTTCAAGTCAATGAAGACTTCCCAAAGCGCTTTACGATGTGCTTCACACTTACCCATTCACACACACTCACACACCAATAGTGGCCGTGCAGCCGTGTAAGGCGCCAACCTGCTTATTGGGGGCATTGGGGATTCAGTGTCCAAGGACACTTCGACATATAACACGGAGGAGCAGGGAATCGAACCTACGATCTCTTGATCCCAAGACGAGCGCTCTACCTCCTGAGCTTAGATGTGAGTATATATGGTATGGAGAATATCAGTTGGGAGAAATTCTTGAACTCTGTGCTTGGGGCGGTGCCATAGTTACTGTATTCAACTGTACTTTGTAGGGTCATATACTGTAAGTAATAAAGGAAAGTTGACTGTGATGGCCTGTGCTTCTAGGACAAGTGGAAAATTGAAGTATTTTTTCACCGAAATCTAAAACAACTGCGTCTGCTTAATTTGCAAAAGCGCTGTGGCTGTTTTCAAAAAACACAATATAAAGAGGCACTGCTATACAAAACATGCTGACTACAAGAAGCTAACTGGAAACGAACGCTGCGATAAAGTGAAGCTACTGTAAGCTATTTTAACATCACAGTAGCGCTTTTTCACAAGGCACTGCAATTCAAATGAAAATGCTACAAAGACGAGCTACGAGGTCATAATGCTGATCGCCAAGCACTGCAAACCTTTCACAGAGGGTACATTTAGTAAAACCTGTTCAAAGAATGCCAGGCTGAATTGTCAGCCCCCACACATTTGCAGCTTACTGAAAAGTTTCGACACCCCTGTCTTAGGGAAAATGTGCAAAAGCCAAGCCGGAAAAACGTTTTTGTTAACGGTCTAACATTTACTCACTCGGCCAGGGTCAGCAACAGGAGGCACACAGAACAAACTGTAGACACCCAAAAACAATAGCAAACAACCAGAGCTCTTTGGTTGGGTGAGGGGTAGGATTTGGCGGTACTAGCATTCCTTCTCTCCTAGCGCTGTCTGCACTGAAGGTGAATATGTTGGTACCCTCATTTGCAGTATTTTGTGATATCTTTACAAGAGGAATTTGCTCGCACTTTGTTTTGAAACCATTATATAATACAAAAATGGCAGTCAACGTGAGCCTCAGCATTTTTAAATACCTGCGGGAGGGAGACAAATTTTAAGTGGTATATCTATATTGATATGGGCGACAGGCTTTGGCGTTACTATTATTTCATAGATTTGATCAAATCATCTAACGTCACACAGTGAAATAAAATGTGCTGAAGAAGTAAGTAGCTTTTCTCTGGAGAGGGGGTTTGGCGGTTTTGTGAAATTGTGTCTTCAAATATATGGTGTGGCTCTCTCAAAAAAGAAAATCAAAAGAGTAAACTTATATCTAAAGTTTTTGTATGTCAAAGAATTTGGATTTTACAGAGAAAATACAAAACACCACGCTGATGTCTTTGACCAGAGTTTACTTTTAGAGATGAGAATTCTGAGAACCGGCGTTTTTGGCTTGGCTTACTAAAAAGAGCCGACTCTCTTGTTTCCTGTAAACGGCTCTTCAGGTCTGTTTTGTTGCTTTAATCCCTACATTACAAATTATTAAGTAACATTATGCACAGAATGACTTAAAAAGGGGTAAAAAAGAAAAAAGACAAAAATGGAGTGAAAAAGAAACAGAAGGAAAAATAAAATAGCAACAGGAAAAAGAGCGATAAAAGAAGAAAAAAGAATACATTTTTCATTTTCATATTAACACTGACAAACACAATTCAAATGTCCAAAAAACATTAAAAAATCTAACCTTTTTTATACTCAACAAATTTAAAGTCAACAACACAGAATTCCCCTAAAATGCATATTGACCAATCATAAGAAATGAAGGCGTCTCTGAGGGGACCAGCTGTTGATTGGTAGTTAGCCGGCTCCCTTCCTTCACTTCCAAGAGCCAGATCAATGACAACAGGACTGGCGCCTTTAAATATCGGGCTCACATTCTTTGTGACTCATCTCTCTTTTGCAATATCTTGTGGCGCATTAGTAAATACTTTATTGGTAATTGCTGTCTAACTATATGGTAGTCGCTATTAGAAGCAGTTTCAAATGGTGACATGAACCGAAAAGACGTGATGTAAACAACTCTGAGGAGAGCGTCAGTAACAGTAACGGCGTTTTAAGGGCGGAAAAAAAATCATTTGTTAGATTACCCTGTTACTCAAAAATTAGCGTTGTTAACGTGTGCAGTCAGGGGTGCAGTACATTCTGCACATTTAATGGACTACAAAATGTCGCAAAAAAGGACATACCTTTCATGTGATGAGAAAGGGAAGAAAAAGGACCATGAAAAAAGAAAAGAAAAATCAGTTTTTGTACATTGGCTGTTACCTTGCTTCAGGTATCTGTGCATTTATATAGTTACTTGAGTATTTAATTGCATTTGAATTCAGTTCATTTGTTCCAGTGTTGTTGCAGTTAATTAAAAACAAAAAATAAAGCAGATTGTGGTTGTAGTCAAGAATTGTTTTTTTTTGGTTACATTTAGATGGCCTAAATTACTTTCAGTATTCCACTTTGTACTATATCGTTTTGAATATTTAGTGTAAATCAACTCCAGGCTGCTCTTGTAGATGTATTTTGTATCATTTCAGATTACAACCTGAGGTAAAACATGCTCGGCCGCCCTTTGAGGTTTTATGTATTCACTCCTGTGTGGCCTGCAGGGAAAGTGGCTCACTTTGCCAAATATTACTTTGAAATAGTTTTGCTGAAAATGTTCAAATCTGTTGTCTGCTTCTGCGTCCTCATTCACTGTGGATTACAATCTAACTACAACAGAAACATCTCACATCTAGTATTTTAAGTGTTTTCGTAATGACAGAGTAGACCATGGAATGAAATATAATTGGTTTGCAAATGATCAAGTAATAGGGGGCCCCAAAATCTAATTTTGCTCAGGACCCTAGGAAGGCTCGGTATACCACATTTGACCAGCAGACCATGAGTTAGAAACATGTGCCATAGCTAATGAAGGGGTGCTGCAAATTTGGAAGTTTCATATGGAATTGGTTGCTTGTGACAATTAGTTACTTTTAGAGGATTTTCTACAAAACAAATCCATTTTAATTTAAGGGGCAAATTACATCATACTGGACCCCGTCCACCGTCTTACTGACCCAATAAGAACAAAGGCTGCCTGTGCTTCCGGTCTTGCCGGTGACCGTTTACAGCCTCATTTGTGACCAGTTGAAACTAGGAGAAAGATTTTAGGCTAAAGTAGGGCTGGGGCTCACTAAAAGCCATGATAATGGTGCTGCTGATTGAATAAAGCTTGCCTTTGGCCTCATTTGAATAATGCCGCCACCTTGGTTATCTGCAGCACTTGAGCCGGCGCGAAGAAAAAGAATAATTATTTGAGTGCACTGAACATTTATTTTCAACTTCCTAGTTAGCACAATAGGTGGGGAGTCTTTTTTGTGTTTGTTGTTACTGAAAAAAGCCCATCATGTTTTATTTCATGCTTCAAGTGTGAATTTACAATTGTGTTTACCACCCTTTCCCCAACTATGGCAATAAATCCCAAACCTTAGCCAAGTCATTCCTGTTATTCTGTGCCATTTGAGTCCCAGTGACATAAAATGGTAAATTTTGTGAAGAAATGGGCTACCTGTCAGGAACCAGAACAGGAAACAGGTAGCTGAAACCAATCGCGTAACGTTACTCACAGTTTATCGGAGAGAAGAGGAATGAGCGTACACACGATCCGTGGATCGTTGGTCGCGGAAGTAGATTGATCGCCACGAGGAAGTGGTCAAAATCAAACAGCTCAGGGCGAGAACAAAACAGGGGCAAAACACAGGCAAAAACAGATTCACAGGGCTTGACAAAACAAGAGCAAAAAAACAGGCAAAACGGGGATTCACAGGCTTGGCATATCACAACAGAGTATAACAGGAGTCTTGCAGACGCTTCGACAACAAATGACTCAAAGGACAGCGTTTAAGTACTCCCAGGGAGCAATCCGTCAACGCGTTTCAGCTGGTGTCCATGGGCGAGGCCAATTGGGCGCCGTGGGAACCGCGACAGAACCTGGCGTCACACGGCGGGGCCGATTGGGCGCCGTGGGAACCGCGACAGAACCTGGCGTCACACGGCGGGGCCAATTGGGCGCCGTGGCAACTGTGACAGAACCTGGTGCCACACGGCGGGGAACCAATCGGGCGCCATGGCAACCATGACACTACCTATTTTTAAATGATTTCCATGTATGCTTAGCTTAGCTGCCCTCTACCATGGGACACATTTATATGAACAGTATGCAGTATAAATTAATTTCAATATAAATAAATAATTCTGATTGTCGTACAATTCACGGATCCTTTGACCGCATGGGTTGTCAGGGCACCAATGAGGACACAACTCTGGACAGTCTTCTCCACTGTTGACGGTCCCTGGCCTGTTTGGGTCGTGGCAAGGTTGGCACCAGTTCATTACTTAATTTCGTTGGACTCGGTCTTTTTTCGGTCTTCCTCTCCTCCTACCCCCTGGGACTGTGTCCTGGAGAATTATCTTCGTCAGTCCGGATGATCGTGTGACTTGACCATACGATTGAAGTTTCTGTCTGCGCACAGTTGACAACACTTCTCCGTAGGGTCCAATGTGACCTCTAATGATTTTGCGCACCATTTCGTATGTCATATGGGCTAAGTAGCTGATGTCTAGAAGTTTCCTGTAGCATTGCATCTCCATGTCCTGAATTCTCTTTTTCAGTTTTGCTGTGAGAGTCTATGTCTTTCAAGTGTAGCGGAAGATAGAAGTAAACAGCGCTTGCATGAGTCTGATCTACTTGTTCTTGTCCCCCCCAGATGGGTTTAACTCTGGCAAATGTGGCTTTGGTTTGAGCTATCCTGGCCATGATTTCTGGTTCTGACCCCTCTTCTGATATGACAGCTCCAAGATATTTAAATTTTGTGACAGGTTCTAGCTCACTGTGGTTGATGGTGATGTTTGTGGTGATACCTTGGGGATTGGTGGTCATTACTTTTGATTTTTCTGTGCTGATTTCCATCCCATACTAGGTTGATGCTTTGTCCAGGCGATTGACCAGATTCCTAAATTCCTGATCATCTCCTGCAAATTCGGCAATATCATCAGCTAAACAGAGGTTAGTGAAGTTCTGTCCCCAATACGGATTGTACCTTCATGTTGCTCCAGAGCTTCAGACATGATCTTCTCCAAGAAGATGTTAAATGAAGTGTGAGATAAAATGCGACCTCGTTAGTGATTCGAAACCACGCTCCAATGGTACCATTGGGAAGTACCGAACTGTTGGCATTGGCATACAATTGTTCACTGGTCTGAACTAGTTTCTGGCCCTTGTTTTACTTCCGCACGGTGCCCCATAAAGCGGCTTGCAATACTCTGTCAAACACCTTCTTGATATCAACAAAACATGAAAAAGGGCATCTCTGGTGTTTTTGAGATTTTTCACACAGAATGCCCGGATTTAAAATCTGTTTTGTGGTGCTTCTTCCCTCCCTGAAACCTACCTGTTCTTCAGCTAGGATGTTTTCAGCAAGGGTTTTTAATCGGTTCAGTGGGACCTTTAGCATAACTTAACTTGCATGGCTGATGAGACTGATGGTTCTGTAGTTGTAGCATAGCTGAAGTTTTCCTTTCTTTGGTAGTATAACGACTGGCGATTTTGTGCATGCAGATGGCCACTGTCCTGTTTGCCTGATCTTTTTGCAACTCTGTTTAAATTTTTTTTATAGTTTGCTCATCACCATTTCGTATGAGTTCTGAAGGCATATTGTCGATTCATGGAGACTTTTCGTTCTTCAGTGAGTTAATTGCTGCCTCTACCTCTTCTCTGAAGACAGGGAAGCCATCACTTTCGCCTGGGCAGGAATAGTTACGGAACTCAGGGTCTCCCTGTGACGGACAGTTGTAGAGTTTGGAGCAGTATTCTGTCCATCTATTCATGATCTCTTTTTCTTCGGATAGCCTATTCCCTGCCTCATCCTGAATCTTGCTGTTTTTTGCCCGTTTTCTTTGTGTGAGGTCTTTTACAGTCTGGAAGGCTTTCTTTGCATTGTTCTTGTTGAGGCACTCTTCCAACTCCGAGCATTGGTCTCCGATCCATTTTTCCTTTGCTTCTCTCAAGCTTTTTCTAATTTTCTTGTTGGCTTCTTTATACTTGGCGGTTCCTCCAGGGCCGTTTCGTTATTTTTTTTTAGTTCTCACCTCGTGTCACACTGTTGAAGAATTTTGTTTGTAACCCACTGCTTTATCTTCCTTTGGTGTTTTCTTTGAATTTCTCTTGCTGCTTCAGTCATCGGCTTTGAGAATTTGGTGGTCAGGGCTTTAGCATCTTCATCTAAGGCGAGCAAAGGAGCAAACATACCGCAGATAAAGGCCTGGAAGTTCTTGACCACCTGTGGGGTTTTCAGTCGCTCAAGGGCAAACTTGAACCATGGATGACTGTGACCTTGAACTGTTAGGCACTGATTGTGATGAGCCTGCTTGAGATTGGATAACATCCTAATACAGATTTCTTGATATTTTTTTGCACCAAGAATCCCACACTATACATGTGCTTGTTAGCTTCTCCACTATTGCAGAAAACGAGGCCCTCAATAGTTGTCAATTGTGCATAGTTTTTCCATCTGGTCTCACATAGACCCAAAAGGTTTCAAGAGTATCTTTCCATATCGTAGATGAGTTCTGTCAACTTTCCTTGTTGGTTCAAGGTGCGGACATTCAATATGGCAGTGGTAAAGGTGTCATTGTTGTGTACTTCCATGTTGAATTTCCATTTTTTTCAACCAGTGTGCTGTGGAACACTAGTGTGCTGCAAGAAATTTTATCTTGGTAAAAAAAGCAATTTCATGGTTCAGTATCTTTCTTCCAGTGATCAGCTGGGTACCTGTAACATTCATCCAGGTGGCGACAAATTAAATGTTCATGTACTTCATTTACAGTCACTTACAACGGTCCTTTCCGTGTACCAAAATTATTTACAGTAGACAATAAAAGAAAAGCAATAAGTAAAAACCAAATAAAAAATAAAAACAAAAGAGGACAATAACTACAATTAAATACCACAGGGTCGAATAAAGCAGCACGGCAGCGCAGTGGTTAGTGCATGCGGCACAGTTCTAAGGTCATGAATCGAACCTTCCTGTGTGGAGTTTGCATGTTCTCCGCGTGCTTGTGTAGGTTTCCTACGGGCACTGAGATTTCCTCCCACATTCCAAAAACATGCATGTCAGGTTAATTGGTCTGTTCAAATTGTCAGCAGTGCAGACTTAGTTCTGTGATGAGATCCAAACCCAGATTGGAACTTCTCAAGAACAGTTTTCCCCAAGAAAGGACTAATTGAGCAAAAACAACTTTTTCTAAAACCTCAGAAAGAAAAGGCAAGGTGTAAAATTAGAGAGGTCAAGATTAAGCTTTTTATGAAGAGGCCTGATCAGAGCATGTTTGAAGACAGCTGGGACCGTTCCTAACCAAAGGCGGGAGTTGATAAAAATGAGGAGAAATACAGTGTGTCACAAAAGTGACCTCACATTTCTGCTGAGATTTCATTATGGTGTTTAGTAGAACAACACTAAAGAAACATAGCTTTGACACAGTGAAAGGGAGTCTGTGTTAAGCTATTATAGCATTATAAATTTATTTTAACCCTCTAAAAACTCCAAATATAGCCATCAATAATTAAACCCCTTTGCAAGAAAAGTGAGTACACCCTAAAGTGAAGTGTATGGTCTGAATACTTCCAGGCTGGCCGCTCACCTCTTCAATCTCCACAGCAATGGTGACAGCACTCCTGCCCCTATTTTTCTTAGATAGCATTTGGATGAGACACTGTGGACATTCACTCAGCTTCCTTGGACATCCAGCACAAGCCCTGTCGTGAGTGCATCCTGATTTTTTCAAAACACTGGAGGATCTTGGTCGCTGTACTGCAGCTCAACTTCAGGGTGTTGGCAAACATCTTGTAGCCTTGGGCAGCCTTATGTAGCACCACAATTCATTTTTTAAAGGTCCCCAGAAAGTTCCTTGCCTTGGTGTGCCATATTGGGAGTTTCAGTGACCAGTATGACAGAGTGTACTTCTAATAGAACACACCTGCTCTCTAGTCATATCTGAACCTAGTAAGAGTAACAAGTCCCATGATATTTTGGAGGGAAAAGGACATGCAGTGCTTTGTTCCGACCTATAGAGGTGTATTGCCGTTAGGGGTGTACTCCCTTTTGTTGCCAGGGGTTTAGTTATTGATGGCTATATAATTTCTAAAAGAGAAGAATCAATTTACTCTTCTTAATAAGCTTAAGACAGACTTCTTTTCATTGTGTCAAATGTTTCATGTCAATGTTTCTTCAGTGTTGTTCTGTCAAACATTATAATGAAATCTCTGCAGAAATGTGAGGGACTCAAAATTGTGACATACGGTACCATTTTCAAAAAATTTTCAGGAACAATATCCAATAAACAAGTGGTGCGGTTAAAAAATTTCACTACGTCACCGAAAGAAGAGAGCGAAATAAGGTTAAACTGATCAAACACAGCAGGGTGATTCGGAACAACGGGCAGGTCCTCATTCAAAAAAATGACTTGACTTATTACTGCTCGTAATGACACTCACATTGGTATATTTTCGGTCAAAAAATATCAATCAATTAAAAGTATTGAAAATGAATGTATTTTTTCTTTTTAGATAGCTTATTCGTGTATAACGCACACTCCTGTTTAACAAGGACCCCTATTTTTTTCCTTTTTTTCTCAGCTCAAACTGAGCATTGTAAGTGAGAAACGTTGTTGAATATGTGTGGCAACGATTAAAACCATTTATTGACGATGTAAATTATGAACAGAGTGACAACATAAAATTTACAAAATTGAACGTCATTCAAAATCCGATTCATCATCAGATACGCCAAAGAGTTGTGTACCTCATCTTGTTTTTGTGTGTTTATTTATATCTTTCATGAGATATTTCCGTTCTCTCCATTTTCTACGATTCATCTTTGGTACCATGACTAAAAAGAGTATGCTAATGACAAGTAACCTACTTTTGTGTGATAACTATGGTATATCACTAATGGTCCGGTAATTAAGATTTGGCGTGGACAACTGGGTTTGATTCCCGTAGTATCCAATGCTTTTAGGTTGTGGTTAGCAATCATGGTAGTGGTATGTAAAACGTGCACCCAAACTTCGAGTTATTTTTTTAGGTAAAATAAAAATGAGCGTTATACTGTACATGAATAAATAAATACATATTATTTGGTCATGAGGTAATACAGGGAAATACATTTGATAACTCATTTTGTTTCTTGAAGCTGTTTAGGATCGCACAGAAGAAATAATAAATCACATGTAGTAAAAACTTGACATCATTTTTCTGATTTTAATACTAATTCCTTACTTGTCTAAAATAAAAAATAAAAACGTTAAATCATTTTAGAGTTTGTTTTGCTGCATTGGCAGATAATTTCTGCTCGTTTAAAGTATTTGTTTTTTTAATATATATTCAAAAATTAAAAATATAGTAAAAGAAAAACACAGAGTAAAATTATCAACAATTCTAAATTACAGGTAAATTATTACACAAAATGAATCCCCTCCTGAGCCACGGTGACTACAAATGGTAAGAAAAGTTTTATACTGTCAAATCAGACGACATGATAAAACATGGAAAACTGGTGCATGGATTTCATTTTCAAACATTCGACAGAACGTTGGTTGAAAAAAAAAGTGCAAAACAAAAGTGTATTTTTTTAGACCACAAGAGGACGCCTGAGTGCCACTCTAAGAAGATTGCTGGTACTCCGATAAAACCAGTTTTAAGAGGTCAAAGTTGGTCAAAGAAGTGGAGATTTCATGTAATCAATCAATCAATCAATTAATCTTGGCAGCAAGCTCAGGTACCGCTGTAAGACATTTTATAATTTATTTTTTTAAATTATTGTCATTATTATTATATTATATAAATGATTAGTAGTGGGCAGTAGTGCAGTAGTAGTATTTTTGTTGTATTTTTGCAATGTTTCCTTAGTATGATTGTTGTTGTCTATCTGTAGTATTTTTGTATCATTGTTGTAGTTTTATCTTGTAGTATTTCTATAGCAGAATTGTTGTTGTATTACTGTAGTCGTATGCAGTAATACAATACATGCAGTTTTTCTAACGTAATATTTCTGTTGTAGTATTTTTTGTACAGTAGTATTTCTCTAGAAGTATTTTTCTAGTTGTGAAATTTTATTATAATATTACTGTAGACATTTTAAAAATAATTTCTGCTGATTTTTTTGTAATAATTCCGTAGTAATTTTTCGTCGTATTTCTTTAGTATTTATGTAATATTACTGAAGTTGTCATTTTGTTGTATTTCTGGAGAAATGTTTCTGGAGTAGTATATTTGTAGTATTGTAAAACTTTAGAAGTTTTTTGGGAAGTTTTTCCATCGTATTTCTTTCTTTCAGAATTATAGCAAAATAAGATATGAGTTCCCTGATTTTAGCACTAAATTTGATATTAAGTTTTGTAGTCATTTTGTAGCGTTTTTCCTGTATTTCTGTAATAGTAGTTTTGTTATTGTACCAGTATCTGGTGCAGTTGTAACACTGCTAGTAGACAGTTTTAACAGTGTGATTCATTATTACAAAATAGCTTCAGATAGTCCAATCTTTGAAAAACTCTTTATTTGATAGAAATATATGACAGAAATAGCATGGAACAGAACAATGTTTTTCAAACAGTGTGCCGGGCTACGCGAGTGTGCCATGAATGTCTAGTGTGCCGTAGGAAATTGCCCAATTTTATCTTGGCAAATAAAAAAACACGCCATTGTTTTTTTCCAGTGATCAGTCAAGTAACTGTAATTTTCATCCACATCGGTAGGTGGGAACTCATTCATTCATTCATTCACTTTCTGCACCGCTTATCCTCAGTAAGGTTGCGGGGGTTCCGGAGCCCATCCCAGCTATCTTCGGGCAGTGGGCAGGGGATACCCTGAAATGGTTGTTAGCCAGTCCCAGGGCACACAAAGACAATTCACTCGCTGATTCACACCTAAGGACAATAGACCTGACATGGATGTTTTTGAAATGTGGGAGGAAACCGAAATGCCCGGAGGAAATCTACGCAAGCACGGGGAGAACATGCAAACTCAACACAGGAAGGTTCAATCTTATGACCTCAGAACCGTGCCGCACATGCGCTAACCACTGCACCGCCGTGCTGCCTTAAGTGGGAACTCATTACATTTTTTGAAATTTTTATATGCTAATCATCACATATCTAAAAACTATTTTTATTGACGCTGTTTAGGATTACCCGGCACAAAATTATCAAATAAATGGAATAGAGTAAACCAAATAGTAGAAATAAGATGTTTACAGGGGCTGTACTAATTGATTAAAGATGAAGAGTGAGCGATGAGATAAAAAGAAAGAGAGAGAGAGAGAGAGAGAGAGAGAGAAAAAGAGAAAGAGTGAGAGAGAGAGAATGAAACAGGGCAAACAAGAGAGAGCGAACAGGCGAGGGAGAAAGGAGAGATGAACCAATAAACAAATGATGCAAGAGAGAGGGGGGAGACAGAGAGAGAGAAAGTAAGAGTGAAAGTGAAAATAAAGAGAAAGAGAGAGGAAGATCAAGAGAGAGAGAGAAAAGGCAGGGAATAAAGGGCGAGAAGGAGAGAGAAAGCAAATAACATTAAGAGCAAAAGAGAGTGAGAAAAAATGAAAGAGAGAACGTGTGTGAAAAGAAGGAGAAAGATAAAGAGATAGAAAAGAGGGGGATATATATATAATATATATGTGTGTGTGTGTGTGTTTATATAACAATGGAATGCCTTTTTTTGGACCCTTTCTTGTGGAAAGGCTCTTTGGACCCAACCTCACCTTAACTCCAGCAGCCCCGCAGTAAATGAGTCCGAGACCCTAGCTATTGGCTACATTTTGGAAAGGATTGGCTCAGGTTACTGGACTCCCCCCTGCCGAAACGATAGGTTAGCTTTGCCGTGAGCTCCACGCTTGATGGAGCTCGGCTGTGGCAGGCTGTTCCTGAAAAGGCAAAGAAACTGGAGCGAGGACACCAAACCAGAGATGATGAATCCCCCTCTGGATGTTTTTCTTTCCGCCTGAGTGAGTCCAGTGGGCCAGAGCCAGGTCCTGGAATCTAGCTAATGAGACACCACCCCTAAGGACTGCGTGCAGCTCATTGGTGGATGGTCTGGCAGCAAGCGAAACCCATTGGTTGAGGTGGCAGCTGTCGGAGTCCGTTGCAAATCAAGCTTGCAGTTCGTGGCAGCCGGAAAAGACATTGCTTGCCACTCATAGTGTTGGAAATGACGCCGTTATAAATAATGCCTTCACGTAACGTTTTTTTTCTCTGTAATGGGGTAATGTAACTAGTTATTTATTTCGCCTTTTTCATTGCATTTACCGTTACTGGTGATCAAGAGCAGTAAGTGACTTTGGATAAATTGGAGAAACTACAGTACAAGCCGCAGACCTGTCAACCTCCAGGGCTCCACTGTCGTATTTTCTCTTACAAAATACAAAATAATCTTACACCATATTTTTTTTTTTCAAACGTGTTTATTTATGTAGTTTAACATGTTATATTGTATATGTGTTTCGTTATATCATATACATTGTTAATTAACCTTTTGTTGTGAGATCCTGAGTTGCTCGACATGAATGAGGTTTATTATAAAAAAAGTTCAAAAATTAATTCGCTTGGACGTTCACTGTAGAAGGAAAAAATACATGCAAATATAACTAAGTAGAATATCACATTTTCTTATTCAAATTATGAATTCATTATCTCCATAAATTACTGTTGATAATATACTGATTAAAGGGATAACCACAAACCTGTCTTTCTTCATTTTCTCATTTTATACTTCATTTTTTTTCTTAACTTCACTATACAACATAATAATTCGTAATATAATGCATCAAAGCAAGTGAGCCTTTTGAGAGCCGGCTCTCTTTAATGAGCTGAGCCGAAAAAGCCGGTTCTCTAAAAAGAGACGGACTTCCTTTCACTACGTCAAAACACTCGCTTCGTTTGCAGCAAAAAAAAAAAACGATACCGAGATAGAGGCAACTGCGGCGAACTCGTTTGATTTGATTGATTTCCGTTTCGTGATAGTCTGTGTATACCGGATGGTACCCATAATTGACAGATTTGCGTTTTTCCGTACAGATTTTCTCGTACATCGTACACTTCTTAAAATGCATAATAAACGTACTTTGTATGGCAAAAATGTACAGGTTGACAGGTATGCAGCCGTAGCAAGTCTGCTCTGCTCAAATTATTTGTCATACCTTTGCGTTCAAGTTCGAGAATAGCGCCCGTATGAGCCGAAATGTATGAGTTCTTCATTGTTATTCTCGTTTTGCCCATGAGGTGGCGCACGTTCATTTGGGAGAAATGGTTGTATTGTCAGGCAGGTATCTGACCTTGAAGGGCAAAAGGTTTTTTGGCCACTGCGTTATGCGAAAGCTGCACTATGCAAAAGCTGGTTTGTTGCTAACCCTCAGTTCGAGTGTCTTTTGTGTTGAGGAACACGCTTTCCGACATGAGGTTTGAGAAGCCTCTGCTCCTCAGATACAATCATTGGTTTGAGAAGGGGTTGGATGAATACATGATGGAAGAAATACAAAATGTTGTGTATTTTATGGTTGAACTGTTTACTTTTATTGTGAAACAAAATATTCGAAGTATAGTAGCCCATGTCTACTTGACAAGTTGTCTAACCTGAGACTGCTAAGTAAGTTAAACTTACTTCATTTTGTTTTACTCTTGACTTTTGTTGTGAAGAAAATATTTTAAGTTCAGTTGCTCACTATATTGTTCATTTTTGTTGAACCTCAAGTGTAGGATAAATCTATAGGTGGTTAGGTGCAATACATATTACAAGGTTCTATAACACAACCAATTAACTAATCTGTTCTTCTCTATTCGACTGACTCGAATACTGCTCAGAAACATTCAAATTATTTGACATACAACTTCTTTTTTAAGTAACGGAAATAGTTACTTTCCCTAGTAACTAGTAACTTTTACTGTAGCGTAATTCAGTTAGTGACTCAGTTACTTTTTGGAAGAAGTAGTGAGTAACTATAACTAATTACTTTCTTAAAGTAACTTGCCCAACGTTGATAATAGTCAGGCAGGCAAAACGTTACCAATTCTTATCATACTGAAACATGCGCTAATCTAACCCTTCACAATAACGTAATTTAGGTCTTCCATAGCTTTAAGGGACAGTGTGTAATATTTAATGCCTCCTAATGGTAAAAAAAACTTTCATTCATTAAAAAAACAAAACATTGATTTGAATACCAAGTGAAATTACATGAACTATCATAGCATGTCAATTTTTATTAAAAAAAAGAGTTTATTTTACACAAGGGAATCCACACTTAGGTCGGCGCCATATTGGTCTTGCATGATGCCGCCACGCTGTGCTCTGTGGCACTGGCCCTTGCTCGCAGCAAGACATCACAGTACAATACAACAATAAATGATAGTTCATGTATTTTTACGTAATATTCAAATCAATGTTTTTTTACTGAATACATGTTTTTTGTAGGACTAGGGGGCACTAAATATTACACACTGTCCCTTAAAAAAGTACTTCATTGGAATAAAATCAAGGTTAGAACAGAATTTAGTCAGTGTTTGCTCATTCCGAGTAAGTGACTCTCACACATGCACACATTCGGTGTATTTTCTATTAGTCTTGTGTTTCCAAGCCTTTGTTCAAGCCAAGGCAAACTTATTACATTAAAAAAATCTCAAGGCACTTTTCTTAGTCGGGTATTAGGGGTTCAGTGCCTTACCCAAGGACACTTCGACATGTAACACGGACAAGCCGGAATTCAAACTGGGATCCCTTGATCCCAAGACGAGCGCTCTACCTCCTAAGCTACTGCCGCCAAAACTTGACAATATAAAGTTTTGTGGTACCCGTGACTGAGGAGGTAACACTGGTTATTGATTTTAGTTAATTATTTTGCTCTTATTTTGGATTTTAGAAAACTTAAAACCTGATTTTTTTTTCATGTTTCCTCTGTTTTCCTTTTCTTTTAATCATTAATATAAAATGCAAATGAAAGTTCTTTGCAACCCAGTGCTTATAGAAGAAGTTTAAATGCACTTTAACCAGTCACTGAAGTGCCCAAAGCACTTTTAAGCCGACCTGCTCCAAGGATACTTTGACATTTAATTTGGAGGAGCTGGGAATTGAACCTACGACCTCCTGGTTCAAGGACAAGCGCGCTACTACTGCCATGCAAAAAAAAAACCAAGATATAATAAAATAATATCACATAAAATATGTACATATGGTGTAAAAGACTAACAACAACAAGAATAACACCAAAATGGGCAAAAATTGTCTACCAATGGAAGTAAATCATGTTTTACTAAGTTACAACTGACTAATTTTAATTTTAGTAAAATAAAAAAATATAAATAAATTCGTCAAGATTATGTGCTAGATGTTTACTTTGATATATTTTATTATTTTTCTTTGATGATGGTGTTTAATATATTT
Organism: Urocampus carinirostris; assembly: GCF_059441175.1. NCBI lineage: Eukaryota > Metazoa > Chordata > Actinopteri > Syngnathiformes > Syngnathidae > Urocampus > Urocampus carinirostris. The sequence goes on from NC_142359.1 coordinate 34,392,255, forward strand.
CCCTGAACTACCTCATGAGCAAAAAAAATAGTACTGTATATATATATATATCAAAAAATATGGTTATCTTCTGCAACCTACTGATATGGATAAATGTTATAGGACTGATCAATGGAAAAAAAACAAATATGCTGAAAACGTCATATGAAATGAAATGATCAGCATTTATATAGCGCTTTTCAAGTCAATGACCTCCCAAAGCGCTTTACATTGTGCTTCACATTTCCCAATAGAGGCCGTGATCTGTGCAGCCATGTAAGGCGCTAACCTGCTTATTGGGGGTATTGGGGGTTCAGTGTCTTACCCAAGGACACTTCGGCATGTAACACGGACAAGCCGGGATTCGAACTGGGATCCCTTAATCCTAAAACGATCGCTCTACCTCCTGAGCTACTGCCGCCCCAATACTTTTCTGCAATGATATAATTGGGTGATTTGAGGCGGCACACCGGGCAGGGTCTCACGGTACACTAGTGTGCCCTGGAATACTGGTTGAAAATCACTAGAGCTTAAGAGCCTGTAAATTCGCCTATGGTTGCAAAGGATTCTCTGTAATAGGGGCCTTCTCATGGTCATCTTGCACGTGCATCACACGGTCTCCTTAGAAAAAGGGTTTTTTTTTTTCACCCGCTTTGGTCTCTTACTTTGCTGCGAAATAAATAATAACGACATATCTACAGAGGTTATTTATTCAGTGAGATATCTGAAAGGATGATGGTAGCAACTTGCTGCCATAAATAAATCAGCATTTGTTACCATGTGTTGGAAGTCAAGACCTCTCATCCGGAATGTCCTGCGCATATTTCAAGCGTGACTGCTCTGAACTGGAAGTGTGAAGAAGTGCTTTGCAAATCTGAGATTTTGGTGATTATTCAGACTACCCTCAAAAAACCCACGACGGGCAAGAGGCAGAAAAATCGTTCTACAGTGAGCTAATTGCAGCTCTAGCAGTGTCGAAGGCTCTCGACAAACGATGGCGGCAGTGAGCTACAGCAACGGCGGTCTTCTCCATCTCCATGAGCTCCTTGGCCCAGTGATGGGAGGGGGCCAAGGTTCAGTTGGAGGTCAGGTTGTACGATACGCAATGGAGGTCCTACGCCAGCGCCCTTTGATCAGCTCGTGCTGGCAGATGCCCGCAGGGGCTAAAAAAGAGCCAGCGTGGGCGGAGGCTCCAACTCACAGGAAGAAACGGTTGACTCAGTCACTGCGCATCACTGTGTTCTGCCCAAGCAATCGAAGCTCCCAAATGGTAAACAGCGAGGGTCAACAGTTCGATGCGCAGTAAAAATACAATTATCTCGTGCTTTTGATAATGGTCGTATTGTTTCGGTGTTGAAATGAGATAATCCAGAACATCTGAGTATTAAGTGTCCAGGACGTTACCTAAGAAAACAGCCAACCACCTGGCTGAGGTTGGGCTGTGAAGGAAAGTCCTTTTGAACACTTAGTCCTTTAGAAGCAGCGTGTGATGGAAAATTGATGGCCCAGTAACTTGATGTCTCTGTGACCACCCAATAAGGGGCCCGTGTCAGTTAGTTCGCTGCACCAACTTATGTGTTGAGTTGCTGTTTTATTTCTCCCTTAGTTTGCAAACATCGCCATGAAACACTTAAAGGTGAAAATGTATTATTCTCTTCGGCCATCTCTTGGCCTAAAGGCGTGATTGCAGCTCATAATATAAGTAGTGCATTCCTTAGACATGCTCAAAATAAGTCTTCTTTTTAATCTTTTGGGGGTTTGGATTGGTTCTTGGACTGCATTTAAAAGAGGGCTTTTTTTAAATTTACAATTTTCATGCTACATTATCATAAACTGCAATGACGAACATAGTCACACTACAACTTCGCACCCCACTCTCTCCCTTTCCTTGTATTTGACCCCGATTTGTTCCTTCAAACACACGTGGAGAATATTACAAGAACAACTTTCTTACATCTTCGCAAAATTGCTAAAATTCCCCATATGCTCTCTCAGTCGGATGCAGAGATTATAATTCATGCGTTTGTTACCTCCCGTCTGGATTATTGTAATGCACTACTCTCCGGTCTCCCTAAGTCCAAAATCAAGAGCCTTCAGCTAGTACAAAATGCTGCAGCAAGGCTTTTAACTAAGACAAGTTTGATCACATAACCCATATTTTAGCTAACCTGCATTGGCTCCCTGTTAGCTTAAGATGTGATTTTAAGGTTCTGTTGGTATTATCCAAAATCATGCATGGACTAGCTCCCAGATTTAATTTCCGCCTATGTTCCGGTCCGGAGCATTTGCTCAGAAAACGCTGGTCTACTAGTGATCCAAGTGCCAAGAAGAGATCCGCGGGTTCGAGAGCATTCTCCATCCGGTGCTGTGGAATGCTCTTCCCCCTGAGATTCGATCTGCAACCTAAGTGGAAATGTTTAAATCTAAACTTAAAACACACTTTTACTCTATAGCATATGAATAGCCTATATTTTATGTTGATAATATGTGTATTATTTGCCCTCATGTAGGTTTTAGATGAGGGGATGGTGTCATAATAATAGACTCTTTGTGATAAAGAGCTCTACAAATAAAGATCACTTGACTTGACTAATGTGCTGCACATCCCGGTAGTAGGATTAAAGCAGATAGGCTCTTTGAACTCAGTTGGGCACTGTTAACACATATTTAATAGAGAAAATATTCTACTTTCAACTTTGTAAGGACACCTCAAACGGCCCACTTGACAGCTTTTTTTGAGCGCCCCTTAGTAGACCTCGTCAGGTAGGCTTTGAACTGTAATCTTACTGTATCTGAGTGATAAGCAATTCATTTAATGTTTATTCAGATTTGTTTATCTTCTGCTAGCGTACAATGTGGTTCTCTTTTACTATCGGACACCTGCAAAGGAGATTGCTTAGGATGCAACAATTGTTCGTTATTTTAACTATTATAGAGCACCCCCTCGCCCTCACCCAGCACCTGTCTTTCGTAACAAAATAGAAGTTTAAAAAAAAAACTATATAAGCACAACTGATGAGTGGATCATTTTAAAAAAGGCACCAAAACAGAAGTACGGCCAGACCAGAACAAGATTGACACTTTAGTCCTGACTGGCCAAAATTAGGATCGGTTCAGAATTTGGCTCAGCTTTAAGATCTTACTATTGGCTGAAAGTGGCGATAAAACCTTTTCCTGCTTGCGTACCCCTTGGTCGCATTGGAGTAGTTCTACCTTTCAATATTAAATCAACACAACCTTATTATTTCCTTGTATCACGGGCCATGGCTGTTGGCCCCAACACTTTGGTAGCCACCTACCCACTAAGCAAGTCAGTTTGTGAAGCTGGTGACGTTGTTCACCACCAGATAGCTTTCAGGGCCAACTTGAAAATCTGATTGGCTACACCGCCTGCACTCCCCAAAACTTATTGTATAGGTCAGTTTGCAAGCCTGCAAATCTCATCCTGAAGGTTTCAGAGTAGATTTCTGAGTTTAGCAACAAGTATTGGCGCAAATGGGATGGGTAAAAGCTTCAATATGAAAGCACTCATCTGGAAGCAGAACAACCAGGGAGAAGCAGTCAAAGGATGCCTACAGACAATTTCAAATTTTTTAATAAGTACTGAAGGACAAAATATAATTAACATCACATAATTCAGATAATCTCCAACTCAGAGTGTGTTATTTTCTTCATTCTAATACAATCTCAAGTTTTAACCTTGACAAATACTACTAATAATAATGGTTTTATTTGGTCCCCTTAGGGAAATTCATTTTCACCAACTGTACCAGGGGTACAGTCAGTGCTGTCGCAGCAGAGCGTGCGCCAAATGACCTATTTACGGCATTTGGTATTCCCAGACGGTCTTCCATCCAAACACTAACCAGGCCCGACCTGCTTAGCTTCCTAAGATCAGGCGTTCTCAGGGCGGTACGGTCGTAAAGAGGTCATCTAATGGGCACTCTCCTCAATGTTGACACCATGTTGTGGAGGGTTGTCAGGCATGCATCAACATCAATGGCTTTTAGGAAATCCAGGCAAGTATTATCCTTGCAAGGCCTGCTAAAAAGAAGCGTTTGAACCACTTAAATGACCTCAACCTCAGTTTAATACAGGCTTCCACAGAGTCGATGTACTTTGCTTTTCAAAAAAGGGTGTAATGCTGGAAGCAACAAGGTCTTCCAAGTCTACTCCCCAGAGATTCACAACATCACAGTTGAGGTAACCCGCGTGTCATTCACTGCATACGGTGTTGATTGTGCCCCTCTTCCTCATTTGAGATGCCGATTGCCTGGTCCAGAATTTCTTTCTACTCTTCCAAAAAGTCTTTGCAGTCAAATACATTGCATCGACGATGATGCGGAAGGAAGGAAGGAATGGAGTGGCCACATATAAACGGCACTTGACTCTACGTGTGCTGTTTGCCTTCAAGCAGCCCCACCAAATCAGCTCTATCCTGGGAGCCTGACATCATAAAAAATGCACATGGCGGCATATGGCGTGTCGAGCCGCGTTAGCGACAATATAGCTTACAACGCTCGCCAATCCATATCCATTACTGACGGTACAAGGGTCAACAGTTCATGCCGGAGCTCTCCACATCTGCCCTTGTTGGCATGGCAACTGAAAGCTGACACCCATAAGACATTGAAACAAGATGTTGTGGTGTAAAAATTACATCAACATTTTTAGGACTGTTCATTGGAATGGGATCAAATAATCCGTGTTTTTCAAACCATTTTACAACACCGAGCATGCGCAGCATCCAAGACATCAAAATGCAGGGACCAGCCTGACCCAATTACATTGTTCGGTACTTGACCTCCCTTCACTGTACTGTTTACATGTGCACCCTTCAACAGGATTCAATTAATGGTGACAAATTCACATGAAGTCACTGTTGATGTCTTCACATGCGGGAGGAAAAAAAAATCACCTTTTTACTTTTTCTAAAAGGTCACGGCTTTAAAGATTGAGCTGTGTGTTTGCCGAACAGATTGTTAGAGTTGTGAAACTGTTTTTTTTTTAATCTGCAGCTTACTAAGTCAGATATCTGTTTTGTTTTTATTCCATTTGAGAAGCATCACATTGTGACTCGTGGTTGATATTTTGAGCAAAATTGGGGTGCTTGTAAATGAAGGAATTCATTATTCATGATTTTGAGGATAGTTGGGCCCAATGTTCCCTCTAATTTTCCACGGGTCTGAACTTTCACACAAAGTCGGCTTGAAACAACAGGGAGCACCAGCAATCCTAAGTGTGGCAACTAAGTCATTATCAAACTTGTCCAAAACTTGACATCACGTTACATTTTGCTGAGTTTCCGGCAATGCAAAAAAAAAAATTCACTTTTGAATAAATTGAGTAATGTATTATTGCAAATGTTGTACGGCCTACAAACGTCATTTGTTTTTACAACAATTCTTTCACAAGATTTCCTTTTCTTTTTTTTCCTGGTATCGTTTGTCGCATAATACTAACATTTTTGGGGGCTTATTTAGTCAGTTGCACGATACACAACTGTATTTAATCACATTTTTAGTGGAAGTACAATGTTGGCAACAAGATTGACTTGGTATAAGTGGAAATTATTTGAATGCAACACAAACTTTTTCTTCTTTTTCCCTGTTTTTTTCCTATTTATTTTTAATTCCTTTAAAAAAATCTCATCGTGTTTATTTTTTCCTAGCTGTTACTTTTTTCTTTTTGTTACCTATTATTTTTTTCATTTGTTTCTTTCTTTTCTTTTTTTTCTGGCTTTTTCTGAAATTTTCCTTCTTTTTTCTCTTCCTTTTGTTTTCTTTTTCACAGCTTTTCACTACTTTTTCATTTTGGTATTTTTTTCTTTTTTGTTCTATTCTCCCTTCCTCTAAGTCATTTTGTGCATAATTCTACATAATATTTGGTCATATAGGGATGAAAGAAGCAAAAACAGCCTGAGGAGCCGTTTAGGACCCGAAAGAGCCGGTTCCTTTTAGTGAGCCGAGCCGAAGAAGCCGGTTCTCGAAAAACTCTACTAAGCTTTACTCAACTTCGTTCTACTTAGGCACTGACTTAAAAATACAGCATTTAGGACACAACGTCAGGGGAACCCTTGTATTTTTACCTTCATGCACTGTAACTTTGACTTAATTCGCTCCTTAATTATCAATTTCGAGCCCTCATTTTTGTGAACTGGCTAGATTTTCTTGTGCGTGGAAAAGCGCTGGGTAGTGCGCAATTGCGGACACACGCATCTTAGAGGGAACATTGCGCTGGCTAGATTTGCTTGTGCGCTGAGAATGTGCAGGCAGTGCGCGATTGCGCACGCGCGCAGCTTAGAGGGAACATTGGTAGTGCCTGGTTTAAAGCAGTGTTTTTTAACCTGTGTGCCAGGGCACACTAGTGTGCCATGAGACCTTGTCTAGTGTGCCGCAGTATATTGCTTAATTTAATCTTTACAAAAAAACAACAACAAGGCATTGTTCAGTATTTTTCATTGGTGTCCCTCTCATGCCCCTCCTGGACATCTACAACTCCTGCCTCACCCCGCAAAGCCACCAGGATTGCAGGGGACCCCATCCACCCATCTCAAAACCTCTTCAACCTGCTGCCATCAAGGAAAAGACTGTAGTCTCCGACCCAGAACCAGCAAGCTTAATGACAGCTTTTTCCATCAGGCTTTCAAAATTTAATTAAAAAAAAACAGAAAAAGTCATAGCATAGAAAAAAAACAATCAAAATATTGTAAAATTTGAAAACAGTTTAAGATAATAGTAAAGTTCAAAATTACAGCAAAAGTATTGATCAAAATTAAGAATTTGCATTATTCACTGAGCCAGGGTGACCACAAACAATAAGAAAAACGTCTTGGAAAAAAACAAAAAAGCAACAACTTGATAGTGGAATTAATTTTCAAATGCTTTCGACAGTGTGCCTCAAGATATTTTAATGAAAACAAGTGTGCCTTGGCTCAAAAAAGGTCGAAAAACACTGGTTTAAGGACAGTGGATGTCAGCTCAATTTAGTATTTTCTTACTCCTCCCACACTCTCAATGTACTGCCTCTTCATCCTAATATTTATTTACCTACTGAAGAGAATTATTTTTAATAGCGGTAGCACCATGACGGATGCTTCAGGAAAACGCAGGCAAAAAGATAAGGAAAGAAACCAAGCTAAAAAACGAGCCAACTTAAATCGGAGGACTGCGGGACCCAGCGGCTGCGGGAAAGCTAGGTCCCCGCGTGCAGTGCATTCACAGTTCAGCGACTTCTCGACCTAAATGCGATGTGACGGGAGAACCTTTACTGATGCAAGCGGCAGTGTAGTATCAGGGAGGGCTGACCGAGCTGTGAACCGCCAGGCGAACACGGAGCAAATTAACATCAGCAGAAATAGCTCGGCCAAGCAGCTCCGTCACGGCCCACGCAACAGTGTGAGCCGCGAGGGGAGGCAGATCGAGCGTCCAACGCGCTGGTCGGATCCCTAGAACAGTCGCAGCTGTGCTCCCTGATCGTGGCCATTTTACCTGAGCAATGAGATTTGCCTCAGAGAGCGGATGCCAGTTGTGGACAGATTCTGGGTGGACAAACATGAACTACGCTTCTAAAGGCAAGAATACTGGTGTGGTGCTCTGTAAAGCAAGACGATCTTTATAGAAATATTAAACTCCTCTCTTCAGATTGATTTGTCAATCATTTATTCAAATAATTTAGCTACCACATATTTACCACAAGGGCAGCACGGCGGCGCAGTGGTTAGCGCGTGTGCGGCACAGTTCTAAGTTCTTGGGAACCTCCTGTGTGGGTTCAAATCCAGCTACCGGACTTCCTGTGCGGAGTTTGTATGTTCTCCCAGTGCTTGCGTGGGTTTCCTCCGGGCACTCCGGTTTCCTCCCACATTCCAAAGACATGCATTTCAGGTGGATTGGCCGGTCCAAATTGTTCCTAGGTGTGAATGGGCGAGCGAGTTGTCTGTCCCTGTGTGTCCTGCGACTGGCCGGCAACCAGTTCAGGGTGTCCCCTGCCCACTGCCCGATGATTGCTGGGATGGGCTCCACTACCCCCGCGACCCTACTGAGGATAAGCGGTGCAGCTAATGAGATGAGATGAGATGAGATGAGATATTTACCACAAGCATTTTCCTGCTTCCTGGTGAGTTCAATGTTTGGTTTGCACATAGCACACGTTACACAATAGTTTACTGCATAACTTGACCTAGCATACAGTGGCTTGCATAACTATTAGGCCCCCTTGAACTTTGTGACCTTTTGCCACATTATAGACTTCAAACATCAAGATATAAAACTGGCATTGCTTGTGAAGCATCAACAATAAGTGGGACACAATCATGAAGTGGAACACACTTTATTGCATATTTTAAACTTTTTTAACAAATAAAAAACGAAAAGGTGGGTGTGCAAATTTAGTCAGCCCCATTGAGTTAAAATTTTGTAGTGCCACCTTTTGCTGTGATTACAGCTGCAAGTCGCTTGGGGTATGTCTCTATCAGTTTTGCACATCAAGAAACTGATATTTTTGCCCATTCCTTCTTGCAAAACAGCTCAAGCTCAGTGAGGTTGGATGGGAAGCATTTGTGAACAGCAGTTTTCAGTTCTTTCCGCAGATTCTCAATTAGGTTGAGGTCTGGACTTTGACTTGGCCATTCCAACATCTTGATGTGTTTTTGGTGAACCATTTCATTGTCACTTTTGCTTTCTGTTTTGGACCATTGTCTTGTTGGAAGACAAATCTCCGTCCCAGGCTCAGGTCTTTCCTGGACTCCATCAGGTTTTCTTCCTGAATGGTCCTGTATTTGGCTCCATCCATCCATCTTCCCATCTATTTTAACATCTTCCCTGTCCCTGCTGAGGAAAGCAGGCCCAAACCATGATGCTGCCACCACCAGGTTTGACTGTGGGGATGGTGTGTTGAAGGTGAAGGGCTGTGCCGTTTTTACACCGAACATAACGTCTTGCATTGTTGCCAAAAAGTTCGATTTTGGTCTCATCTGACCAGAGCACCTTCTTCCACATGTTTTTGCCAGCTACTCTCCCAGGTGGCTTCTGGCAAACTTTAAACAACACTTTTTATGGATGTCTATAAGAAATAATCTTAATCTTATCTAATCTTTATCTTAATCTTTAAGGTAATCCCATGTGGGAATTATAATATTTTTGCATGTAAAAGATCTGCAATCTTGATTCGGTCTGTTGGGCGGTTCTGCTAATAACTTAAGCTAATCTCAGGGGCTGTAGAAAACTTTCTCATAGCCGAATGTGGCCTAGACTTTGACATATGTGCTCTAGATGTCACCCCAGTTGACACACATCTATGACATTGCATAAAAGTAGCCTTGGAATTGAAAACTGGGGTGATGGCCCCCCAAAGGAGGACTGGGGAGTGTCTGCCACAATCCCCAATTTCCATAGGAAATGGTGCTGAAGAAGAAAGTAATTTGGGAATGAGAATCTCAGAGCACTGTGGGTTTTCTCCTGGTCATGAAACGCTTAACCTGCGCTAGACATTTAGTAAGGTTCAGGATACATATAATTTGGCTGGACCAGTGGACATATTCTTTGCGTCACATCTGCCCAAGTTGGATTTGTCTCCATGAAGGGTTGTACTATATCAGATTTGTTGACTGCACAGTCTCCAACTCTCTAGAGATATCCACACATGACTTAAAGAAGTGATTGAGAGCAAGGTCAGGATCTTCAAATTTAAGACCGTAGTCTTCAATTCAAAGAGGGCGCGGATAAGATACTTCTCCTAGTGGAGGAGTTCAAGAATCGATGGGTTATGTCCATGAGTGCTGGGAAGAAGTAAACAAATTGATGGATGGATGATATGCCGAGGTTAAGAAGCCGAGTTGAAAGTAAAATGAAATGAAATGAAATGAAATGATCTGCATTTATATAGCGCTTTTCAAGTCAATGACTTCCCAAAGCGCTTTACAATGTGCTCCACATTTCCCAATAGCGGCCTTGCAGCCATGTAAGGCGCTAACCTTCTTATTGGGGGTATTAGGGGTTCAGTGTCTTACCCAAGGACACTTCGACATGTAGCCAAACGAGCCGGGATTCGAACTGGGATCCGTTGATCCAAAGACGAGCGCTCTACCTCCTGAGCTACTGCCGCCCCGAAAGTAAAGTTTATAATTTACTGGTTGCTCCATGTTCCTAATTTTGCATAAGCGTTGAGTTGCAAGCAAAACAGTTCAATCTCAGTCAGTAATATGCTTCCTCTGTTAGATGTCTGGTCTATCCCCAAGAGCTTGGGCAGGTGACAAGATTGGTCATGGATAGGATTATTACAAATTTATAAGGCTTAGCTACAAATATTGAGCATTACAGTTTAGTATTTCTTTTTCTTCAAAGAGTCTTATTACCTTGTGAACCACTCTATTTGACTGAGAAGAACAGCTGCATTGTCAGGTTTGTTTTACTCAGGTCTGTTTGAGGATTTTGTTTTACGATTGTGTCCCCTTGTTATGCATAAACATCCTTCCCCCAACAACTCTGTGACCGGTTGTAAAAAAATAGAGGAGCTAGTCAGGTTATGGTCAGATGATTACCAAGCCTCGAACTGACACAACTCTCATGAGCTAAATAAATTGATCCTGTCTCTTATTGTGTGTTTTATTCGGAGATGTAAGGTGATAAAACCAACAGTCATTCATTAGGGTTTCCGATTGAAGTTGCTTCTGCTCCTGCTCAGTGTTGTGTGGATCCAGTCTTGGGATCCGTTCCCAATGCTGTGCTGGAAACATGCCCCAAGAATATCACCTCTAATATGAAACCTGCTGCGTAGTGTCCGATTTGGTGTTTTGGGGTGGCAACTGTATCAATGTTCAGGATCATGGCATAGTGTCATCGCTACCGGCGCCCCGCTGAGCGTGTCATCTGCATAGATGTCATGAGACAATAGGCTTTCTGCTAAGCCCTGCCCTGCCGCTGAACCGGGTGCGGGCAATGCTTCGTGACCTGGATACTAAAAGAAGGCTCTGCCACGTAAGCGCGCTTGTAGCAAGCACATCGCGAGATGATGTGGCGTGTCAGGGGGCTGAATCTTCATGCAGCCTTTTAAGTGTCCTGTTCACGCACAAACGGATGCTGCCAGCTTGACAGATGCTTTGCTACTAGATTACAGGCGATTATCTTCCTTATATAATAATTGGTAATGGTGGCTAATGAATCTAAAGGCATATTTTTGGAATGTGTACCAGGACTATAATGTGGGGGAACAAACCCCTAAAAATGCCTGGAGTGGTGGGTGCCACCAGGCTGTACTTTTCCAAGACACATCACAGGAATTGGTAACCCGGCAATTCTGGTAGTTAAGGAATCTGTGAACATATATTACACACATTTGTTCTCATGGAGAACTACAGGAACCTTCTTTCTGAAAACACGCAAGAAACAGAAGTGACACGACTCGCCTCGTTTACCTGCACAGTATGGCCTTTTTGCAATTTTCTCACCGTTAGCCGTGGCATTCCTTGTGCCACTGTCGTTCCTGAGGCATGCCATGAACAGGGAATGATGTCGACATTAGGGTCACAGTTTTTAAGAAAGTGGCTCTTGGAAAGACCTGCTTCACAGCTTCTCTATCCACGTTAAGCACACGAGGAAAGGAACCATTTAGGTAACAACTTTTATTGTTTCGGGATTTGTATTGGCCATTAATGGTTAAGTCAAAATAAGTACGGAAACAGCCAACAATTTGATGAGTACAATAAAGGTTTGGTGCAGAATTTGGAGAGAAGCTGCATATTTTTAGCAATTATGGTTATATCTAGGAAACCATAACTAAAGCTCAACTGGTAAAGCAATTGCTTAGTTGTGTTAACTTATGTATAAGTGCTTCCTTGCCCATTGACTAGGGGAACAATTTGATGGGTCTGCATACTGGGTTAGCCAATTAGAAAGTAGCACGTATTGCATGGTAAAGCTCAAATGTCACCAGAGCTCAACATTCCTGACTTTTCCAGAGTCATGTGTAGAAATTGAAATTCCTCACAGCTTCACGGCCAGTTTGACACCTCTATGAAGGAGATCTTAAGTTAACACAATCTGGCTCCACGAAGGACTGGGAGGTCATTGTGCGGTCACCGTTGGGAGCCTCACTGGCAATGGTACACCAGCGAACAGGCGTGAAGGAGATTCGAAAAAAAACACCACGGTTAAGCAGGGATTTAGTGCATATGCGGGTTACAGGAGCCCCATGTGGGGATGCAAACGGTCTTGGCCAGGTTGTTTAACAAGTAGAAAAACTCATGATGGTGAGTAGTAAGGGGTCCCATGACACTAATGCATACCTGTCAACCCCGTGGGACTTGAATCAGCAAAGGTCAAGCTGAAACAACATATTTACTCCACTCCCCCAATACATTTTGGGCGCGAAGCTTGAAATTCCATACGGGTAATTGTTTGTAGCAACATTTTGGCGTCTCAATTTTTTTGGGGGGACAATTTGGATCGTCCGATTAACCTAACATGCTTGTTTTTGGAATTTGGGAGGAAACCCACAGAGGCACGGGGAGCTGGACTTGAACCCTGAACCGCCGCACTGTCGGGCTGCGCGCTGACCACCCAACCGCTGTGTTGCCCTTATATATATATATATATATATATATATATATATATATATATATATATATATATATATATATATATATATATATATATATATATATATATATATAGTGTACACATCCAGTGGCTTGCGAAACTATTTAGCCCCTTTGAACTTTGTGACCTTATGCCACATTTCAGACTTCAAACATAAAGAAATAAAACTGTAATTTCTTGTGAAGCATAAACAATAAGTGGGACACAATCATGAAGTGGAACACACTTTATTGGATTTTTTAAACTTTTTTAACGAAAGAAGTTCAGTGAGGATCTCTGAATGATTCAATGTTGATCTAAATGACTAACAATGATAAATGGAATCTACCTGTGTGAAATCAAGTCTCTGTATGAATGCACCTGCACTGTGATAGTCTCAGAGGTCTGTTTAAAGCGCAGAGAGCATCATGAAGAATGAGGAACACACCAGGCAGGTCCAAAATAGTGTTGTGGTGAAGTCTAATGCTGGATTTGGATACAAAAAGATTTCCCAAGCTTTAAACATCCTACGGAGCGCTGTGCAAGCAATAATATTGAAATGGAAGGAGTATCAGACCACTGCAAATCTACCAAGATTGGGCCGTCCCCCTAAACTTTCAGCTCATACAAGGAGAAAACTGATCAGAGATGCATCCAAGAGGCCCATGATCACTCTGGATGAATTGCAGAGGTCTACAGCTGAGGTGGGAGAATCTGTCCATCGGACAACAATCAGTCGTATACTGCACAAATCTGGCCTTTATGGAAGAGTGGCAAGAAGGAAGCCATTTCTCAATATCAGGATCTTCAAATTTAAGACCATAGTTTTCAAGTTGCATTTCATCATCATTTATACTATATGATGTTTATGTTATTACAATATTGATAAAATAGAATATTATTATCACGCACGGACCTAATTCACCTTTGCAGTATCCTCATTTGACCCGATGGGTCTGGTGAAAATCCGCGGCTTTGCCGATAAAACAGCTTCCAGTTGCTTTACCTTTTCACAGCGTTAGTTTACAGTTTGTTTTTTTGTAGTCAGCCTGATTTGTCTGGCAGTGCCTTTTGATATTACGTTCTTTAAAATTAGCCAAAGTGGCTTGGCAAATTAGGTCGATCCAGTGGTTTTGGATTTCAGTGAAGAAATAACCTGAATTTCTGTTTGTCCTGGCAGCGGCGGTCCTCACAGTCAACTTTCCTTTTTTTTCATTTACAGTCGACATGCTGAAAATAGGGTTGGCTAAAATTCTCACAAAAGGTCAAGGGCAAGGTGGCCAAGGGCATCTGCCGTCATTTGGTGAAATGGTAATTTTTATTTACTTATTTTTGTTCAAATTAATTTCATACTGCAGTCAGTCAACATTACTGTTGGGCCACATATTATTAATTTTATGACAGACGCTGCGGGTCAGTAATAGTTTAATCACAGGCCATAAATAGCCCCCGGGCCTGACTTTGCTAAAGACCCTTTACTTTCTTTGTGAACACTGCGAATTATCCGGGGGGCGGGGCTTAGCCTGGATGCAAAAAAATACTTTCGCTGGTCAGGAGAAAGAGGAAAAGAAAATCGTCGTTGCTGCAAGCAGTCGTCATGTTTTGTGTTTATGTGCCATAATGGGAGAAGAAATGTTAGTGATCGTAATTAGAAGTTTTACACGGCAAACACTCTTGCTCAAAGAAAAAGAAGAAAGTTATGGTAAATGCATTAAAGCGAAAAGATTAGATCGAGGCAACTCATTAAAAATGATCCAGTTTGCAGCACACACCATATGACATATAACGTTTACGATTGTTGCTATCGAGTCCACATTACATACTTTGCCGATATATTACTTGTTATATCTGCAAAGTATCTTGTTATTCTATTAGCTTCAGCTGTTAGCGTGTAGCCTAAATGCCAACAGTAGCCTTGTAACACTGCATAGGCCGGAAATAAAAACAGGCATGAATTGCAAACAATCATTGGGCACACAAATTAATCTATTTAGAAGGACGACTGAAGCTAAGAATATAAGATACTTTGCAGAATATAAAAAGTAATATGGACTCACTAATGTTTATCTCCGATTCTGGCACACAACCACACTACATGAAATTTTAAAACTGACCTATCAGAAACAAAAGCTGGGTTTCTTGAGTGTGTTGACCAGCACAGAGCATTCCTTAGCCTTTGGCTTCGACTGTAACGTCACTCAAAGGCTATCAAAGGGCCTATTGGCACAATAAAAGTTTTAAGGCAGACAGTTAAGAGTTGAACTGTCCCTGTCACGACTTCCCCAACAATGCGCATGTCTAAAGAAACAGTGGAGACTTCACGCGTTTTCTTAAAGGCGCAGTATGTTTAAGAGCAGCAGAATATGCAGAGCAAGGAAAAAAAATCATACAATAAGTGGAAGTCATATTAATTTCTGAACATGCTCATATCTAAATATTTATGGAGAAAAACATTGTATAAAATACAACAAAATTCCTGCGATTGGCTGGCAACCAGTTCAGGGTGTCCCCTGCCCACTGCCCAATGATTGCTGTGATAGGCTCCAGCACCCCCGCGACTCTACTGAGGATAAGCGGTGCAGCTAATGGGATGAGATGAGATGAGACAACAAAATTCTTATAAGTTAACAGCTGTGCTAGTGCATCGACGCATGGGCCGAGCACAAGGACAAATCCAAGCGTTGTTGCACGGAACATTCTAAATCATATCACCAACGCATGAAGTGTGTCGCCGTGGCAAAAACAAAACAAAACAAAAAACACAGAAAACTGGGTGTAATCAAGTGTGTCTGTCAAAGGGGGAAAAACTGCTGAAAAGATGATACCTGAGGATGTAATTGTAAATTATTGAGCAGCTCCGTTTGAAAAACTAAAATATCCATTTCAATGTCCTTGTTTTACCAAGGAAATTGAATATCAGAAAGAATAACGGATACAAAACAAAACAAACAAATAAAAAAGACATGGATTCAACCCTCACTGAAAGTGGAAATATGAATTTTACTGGACATTAATACCCGGTCAACCATTTGAAAGTACATTTGAACATCTGTTATTACTGTGGTTTAATATTCCTATTATTTGTTTGAAAGTTACTTTTACTCACAGCTGACCAGCCAAATCCGAAACACTTAGCTTGCAGAGAAAGAAAACGATCTTCATTTTAATATGATGGAAATAGTTTTTTCAATAAAAACTACAAAATCCGTGAGAATAAAAATATCCTTATTAGAGATTTCACATTGTGTATTCAAATTAACCTACAGAGGCCTTAGGGTTGGGTGCCCGCCCTGGGGCTGGGATGTCACATGTTCGACCCTTGGCTGAGTCATACCTGAGACTTACAAGATTGGTAGCCATTGCCTCTCTGTTTGCCGCTCGGCATTAGAGGTTGGAATTAATGGGGTTTGGTCTCATATTGACTCGTAAAAATCAGTAACAAAAAAAAAGAAATAAATGTAACTACATTTAAAGTATTTTAACCACGGAATATCCACGCCTGGTTTTTTTTTTTGGTCATTTCCAATTTTTTTTTTTAACTTTCCCTTAGGTGTTCTCTGGGATTTTAGCTATGCTTAATATATGCTTTTAATGCCCTCCATCAAATGCTTTTTTTTAATGATTTGATAACACATCAAAACCCATAAAAAGACAACATGTTTAAAAAAAGCTTGCAGTGGTTAAATATTTTAACTACAATATTAATGCAAATAATTAATGTTTTGTACACAAGGTCATCGAATGTCTCGTGGGTTGCTTACATTACTTATGCCATCCGGTAGGTGTCAGTATTCTATAACGCAGTGTCACACAATGCGACGCCTCGCCAGTCCATCACTACTGGCAGGGCCTTTTGCTCAATTTTCTTAGCAGCATCTATGAGTTGCAAAAACATATAATCCAATCAGTTGTTGGTTGCTAGTCATCAGAGTGCCAGAAAGTAACCCAGGCATGTCCCAAGTCTGGCCCAAGGCCCAGTTATGGACCTGTTATAATATCAATAATATAAAATAGAAGAAGAATAGAATTTACTTTTATTGTCATTCTTTGTAACAATGCACACAGAACGAAATGTCGATACACCTGACCCGTACAGTTAAACTGTAGCGAGCCGATGCAGCCGCAGCCAAACAGGGCGCAGCCATTTTAGTCATTAGGTGACCAAACCCCCCAATTCCAACCCTTAATGCAGAGCGCCAAGCAGGGAGGCAATGAGTACCAATGTTGTAAGTCTTGGGTATGACTCGGCTAATATGTGGCTAAAAGTACTGTTGACTGCAGAAAAAAATGAACTCATTGCACGAGCTAATGGCAGTAGCCGTTAGGCCACCTTGCCCTTGATTGCTGGCGAGAATTTTAGCCTACCCTATTTCCAACATGGCAAGTGTAAAAAATAAAAGGAAAGTTGACTACAGGGCCCACCGCTTCCCAGACAAGTGGAAATTGGGAGCATTTTTTTTTACAGATATCCGAAACAACTGCAACCCCTAAATTGCCAAGGGACTGTGGGTGTTTTCAAAGAATATAACAGGGGTCAGGAACCTTTATATGTCACAGTACAGTATGTCGCAAAAGTGAGTACACCCCCCATCACATTTTTGCAGGGATCTCTTTATAATGTTTAATAGAACATCAATGAAGAAACATCGCTTTGGTCCAATGAAAAGAAGTCTGTCAACAGAGGCTATGACCTTCTGGAAAGATACCTTCTGTTTTGATAAGACAAAGATAAATTGATTTGGCTCAGATGAGTGGCAGCAACTAGGTGAATACAAACATGTTTGTTTCGTGCCTAAAGTCACGCATGGTGTTGGCATGAGTGCAACTAGAGTTGGGGAGTTGCATTTCATTAAGGGAAAAACAAACTCAAGAGTGTACTGAGAAATACTGGGGCAAGAAATTATACCCTCCCTCCAGAAACTGGGTCGCACGGCAATGTTTTAGCCTGGCAATGACACCAAATACACTTTTAAGATGGCCAGGGCTTTTCTAAAGGGGCTAAGTGTAAATGGGATGGACTGGCCAAGCAAGTCTCCAGATCTAAACTGAATAGATTATCTATAAGGTATCCTCAAGCTGAAGGTGGAGAAGCACAAGATCTAAAATATCCCCCAGCTCAGTCATGTTGTCATAATGAAGTGGAAGAGCATTCAAGTGGCACTTTGTGAGGCTTTTGTGAAATTCATGGCCAGGAGGATTAAACTGGTTCTGTGAAATCATAGTGGCCACCTAAAATATTGAACTTCAGGAATTTTTAATTAAGGGTGTACTCACTTTTGTTACCAGGGTCTAGCTACCAATGGCTACATGTAACCTTTACACAGACTACCTTTCATCGTGTCAAAACGATGTTGTTTAATTAAACAATGATGAAATCTCTGCAGAATTTTGAGGGGAGTACTCACTTTTGTGACATACTGTACGTATGGTTCAAAGCACTGCACACCTTTCATGGAGGGGGAATTTATTAAACTTTCTGAAAAATTTGGACCTCCCTATCTTAGATGCTAATCATCACAGAGTGCCAGAACCTGACACAACAGTTTTACAGGTCTTAACTGTGTGCCAGCGTATCACCCAATCCAGAACAGTACTTTTTAAGTCTCCGGCAGTAAGAACCTTCCAGACCAGAGTTATTATATTGAGTTTGGCTGCCTATATATAAAAAAAAAAAAAAACACTTTTTTAGTGTTTCAACATCTCTTAACAGAGAGACGATCTTGCTAGAAAGAAATGAAAGTGAACCAGGAAACAAATGAAAAGTACATTAGTCTGACGCCAACATTACAGAGTCAATATATTGTTTTTACTCCAACTTAGCCCGCTGCCCCACAAAATATATATACATATTTTAGCATCTCACACTTTTGAGTGATGGTATATGACACTTGGCAATAAACTGCCGTCTTTTGAGGACATCTATAGTGCCGTTTGTCCCCGTTGGCCTGTGAGTTGGGAAGCTCAGACATTCGTATACAGTCCCAAATTGCTCCACTTTGACAGAGTACGTCCATAAATATCTGTGGTTCTTCCCACAAACCTTTTTGCAACCGACATGGGCAACCCGTTTTGCTTGGGTATGGTAAAAATCAATTCGGACAGGCGTGTAAAGACTTGAGGGGTAACTGTCCGAGGTGGGGGTGAGAGCAAAAGGTGCTACTTTCAACTTCAAGATCGTCAGCTGGTACACAAGGAGGTGCTGGATAGATGATCCATAGACTCCCAAATGTATTCCTCAGTACGCTGCCCACCCATCCATTCGAGTGCAGTCTTTCAGTACATCTTCTGCCTGCTGGGAAGCACTGCTTCCTTGAGGAAGGAGAACACCAGGAGGATCCCAGAGCGCTTTCCTCGCTTGCCCTTTGTGAAGTAGTTGGACACCACATCATCTATTGAAAAATTAAAACAGCGTCAAAAAAGATTACATTACTTGGTATGCAGTTCTAGCTGTAGCCATGCCTTCTCGTTATTCATATGATTGCAAATGATCGCTAACTTTTCTGTCCCCCATGCCACTTTTGCTATTTTCATCAGGCAAGAAAAACATCTCAAGGACTCAGCATTTTTTGAGCCTGAATCTCCCTTCAAATTATGTCTAGGACAGGCAGCAGCCTTCAATCTGACTCCGTAATTCAGTATGCATGTAGAGACGCTTTGCTACTTTGCGCTTCGGTTATTGCTGGTTCACTCCTTCGCAAACTTTGAATACAATTGTCTCTATTGTAATTAAGATCAACGTATAGTTCATTGTGGTCAGAGAAAGCTCACAGCAGGTGTGATTGTGTGTGTGTGTTGGGTGGGCGTGACTGTGTACGCAATTGTAATAGGCTCCTGTGTAGTGTCATTTGAACAGCCAGGGTGGACATGCGCAATCAACATCTTCGAAACAACACTAACTATGAAGGTTTGCGGCCGCTAACTTTTAGCGGCTCGTTACATTGAAAAGAAAAGCATCATTTGATTCCGGCTCTGAGAAAAGTCAAAAGACCGCAAAGACATGCTAATCACCAGGGGTTGCTCCGTGGATTGTTATCGGGTCCGGGAATCAACTAAGGCGAAGTCAGGAGAAGAAGCAATAGCTAGGCTGAAGGTCCAGCTTACTGCTACGGCTAGGCTAACAACTTAATTCCCATTTTGTCAAGCCTGTATTTCAGCAACTCCAGACCTGGATCTACAACCCCTGGGAAAGCGCTACATTTGGGGCTATTCTATTTTAATCATTGCAGAGACCTGGGTCAGGTCGGGGACACCCAATGCTAGCTCGCAGCTAGCCAGCTGCTCACTTAATTACTTTCTTACACTGAAAGGAGAAGACGTCCAATTCTGTATAATGACAATAGAACCATCCATTCAACTGCAGTTATGTATTGTGTGTTATTATTTGTACATCTATGAGTGTTTTTTGTTACAGTTGTATAATCTCAGTCTATTACTTTTAGTGTAACAAATTAGATTGCTGTTGGCTTAGAGTGTGTGGCAAATAATCTTAAAATTGCACACCTTTTCTAACTTAGCCCCATTAGACGTGATCCAAGGTTGTAATATTCTCCATCAGTGCAAAAAGTGACTTACCGCCTTGCTGCACGGTGGATGGAAGCACATTTTCGCCTGCTGACAGCGACACAAAAAAGGCAAAGGGGATCACCCAGAGGCAGATGGTGAAATATGCCAGTACCTGAGGAACAAAAGATGTTAAAGGATACTGTAAAACAGGTAAGAGAAAAATAAAACACAGGGATATTAGGGCCTGAAATTTACATTTACTATAGAACCTTTCATTTGTTTGTAAAATTTGTAACGTATCCGACGGGCGGGCTTAGGCTGGAGGCAAAAGAGTACTTGCGCTGGTTAGAAACTGTTAGTTATCGTTATGTTGTTTGTGAGCCAGAATCAGAGGAAAAAAACGTTAGTGATCATTACCGTATTTTCCGCACTATAAGGCGCACCTAAAAGCCTTTATTTTTTTTTTCAAAAGCTGACCATGCGCCTTATAATACAGTGCGCCTTATTTATGGATCAACATTAAGTCGCAAAGTCTTCCAACTAACTTGCAGCCGCCGACTAGATTTTCCCCCGAACGCCAAGTAGTCCGCGGTGTATGCTGGGATTTATTTGCCGGCGTTTCATTGGCTAACCAATGTGTCAATCATCATTTGAATCAATCACTATTGGCTAAAGTTATTCGGAGGTCAAGGGGCGGATCCTTTTTATCATTTACAGGCTGGCATTGGCTTAAACGGCAAAACAAAGCCTGCAATTGGCCGAAAAAGATGAACGTGTATAGCACGTGGCTGACGGCATAGAGAAAGGATTTTTTTCTATTCTGTATTTGTAAATATTTTATTCTCCTGGATTTACTACCCTCACGGATATAAGAGGACGTTGGCTGCACATTATTATGAACACAACGACTTCGGTGAGCTACTCCAGCTACATATTATCCCTCTATCTTGTTTTCTGTGATAAGCGGTGCAGATAATGGATGGAATGGAGTGTCTATTTTAAACTCAATTCCAAGTGTTTATTGTCATATGCACAGTAAAGTTGCGAGCGAAAAAGAAAATAGTAACTAAGGAATGGTTGGCATTTCTTGAATCCCAAGACTTTAACCTTCCGAATGATGGAACGATGCATTTCAGTGACATCGTACGGACACCGCATTTGCACGTGTTCTCGACACGTCTTTGCAAGCTTTCGGAATGTTAAGGGGGTAATAAGTTTGACTGAACTATCTGACTGTTTTGTCAACGTTCCCATTGTAGCGCCTTATCATCCGGTGCGCCTTATGTATGTCAAAAATAGGACCAAAAACTATTTTTTCGGGGTGCGCCCTATAACCCGGTGCGCCTTATAGTGCGGAAAATACGGTAATTGGAGTTTTACAGGATCCCAGTGGACACTCGTGATCAAAGTAAAAGAAGAGAGTTGTGCATTAAAGCGAAAAGATTGAACCGAGGCACTCATCAAATAGGCTCGTGTTGTCAGCGCAAACTTCATATCAAGTAAGAGAAACTAAATGTTTATGATTGTTGCTATTAAGTCCATATTACGTATTATACCGGCAAAGTATCTTCTTATTTTCTTAGCTTCAGCTAACTGGTTAGCCTTACTTGGACAATCGAGGTAATTTGTTGGACACATTTAATTATTCAAGTATTTATCATTTTTGAAAAATAAAGTTTTTATTGCATAACCAACGATTGTTTGCAATGCGTGCTAGATTTGATTTTTTGATCACGCGGTGTTTATAAGACTACGGTTGGCATTTTGGCTACACGCTAACAGTTGAAACTAAGAAAATAATAAGATACTTTGCCGATATAAGAAGTAATATAACTCGATAGCAACAATCATAAACATTTAATTTACAATCACCAGTGTTGGGAATAACGCAGTTATCAATGCCACTGTTAAGTAACGACGGTTATTTCTTCAGTAAGAGGGTCATCAAATGATTGATTTTTCCCCCAGTTACAACGCCGTTACCGTTACTGACGGTCAAAAGCGGTGCGTTACTTTAACTGCAGAACCCCAACGGTGGCACTCACCCACAAACCTGACGCTGATATTAGCGGTTTTACTCTATCCTCTGACTTGTTCACGTCACGTCTTTTCGGATCTTGACACCATTCAAAATAGTAACGACCATATAGTTAGATAGCGATTATGAATATAGTATTTATGAATGCGGCTCAACCGACTCCTGTTGTCGCAAACGAAAGGGGTCTGTTAGCCGGCTTTTGGAGGTGCAAAAATGGGGCACGCTATTCACCAATCAACAGCTGTTTCCCTCCGCCTTTTTTCTCTTATGATTGGTTAATATACATTTGTTTGGGATTCTGTGTTGTTGACTTGAATTTGTTGAACATAAAAGGTTACAATTGTTTTGTATTTTATCTTTTTGTAGATGTATAAATATTTTACTTTAATTTCCTGTGTTTTTCAAAGTTAATGTGTTGATATCAGAACGTAAAGTTTACTTTGTTTTATTTTTGTATCTATTTTTTGGTTTCCTTTTTCCATTTAGTATTTTTTTTTTCATCTGACAGCATGATCATGTTTTGGAGTAAATATTCCACAAGGTTGGAGTCACCTGACTTTCGTGAATGTAAGCACACCATATTTGCGGGGAATCGTATGATAAGCTGACACCCAGGAGACATTATAGGTGAGCAATACCAGCTTTCTAGTTCTCATGTATGTTGTTTCGAGCTTAATGTGATTTTTCTGTGATGAGTATATTTTAAAATGTTCATGACATCTTAAATTCCATGAGTTTAAGCTTTCCAATAATATGCGGCATGGCATATTTCAGTGACTGGTGACATCTTGAGGACACAGCTTTGTTTATCAACGTTTCGACGACGTTAAGGGGTTAAACTCACTTTATAATGTTTACTGCTAATCTTATTTCTATCATATTATTCATTGTTTATATTTGTTGCAAGTGTAGGGTAAACCTATTGCTGGTGAGGTACTGTAAGTATTAGAAGGTTCTATAAAACAACTACTTATCTGTTCTTCTCTAGAAAGAAAATTTCAAATTATTTGACATACAACAAAAAAAAATGTCAAAGTAACAGAAATTGTTTCTTTCACTGGTAGCTAGTTTCTTTTACTATAGAGTAATTCAGTTACAAACTTAGTTACTTCTTGGAAGAAGTGAGTAACTATAGCTAATTACTTTTTTTAAGGTAACGTGCCCCACACTGACAACAGCCATTGTTTTTTTCTCTGATTCTGGCACCCAAACACACAAAATGTTCTTTTCCTCGGTCTTCTAACCAGAGCATGTATTATTTTGCTTTTAGCTTCGACTGTGAGGTCACGCGTAACATAAGCTATGAGAGGGTTTATAAAAACTGCAAAAGGAACAGTAAAATGACTTAGTTTCTTTAAACAATTGGAACTATGTGATATAAACAGAATCAGATGCAAGTTGAAATTACCTCTGAGAAAGGATAATACTCCTGTGCAAAGAACTGGAAAGCCATGTAGTGGTTGAGGACAACCAACGCTGCAGGAGAGAGAACATCTTTTAAATCTGCAAAGATGGCATCGAGTTGCGCATAAACTCTGCCTACCACATGAGAGGATGAAGTTGGGCGAACTCAGAAGGATGTAAGGGAACGTTTGCAAGAGGCCAAAGTAGACAAGGTTGGTGAAGAGTCCCACTGACATCATCACCATTGGGAAGCCTTCAAAGACATATAAACCTGCCAGCACACCTGTCGAAAACTGAACAGACCAACTCGTGAGACTGGTCTGCCCTCTGCACACACTGAATGCATTGATGACTCACCAAGATCATGTATTTTATTATTCGACTGGTCGCCACTGTGTATTCTTCTATTAGTTCTGCCAAGTAGTAGAGGCCAGCAGCTGAAATCAAATCAAAAAGTGCAACATTCAACAGGCAAATTATTTTTTTTCATCTTATCAGTCAGCTAATAATTGGTACATGTATAAGCGTAATGTGCCAAATACAAGCCTAAAAACGTAGCATTGGTAGTTTTTGTTTGTATGTAAATTAAAAATTAAAAGGACCAGTGTTATAGGTAAGATCTTAGGCCTGACCCTAAAATGTCAATCATTACGTTCAGGCTCAAAGTCAGTCGAAATCCATCCTCTTCCTCCTGAGTCCTCACAAATAAAGTATGAAATTTCGGCTTTGCTTTTGGCTCGGTCACACATATCAAGTTCATTGGTCGGGCTCGGGCTGGGTCGTGTTTGAATACACGTTGGCCTGCTTCAGGCTGGATTAGTAGGCCTCTATAGCAGGGGTTTCCAATGGGGTGCCCGCGGGAAACAGGGTTCCCCCCCAAAGGAAGGCTGAGGTGCCGGCGGACGTGTTTTGAAAATAGCTTAGCAGTACCGTCTCATTGTGATTTTCTGGTAAGATTATTTTTTTTAGGGCTTGAATGAGGCTATTTAACCATTCTTCCAACAATGTACCTGGTAATAACACAGTAACGACATAGTAATAACATAAGTTGTTATTCTAGAAATGCATGTCAAACTGGGAGCCCTTTGCGCTAACTAGTAACAAAAAGCAGCTCTCATCTTGAAAAAGGTTTGACACCCATGCTCTAGACGGCGTGTATTTTTCAACAAAGATTGCTCGATATTAATGGTAACCCCCTCACCTCCATGCCTCCTGGGACATTTTTGCTGAAGAAAAAAAATCAAAAGTCTTATCAGCGTGATTGGGTTGTGATGTCTTTTAAGTGACAGCTTAAATTATTTTGGCTTTGTGCTGTCTGCTGCCAACATTTTTAAAATTGCAAGCACACCGGACTTTGCTTGTCTCCCTCCAAGGTTGCAGTAAAGATCCACTGCATGAGACTTGTCTCTTAATACCATCCGTCTTTGCCTTTCTTCTCATCCGTGTTATTTTTTTCATGGGGTCACTTGAGGGCCTCCTACATTTCGTGTCTACACGTCACTCAATCCTAATACTCTGTGCTTAGTGCACTCCGTGGAGGCTAAATGTAAACAAACCATTATCACTGAGAACACCACGGACCCTTAGTGTAGAGGAAGTGAAATTTCATTTTATTCTGGGAAAGTTAAAAAAAACATTTTGTTTTTTTAAGTTCACTTAAGTCATTGGACTTGCTTCCCCTTGACGGAGCGTCGCTGCCCCCCCCCCAGGTGGGCCCTCCCCACTATTAGACCATTAAATTATACTAAAGTTCTTGCAATATAGTTACCATATTACCCCTGTGATTTCTACTTCTCCTTTGACCCTACCAAGAAATCATATCAAATTTGAGTTTAATTATTAGAAATGCCGATTAATAAAGCTAATTTAAAAAGCATACAGTTCCATACCAGTCAACCTCAGCCAATGACTTCCCTTATTAATGATTGCAATTGCTCTTACTAAGCGATAATAAACCATACAAACATAACAGGGCACCCATTTACTCACAGCAAGAGAGACTATGTAAAAAAAAAAAACCAAGATCATTTGTGTAAATAAGTTGATTTATCGATTAAACAACACAATTCTTTTTGGCATCTTTTTAGTTGTTTATAATAATAATAATAATAATTTCCTTGTATTGTCATTCTGTGTAACAATGTACACAGAACGAAATGTCGATTGCACCTGACCCGTTGTAGCGAGCCGATGCAGCCGCAGCCAACAGAGGGCGCCGCCGACCACTTTTTAAGTCTTAGGAATGACTCGGCCGGGGCGCGAACCACCGACCTCCCAGTCTCAAAGCGGGCGCCTTACCATCTAGGCTACTGAGCTGGTATTATTATGGAAATAGTACAACAATATTACTACTATAAAAATACTACAAGAATACCACAAAAATCCTACTACGGAGATATTACATAAATACTACTGCAAAAATACAACAACACTAAGAAAATACCACTGCAGAAATACTACAAAAATTCTACTGAAAAATACTAAAAGAATCCTACTACAGAAATACTACAAAAATACAACGGGACTAATACTACAAAAATCCTACTGAGAAATACTACTTCTGAAATACGACAATAATGATAATACTACTACAGAATTACAACAAACCAAATATGAAACTCAGTGCTTAAAAATGACTCTTTAAATATTATTTTGCTTTAATTCTGAAAAAGAAATATTACAGAAATGCTAAAAAAGTTCAATAATAATAATAATTCAATAATACTACTACAGAAACACTACCACAAAATTTTTACAAAAGTACTATACAAATACAACTACGGTAATGTTACAAAAATACTAGAGAAATAATACAAAAATAAGACTCGAGAAATACTACAAAACTAGATATTCAATTAATGCTTAAGAGGGGGAATGAATAAATTATTTTGCTTTGATTCTGAAAAGAAAACATAAATAGTACAGAAATGCTACAAAATAATACTCCAGTGTAAAAACCAAATACAGTGGGACCTCGCTACTTCGCGGTTCCACGTTCGCGGGTTCAGAGCTTTGCGGGTCTAAAAAAAAATAATAATAAAATAATTTAATTTAAGCATTTGTGAAGGGGCGTCGCTACTTCGCGGTTCCACGTTCGGGGGTCTAAAAAAAAAAATAATTATATATATATATATATATATATATAATTATATATATACCACAGCCATATCCCCTAGTGTCATTTCTCACTCTTTTTGGGAGATTGATTCAGAGGAGGGGATTCCCAGCCCCCTCGCTCAACCCAACTGAGGTGTTGGGAGTCATTAGGTGACCAAAGCCCCCAATTCCAACCCCTAATGCTGAACGCCAAGCAGGGAGGCAACGGGTACCAATGTTTAAGTCTTAGATATGACTCGGCCGAGGCTTGAACCACAACCTCCCAGTCTCGGGGCGTGCACCATACCCCCAAGGCCACCGAGCTGGTGTTAAGAATAATAAAATAAAATAATTAGAAAAAAAAAAAAAAAAAACATTTTAAGCATTTTTGAAGGGGTGTCGCTACTTAGCGGATTTTCACTTTTCGCGAGTCGTTTTGGTCCCCATTACCCGCGATAAACGAGGGATTACTGTACATGCTTGATCGAGGATAACATTTGGTCGTGTACAGCGACAATTTCAGCAATGAGATGACGTTATCCTTCCAGCAACCAGTGACTGACACTATCTGGATTAAAGCCGAAATGGCCAAAGATTAGTCTTAAAAGAAAATGATTGTTTTTTTTTTTAACCCCTAGATGTTCCTGTAAAATTAACCTCAAATCCCAATCATCCTAAGTAAATCAAATGCTGTTCTTGAACTGTTTTGAGAATATGGAGGGTTTTGGTCTCTTTTGAAAGGTAACGCTCTGAGGTTTTGTCCTCAAATGAAATAATCACTGCAGGTGCTACTAACAATCGACTAATGGTAAAAAGTTAAAACACAAAAATAGGTTTTTATTCCAGCCGGATTTATTTTTTTAATCACAAGCTTGAAAAAGAGTGTAGCATAGGCATCTTAGCTGAAAAAAAAAGCTGTAACAATAGATATTAATGCCGATCATTTACCATGAAGCCTAGGCTGGTCCCAGGTCAAATTTGATCACTATCTGAAAAACTAAACATTGTATTTTACACATTTTTCTACAAGTACGTCGAAGAGTTTCCAAAAATGGCCATTTGGAGACGACCAGACCTAAAGTCCTAAAACCTTTGCAACAGTGAAACATTTTTAGACATTGTAAAAGAAATGTAAATGTTCGACTTTTCTTACCAAAAATCAATACATGATTGCGCGTGATAATCGCACGTAAAAATAAAATTCCCAGGTTGCATTTCCTTACGTTTATTTTCAGCCCTAATTCGAATACGCCCCATAAAATTGCATAGAATTACGTTAGGAAATTTAATGGCTAACCAATGTGTCAATCAACATTTGAATATTGTGTTTTTACAGGTGTATTGGTATTTACTATCAAACTATCATGTATTAATTTGCTGGATGATTCCAAGAAGATATTTTGAAATTATATGCATGTATTTGTCAGGGAATGGCACTATTGTTTTCAGCGGAAAAGCAGAAGCAGCGCTACAGGGCGTGATGCTGCACTGAGAGAAGACAAGCTTTTTTTTTTTTGATAAAGAGAGAGAGGTGGAGATGGGATAAAGAGGAGGAAAGAAAAAGGAAAGTGTAAGATCTCAGTTAAAGGGGACAGAAATCACAGAAAAAGAAATAGACATTTGGCCTATGTCATGTGTGAAGTAATTGGCAAAAAATGTAACAGAATTATATCCCGAGCTGGACCAATACGTTTCTCCTATAGTTTAAACATCCCTCTTTCAGATAAAATGTTGAAAATATTAAAAAGTTCACCTTTTTTGGGTGAAGGTTACCACGTTGAAATGGCACAGAATAGTAAGAATGACCCAAATATTGAATGACTAGCTTTTGTATGGATTTGTAAGGCTTTGAATTATTATGCGGCTCAAGACATATTTGTTATTTGGTCCTGTGTGGCTCTGAATTTTGGGTTGCTGACCCCTGGTGTATGCCAACTATTCATACAAAGTCGCAACCGTTTAACCTGTTGAAGACATATGCAGCTTTTATTGACGTAAATTTTAATCTAGTTGGTTCGTAAAGTCCTGCCCGGGTCGCTCGCGTCGGAAGCTTGAAAGAAATAGTAATTCCTTTACATTTTCCTGCTTCAGCGAAGCATGAAAATAGGTAAAGGCTTAAAAAAGTGTGGAGGAAAGACTGTATGTGTGCAAAACGCGCACCCCTAATATTTATTTAAAAGTCTGTATACCATTTTGTTAGATGGGTCAGACTCTAAGGCAAGGTTCACACTGCAGAGTTTAATTTTTAATGATTCTGATTGTTTTAGTGAAATTTCATGTTTTTGTCAGTTTGTTCACATTTCCGACTAAATGCGACCTGTATGCGGCTTGATCGTCCTGTGGGAATGCCAAAAAAGTGCCCCGGATGCGCAGAAGAAGGCACTTGATGTCACATGCAATGCGCTCAATGATTGCGGAAGTACTCATGGATGTTGATGGCGGAGCGTATTTATTAATTAGACCAAAAACTTTTATTTCCCTCCATTAAATGTTCTCAATGTTTTCTTCTGCCATGGTTGATTTCTCTGCTTCCTTCCGCCTTGCTGAACGCAGAATAGTACGAGTAGGTTGCATGAATGCGTTTTGACCGTTCACACAGGAGTCACATCCAAAAAGATCAGATATTTTTTAGATTTAGGACCACTTATGAAAGTGGACTGGGCCTTTGGCGAAAAAAATCTGATATGTGCCATTCAGACGGGCTTTAACAGATCAGATACAGGTAGCGTTTGTGGAAAAAAATCTGATTTCCCTGCAGTGTGAACCTACCCAAACATTCATCACTGTTCACGTAAATAAATGTGATAATGAGATCAAATCTATTGCTCGTTAAGCTCAAATAAATATATTACGCCTACAAACGCGCACTAAACTGATTTTCATTTGAAATGCACCACCTCAAACGCCCTATTCACAATACTCAACCTCTCTACCTCAAAACATTCTCTCCACGGATTTATACAACTCACATAGGTCACCATTTAGGACTAGGGTCTGCAATCCTGCCACTCAACAGCCGTATGCGTTTCTTTAGTGCTGCCAAGTGGCTCCTTGGCACTTTTCCAAAAATGTCTTACAAATTGAAAATAATATGGACGAGGGAAATATATATTTTTTTCTAATATTATTTCTGTAGGAGGAAAAACTTGACACAAACTGTGCTGTAAAAATGTGTAAAATAAATATTACATTACATTACATTTCAACAGCGGGTGTTACTGTGTGACTATGTGACGAGAGGGAAATCAGCTCCTTCGCTTGTTTTTCTCTCTCCAGTCTTTCCTGTTGGAGTTGAGCAAACGCAAGCTCTTCCTGTTTTAACGCTGCACTGCTAATCTCAACACGTTCAACTGGTGAGAGCACAATGCTGTCATAAGCACTGTTTTTGTAATAAAGTAGCTGTTTTGATTAAGTGAGTTCTGATTTTGTCTGTATGTATTTTAAATGACATTTGGGGATATTATTTATGTTTTGTTGCTCAGACCTTAGGATGGCTGGTTTTAGTATCAAAAGTGAGAGAGAAGATGCTGCTGCTGTTTTTACCCATGCACTGACTTATTTGAAATTTGCACAGAAATCAAACTTTAATTGCATTAATTCGAAGTTATTTACTTTACCTCGTCAAGACTGTGGTTTTATTTTTATAAATGTATGAGTATTTATTGTACCACAAAGACACACTAAATATTACACACTGCCTCTTTAAAAGTTTAAGCAAAGCAAAGAGACAATCATCTGCTATATTCACTTTAGGTGTGTGTTGAAATGAGACTTTTTTACTCGTTTTTTTAATTACGTTCAATGTTCCACTTTATTAATGAAAAGGGCAGCGACCTTTTACCTCAACTGTACATAGTTTTCAAAAGGTTTTAACCCGACAGGCTGAAATCCTGCATTGTTGCAGTTGATTTACAGTATACAAATTATTAAGATCATATAATAGCAGCATATAACACAGAGGGGGGTAAATGACAATATATTCTTCAGTCGGTATTAGGGTTAGTCTTACAATTATTCATCTCCAGAAACTCCAAATCCTAACCTGTCTACTTATATTGACGTAAAATGTTATAAACAAGCTCTAATAAGTTCGTAAATTCCTGCTAGCATTAGCGTTTAGGTAATTGCAAATGGAAGCAATTCCGAGCGCCTCACGTACCGATTGCGAGAGTGACGAAGGCCACCTGGATCAAGAGAGAAAGCCAGCTAAGCAGATAAATAAACCACATCGCTCCTCTAAATAAAGGACTCGTCCACTGACAGGGGAGAAACTAAAACGCCACCCGGCTGCTGTGTATGTTAGCAATGCTAACAGACAGGCAGTCCTTTTCCGGTCAAAGGTTCGCTTCTTTTTCAAGCGAGGGCTAGTGGGACCACACTAACAGCGCCCCCTATAGACTTGGATGACTACAGTGCTCTGTCAAAGCGGTTCCTCCTTTCGCTTCGACAAGTTACCGAGATGCCGACGTGCTTTTAGAAATAGCCTGGTTAACGCAAGATTGAAATTGTGTACGAAAATAGCTTTGCGTTTTGTTCAATAAAGTATGAAAACATTAAGAAAAAAATGCATGGTTCAAATGAATGAATCCAAACTACAGCATTCATGAGCACAATGTTCTGTAAAACTGTAGGTAAACCCATATTTATTATATATAATTAATATGTTGTCTTTTAACATTTTCCACATTTGCACATGATAGATTTTTAATTAATTTTAATGGCACTAATAAGGAGAAGCCCTCCTTTTCACTTGTATGATGACAATAAAGTAACACTTTTCATTTTTTTAACCGCTTCAATCATCTACCAACAATGTATCATCTTTGATTTAATTTAGATTCATATGAAAAATGTCCTTATAAGGCATCGTTTTAATACTCTTAGTTTGACCAATCAGACAAAAAGATGAATTAGTTATCTTTTTAAAGGCTGCTAGTGATGAGAAAAAAACTATTTAAAGACATGGTTAACTTTTTTATTTAATATTGTATATTTAAACATGTAATCAATTTAAATACTTTACCCTCTTAAGGCAAATCAAACGCGCGCACGCACGCACATTTGCACGCGCAAGCACACTTTAAATTATGCCTACAGTAAATAATTTCACAATTGCATACTTTTTTATCTCATTTGAATGAGTTAAAATCTATTATACTATTATAAGTCATAAATATCAATTTATTTAAAGTGTATTGGGAGGCAATACGGGTGCATCAAAGAAAAAACAAACAGAATGAGGAACAGTTTCTTCCCAAGAGTTGTTACCACTTAAACTCCCATTTACAGCGCTCATTAATCAGCAAAATGTACTTCACAACTGCCACTGTGAAATCGTCCATGTTGATATAGTGTTTTTAGCGTTTTTTTTTATCCTATTTTACATTTTTTTTTTTTATTTAGCTTGCACTGAAATGAGAAACACTCCACATTTTCGTTATACTCGTTACACTCGTATAATGGTAATAAAAGTCATTCATTCGTTGTTTTACTACTGAATGATTTTTCTAAATATTGAGTTTTATCGGCGATATTGGCAAATGAGTGTGATTTTAGTCGCTTATGATTTATCTTTTATGATTTTACATATTTTTTCTTACATTGGATTTACTCAGGTGGTTACAGTATACAACATTTTTTTTAATGCAAGGCAACATCATTCTTGATGCTTCAAGTGTGTGTAATTTACCTCGGACAAATCTGGGCACCTTAAAACTAATGTGTTACAATCATCCTCTGTGTCACACTACTCTTACTAATTCCGTGGTGGGAGAAATTTTGGTGCTCTGTTGGGAATAGTATTAAAACACAATGGGGTAAAACAGCAGCGGGAACAATTTGCGTTTGAAAATAAGTAATGTACGCTTGTACAGTATAGGCCAGTTCCTCTGTCCCTTCAGGGGGGGGCATTGCCCTGTGAAATCTAAACGAAAAGCGTTTCTGGGCTGGAGATACTACCACAACTACTGCTACTACTACTACTACTGCTACCACTACTACTATACTACTCCAAATTATAATAATAATAGTAATAATTGTAATATAATAA
The DNA here is from genome assembly GCF_059441175.1 of Urocampus carinirostris. Classification (NCBI taxonomy): domain Eukaryota; kingdom Metazoa; phylum Chordata; class Actinopteri; order Syngnathiformes; family Syngnathidae; genus Urocampus; species Urocampus carinirostris. The sequence goes on from NC_142359.1 coordinate 34,424,896, forward strand.
TAATAATAATATTAATAATAATAATAATAATAATAATAATGATAATAATAACCCGTATTATCATAATAATTATAAATCATTATCAGTACTATTTGTATTATTATAAATTTAAGTTTATTACAACTATAGCCCAATTTATTTGGTGATATTTTTAAGTATAGGAACTAAAAATTTCGTTGATTTGAGTATTTCAACTTCAAAATAATGCTTGATCGTTAGCAGATAATTTTATTTGTTTTAAGTGGAGTTTTTTTTCTTATTTTACTATATTTGAGCTGTTTTGAGTAATAATTTTTCTCAGGATAGGAAAAGAAAGGAAAAAAGAGCAATTTCATTAGCCCTTGCCATAATCTGATACTTATATTCAGTTAAATAGCAATAAATTAAAAGTTAACAATGTGGTAAAATACTAAATAAATGAATAGTATATATGTAATTCTACAAAATGGATATTAAACCTAGCCTCTGCCAATAGGAGATGTAACAGTATCTCTTTATTTTGCTTGTTATTTCTCACTTTCATTCTCTTTCTCTCTTCCTCTCTTTCTTTCGTTCTTTTCTTTTTTCTTTCCTTTTACTTTCTTTTTTCTTTTTCTTTACTTTTTCTTTCTTTTTTCTTTCTTTTTCTTTTGCTTTCCTCTCTCTTTCTTGCTCTCCTTTGGTTTTTCTTTTTTTTCTCTTCTGTGATTATTTTTCTCTATCACACAATTTCTTTATCTCTCCTTCTCTTTTTTATTTATCTGTTTCTTGAGCTTTTTCTTCTTTTGTTCTTTTTTTATTGTTTACAGCCCTTCGAGACCTATTGTGATTAAGGGCAATACAAATAAACATGACTTGACTTGACTTTAAAGATTGAATACTCATTTTTAATCGAAAAATATTTTTAAGAACAGTAAAATTAGAAACACAAACTTTTAAAGTTGACAAATACCAATAGTTACAACTATTTAAATCTGGCTTATACGCTGCACATTTGTATTCCAAACCGTCTGTATATTTGTATGCACACTTTTTTATATTGTTGTCATTTGTATTTGTGTATTATTTATTGCATGTTTGCACGCCGGGTGAGAGGAAGTAATTTCATCTATAGCTATATGATGCGCATGTGGCAAATAGGCATTGAAATTGACTGCGACAGTGACAAACATCTGACGATTGTTTTGGTTTCCATGAGTTCTAAAAAGAAATTCCTTTGGAATACTTTCAAAACGTAGAATATTTTTTCTTTTCATTTTTCTTGAAAATGGTACTGACCCTTCCTTTCAAAATCACATGCAAATACCACGTGTCCACTATTGAGAACAACTTCTAGGAGTTCTGCAGGGATTCTGCATAAAGTATGAAGGAGGCAAATAAAAATGCTTGCAGCCTCCCGTGCTGCACTTTCACAATAATTGGAAACATGCAGCAGTGCATGTTACCGAATCGATTTCGTCTTTTATTTCCTGGCAGTTTGGTTTTATCCCGTTCACTGTCTTCATATATCGTTTATCCTTGACGCCCCCCTCGCAAATAACGATGACGTGACCACGCCGTGTTGTTTTGGAGATCGAGATCTGAATTGTTGCAGGTTTCCCCTCCTTTCAGCAATACTTGTTACTTGTACCCTGTTGCAAATCTTGCACGAACATGTGTACCCTTTCACTTTGCTCCATATAACATCTACTGAAAAAATACATTAAAAAAACAGCTAGAGTGCAACTGTTGGCCTAAAGCAGGGTTGAGTGAAAAACGGCCCGCGGGCCACATATGGATAGGTTACATCCCCCCGCAACCCCCCCCCCCCCCCCTCTGCTAAACAAAAAGCTAAAAATAAATTATAATGAATGAAATAAGTACAACTGATAAAAAAAGTTTTTTTGTGGTGCCAACTTTGTCTCAAAATATTCCAGAAATACTACAAAAATACTAAAAAACTAAATATCAAATTTAATGCTTAAAACAGGGACCTAATATATTATTTTGCTTTTATTCTGAAAATATATTACAAAAATGCTAAAGATATACTACACAAATACTACAAAACTATGACCACATAAATACTTCAAAAATACATATATCGTATTACTACAGAAATACCACTACAGTAATACAATAATAGCACTAAATAAATATCATGACAGAAATATTACAAAAATAAAACAACAGGAACACTACAAAATACTAAAGAAATCATACAAAATACTCCTATAGAAACACTACAAAATTACTATTGCAGACTTACTACAAAAATACAAAACAATAAAAGCACATCCAGTAATACTACAAAACTCCTATACAAATACTACAAAACTAAATATCAAACTAAACACTTAAAACAGGTACTTAGTACATTATTTTTCTTTAATTGTGAATGTTTTTAAACAAATTTGATGAAATTTATCTATTTATAAACACATATAAGGAAACATAACAAGTAGATATCTGCATGTGTATTTATTGGTAAATGAGAAAAAATTGGAAAGGTCTCCAGGATTAGCCCCTTGGGCAAGTTTTTAAAACCAATGTGGCTAGCGACTCCAAACTGTTAGCCTTAGATGTGATTTCAAGGTTCTCTTAGTATTATACAAAATCATACATGGACTTACTCCCTCTTATCTTTCAGATCTGATTTGCCCCTATGTCCCGGTCCGAAGCCTACGATCTGAGAGTGCCGGTCTTCTGGTGATCCCAAGAGCAAAGAAGTGTTCTGCTGGTTCGAGAGCGTTCTCCATCCGGGCACCGGTGCTGTGGAATGCTCTTCCCCCTGAGATCCGATCTGCAACCTCAGTGGAAATGTTTAAATCTAAGCTTAAAACTCACTTCTACTCCATAGCATATGAATAACCTACTCTTCTCGTAGGCTGAAAAATAGTCTGTGTAATATAGTGTAATAATCTGTGAAGCCCTTTGAGACTCTTCGTGATTTAGGGCTATACAAATAAAAATGACTTGACTTGATGTTGGTTCAATATCAGCTCCAAACCGTCATTAGATTTAATCTAAAACCAGTTTTATCGGCGATATTGGCATTTTTAAACGATCAGTACTTACTAGATTCCGCTCCTGGTTTTCTCTCTAGCAGAGACTTGATATCAATTTAAGAGCCCACGAGATTAAACAGGTAACACTGTGTAAAAACAGAACAAAAAATAATAATAATGATTATGCATTTTATTGTATATGTCACCTGCGACAGTCAGCTGCTTTACCAGTAGATTATCAAAGTAAAAAAAGCCACCCACAGCCAGCCCGCTAAAAAGTGGTGAGTTCCCTTATCCTGCAAATGTTTTTTTTTGATTTATCATTTACATTTCAAAGGTGGGTTGCGTTGTTTAAGGTTTCCTTAAAAAGGTCAATATTGAATATGTTCTCCATTGAATATGTGTTAACAATGCCGGACTGTGTTCATATAGCCTTTATGTATGGTTTTCCACTGCGCCATCTGCTTTTATCTTACTTTTATCATTGTCATGATTACTGAATCGGGGCACCTGCGGCTGCCCCGTTGGTGCCAACAGCCCTGGTCTCTGATTGGCTCCCTGCCACTTTTTAAACCCCCGACTCCCTGTTACCGGTGTCAGACCTTCCTGCACACCTACGCTTTTGCTAAGCAAGCACCGTACCCTCCGACAATCTCCTGCTATGTTTTCCCCTGCCTGTTACCTGTTACCGACCTGTTTCTGGACCCGTTTCTGCCCTACCCTTCTGCCCCGGCCATGGACCTGTTTTGCCCTGTTTCCTGCCTGATACTTGTTGCCGACCTTTTTTTCTGGACTCGATTACAGCCCTTGCTCCCCTGTCCCGGCTACCGACCAGCTTTCCTACCGCCCGCGACTATTCTCGCTCGACGCGGAAGTGGCACTTCCGCGTTCCTGCCATCAGCCACCCGTGTCCGACGAAGCAAGCACTGCTCTCTATTTCAATAAAACTGAGTTTAACGAACGCTATTGGGTCCTGTCTCCGTTTCTGGCTCGTGACAATCATTGGTGTTCCAGCTTACGGATTGTGTTACGCAGAAGGGAAGGAGGTGGTGCGGTTGGGGGGGGACAAAGCGGTGAAAGTAAGAAAAGGACCGTTTCAAATACAGACGCTGCCCTACTTATGGACAAGATAGGTTACGTACGATCGTTCGTAAGTTGAAGTTGTTCGTAAGTTGCTTCAGTGCTGTATTTTATAGGTTTAAGGTTTATATGCGTATGTTTAAGACTGGTATAAGTAACCTGTATTGTTTTGTACTGAAAAATAAACATTTAAGAAAATAATATGCTCTATAAAGATAAACAAAGTTGAGTTTAACTCACTTTTGGAAGATGTGCTTCAAGAGGTCCTCCTCCATGGAAAAAAGTGGCCCAAAAAAGGTGACCATTTTCCCAACCGCATCAAACTTTTTTATTCCACTTTCATTTCAAGAGAAACGGCTTGGCCTCTTTTTTTACACTGTACACCAACCATATTGAATGGATGCACGAGATATTAAATAATGAAAATGTCAACGTTCTTAGCGTGCTGGAGATTCAGAAAAGTATGCTTACACACAAACTAGGAAGTAGAAGCCAGATTTCTTCTTTGGGGTAAATGCTGGATGACCTCTCACAGCGCCACATGGCGGAGAGAAGCACTTCAGTACTGTCCTGTACTCCGAAAAAGGTGCACATAATACAAAATCTGACTTGCAGCAATGTTTGGATATTTTTCGACCTCCAGAATATTTTTTTCCCGCATCTACCGTTTTACGTAAGTCGAATGGTCATAAGTACGGGAGCGTCTGTACAGTCCAAATGTGAACACAAACCCCCCAAAAAATGAAGAAAAAAGAGTTTATACAAGCAAGTTTAAGAATTTTACATACTTGAATGCGCAACAAAAGGAGCTGCAATGATTATTTCAGCCAGAAGATTAGTAGTATAATTTTGAAGTTACATACACCCACCTTTAAGAATTTAAATTTACAATGAAAACCAGAGTTCCAAAAATATATGATTAACCCAGATCAAAACTGCCATGACCCATTCAAATTTCAGCGTAACAATAATAATAATAATAAAAAACATGTATACAGTGGGGGGCAGCACGGCGGCGCAGTGGGTAGCGCGTGTGCGGCACAGTTCTGAGGTCGTGGGAACCTCCTGAGTGGGTTCAAATCCAGCTACCGGCCTTGCTGTGCGGAGTTTGTATGTTCTCCCCGTGCTTGCGTGGGTTTCCTCCGGGCACTCCGGTTTCCTCCCACATTCCAAAAACATGCATTTCAGGTGAATTGGCCGGTCCAAATTGTCCCTAGGTGTGACTGAGCGAGTGAGTTGTCCGTCCCTGTGTGCCCTGCGATTGGCTGGCAACCAGTCCAGGGTGTCCCCTGCCCACTGCCCGATGATTGCTGGGATGGGCTCCAGCATCCCCGCGACCCTACTGAGGATAAGCGGTGCAGCTGATGAGATGAGATGAGATGTATACAGTGGGACCTCGCTACTTCACGCTTCGACGTTCGCGGATTCAGAGCTTCGCGGGCCTAAAAAAATAATAATAATAGAATAAAATGCTTAAAAAAAAATGTGTTTGTTTTTTTTTAAGCATTTTTGAAGGGGCGTCGCTACTTTGCAGATTTTAACTTTTGGCGGGTACTTTTGGTCCCCATTAACAGGGCCTAAAAAATAATAATACTAAAATAAAATTTAAAAAGAATAAATTTTTTTTGTTTTTTTTTAAGGTGCGCCGCTACTTCGCAGATATTCACTTATCGCGGGTGGTTTTGGTCCCCATTTACCGCGATAACCGAGGTCCCACTGTAATTAGATATCTCCTTTTTGCTGATGACTGTGCACTTAATGCGAACACAGAGAAGGCAATGCACATAGATGGATAGATTCTCTTTCGGTTGCGACAACTTTGGCCTTACCATCAGCACCAAGAAGACGTAAGTGATATACCAGCCTGCTCCGGGAAACTCGTACTAAGAACCAAAGACTACAGAATGTGGAGCACTTCACTTACCTCAGCAGCACTCTCTCACTCTGCCACCATCGATGTCAAAGTCAACAACCGCATCGTCAAAGACAGCAGTGCCTTTTGGAGATTGAAGAAGACTGTCTAGGAAAAGAGAGGCATCTCACAGAGTACCAAAATCGAAGCGTACATGGCAGTTAACAACACTTCTGTACGGCTGCGAAACATGGACAATCTATAGGTGACATGAAAAACAACTCCAGCATTTCCATCTTCGGTGTCTTCGCAGCATCCTCAACATCCGGTGGCTGGAGAGGGCAGAGCTCCCGGGCGTTATCACCAACATATGCAAGGCACAGCACTGCCCGGCTGGTCATGTCTCACGAATGGAGGACTTAAGAATCCCCTAAAACTGTTCTCCAGTGAACTCACTCGTGGCCAAAGAAAAGCTGGAGGTCAGCCCGAAGGCCGACTTGCAAGACTTCACCGTTGAAGTTAACACCTGGGAAAACACTGCCTCTGACAGAAAAGCCTGGCGAAGCCTGTTCCACAAGGATGCCCTCCACCTAGAAACAGCGATTTGATGCTTTGAGGGAAAAACGCATGAGGCAAAAGACACGAGCTGAAAATGCAGCCAACATACCCCTCACCGACTGGTGTCTAACATGTGGGAGAAGTTTCCGCGGCTGAATTGGCCTCATCAGCCACTTGTGGACAGAACACCCTGCTCCTTAGAACTCCTGTTGCCAATGGTCATATTCGAATACGAATTGATACACAACAAAACAAATCGCTTTTTCTTACACTGAAAGGAGAAGCCTTCCAATTATCACATTGTATAACGATAATAAAGACAATTCATTCAACTGCAACTATGTGTTCTGTGTTATTATTTGTAAATCTATAGCTGGTATTTTGCAACAGTCATATACTCTCAGTCGGTAAGAACCAAAATTAGAGGGAGCTTTTATGAAGGTGCGAGGGTACGTCGCGTTTTTTTATTTTTTGCGAGTGGTTCTGGGCTGATTACTGCAATAACCGATGAATCACTGTACAATTGATTTTCTCATTAAGGGTTAAGGGTTAAGGGTTAAGCGGCTTGAGTACGATTTTTCCGGTTGGATAATGCAGCATTCAATTATATGTTTAATATGTAATTGATTTTCAACCAGCTTATTGAAAACTTTTGTATAAGAATTATGTTAAAAAGCATCAGTCTTCGCACAAGTAAATTACTACATCAATTGTCTGCTAATCCATTTACACCCATGATATATTCTGTAATAAAACCTCGAGGAACTTTTTTAAAAACCTGCCTTCTTGGTATCTGAAACCAATAAACATGCCTAATAAAGAAGCCATTCCTCAACACACACACAATCACACACACACAAAAACAGAGTCTCAAATGGGGCCAACTTGAGGCTCTGCCAAGTGGCGCGTGGTTGATATCGGGAACTTTTTTTTACTGTCCTAGAATAAAGTGTAATTGCACCAGCACATCATTAGGGGGCAGCGGCCCTCTCATTGGCAGAGTGTACGCTTGCTGGTAAAGTAACCAAGCTTTGTACAAGCATAGCCAAGAGAATGACTATGAAGTATAGACACATGGTGTTGCAACCCCTCCTGTTACCCCATGAAAAAATTAACAGGATGAAAATTCAGGCGGAGAGAGACAGGGATGAAGAGGAAAATGAAAGTCTCCCAAATGCTAAGACGAGGAAGTTTATTAACGCATATGAAGCAAACAGCTTCACTGCGACCATTGTGTTAGATGAGGAAATACCAGTGAGCTTTCTATGTTTAAATATGTTGGCAGAGGACTGCATGAAGCCGAATAGATTAAGCAGGCAATTAATGAGATTACACCAAAATCTCGCTGATATGACGCTTTATTTTCAATTTTTTGGGGGGTAAGCGAGATAAAATAATTAATACGCACTGGTTACATTGAAAATTTTAGTAAGCAAATCTTGTCATTCTTTTGAAGAAGAGGGAAAATGCTTCTTTCAATTCATCTTTGAATTGGGATTTCAAATTTAATTCCTGCCCTCTCAAAGTTGTTTGAGCCTAATATCAAGCCAAGGTGAAAATTGGGCATGGCCATGATTGGAATGGTTTGGACATAGAAATATTATTTGATGTCAATAAAGCAATCAATAAAGCATCATTTGATGTAACATTTGAGAACAAGCAAGGAACTGTACTTTTGGATGTCCAGATACATTTTCACTTTCAATCTGACATTGCTATTGCAACCCAGAGTGCTTTCTAATACCGATATTTTCCAATATGAAATCAACAGGAATTACAGTATATCTATCTACCCTGGTCATATCTCTCGAGAGGGTTGACCGACAGCAAGACAAAGACATCCACAAAAAACAAAAAAAACAAAAAGGAAAACGTAGCAGAAAACACAAAAAATCCGACCATGGCCAACCCAAATGCCCAAACACCCAAACAAGTTAAGCATTGTCTATAGACATGAGAATTTACTTTTCAATGTCCATCAGCATGAATACAGTGAGTTTTTTAGCCTAATTTTCACATATTTTACAGAGAAGCTCCGGTCACATGCAACCTGGGTACAGGAAAGACTCAATAGGAATTTATATGCCAGCCAAATTACATGGTAGGCATACATGAGGAGGTTATATCGTGAGAGGACGTGCTTTTTTTTCTTTTCCATTTCTTTTTTCTTTTTTTTATCCTGTTTCCCAAGCTTTTTTATTCTCCTTTTTTCGAGCATTTTCCTCTTTTTTTATAAATATTTTCTGCTTTTCCCCAATTTTTCTCATTTTCGGTGTATTCTTTTGATTCATGTAGCCTTTCACTTCTCTTTCCATTCTTTATTTTTTTTTCTGTCACAGTTGTCATGGCGCCCAATTGGCCCTGCCCGTGTGGCGCCTGCTGTGGCTCGTTGACCGATTGGCTTCCCTTCTGTTTAAGATCAGTGCTTTCACTTACCCTTTGTCAGTCTGTCAACGAACCTCTGCCCCGCAAGACCTGGGTTTTGACTCTGTCCGGTTGCCTGCCTGTGTTTCCTTACCGGTATTGTTCCTGTCTATTTTGTCCTGTTTAATATCGATCTCCAGTTTCGTTCCCGTTTAGTTTGTCCTGTTTAATTTCGATATCCAGTTTTGATATCAATCCTATCTGTCCCGTCCTGTCCGGTATCGACCCCATCAGTCTGATGTCTGCTCGTGCAATTGGTATCGATCTCATCGACCGCTGGCTTCCTGTCACTCCACGCTAGACTGCCGCCCTACGTCTTCCCCCCAATGATCGCCGAATCACTGCATGTCTGCCCCATTTCCCGTAAAATAAAAGCTTGTGTGAGAAACGTCACGCATTTGGGTTCTCCTCTTGTTTCGGTTCTTGACAGTTTCTTCTTTTTCCTATCTTTGTGCCTTCATTCTATTTTTTTCTTCTGTTATTTATTTATGTCTTTTTTTAAGCTTTATTTAAAAGTAATTGTGTGCATGATGTTACTTAATATGTTTTATCATATTGATAAAAGAAACAAAAACACCCTGAATAGCTTTTAGGAGCCGAAAGAACCGGCTCTTTCAAGTGAGCTGAGCCAGAGAGAGACAGAATTCCCATCATTTTTAGCTTATTCAAGTGAGAGGAGCTACCTGGTAAAGGCAGTTAACTGCTAAAATCCGCAAACTTGTAGCACAACAAACAACCAAATGAAAGCAGGACCAATGACAGGCAAAAAGTGCGAGATGAGTAAAATGAATAACATCTTTTTTTTAATGGGTTTCTTTTTTTTTTTTGCCCCTGGCTTTTTGGGCTCCACCTAGCACCTTTCTGCCCTCCATGGTTGGTTGGTTAGTTGGATCACTTAACCACTTGAGTTGTAGGGGCACCATTTCCTGTGGTGTGTCTTGGGCAAGTACAGCCTGGTGGCGGCCATCTCTCTCCAGGCCAACATATGTTTCCACCCGGTCTTGAACCGGGGACTTTTCGCGTAATAGGCGAATGTGCTAACCACTGCCTGACTCGTATGATTCACTCTGTTCTGTGATCATTTTACCGCTCCAGAAAATAGCGCTGGTGGTGGGCCTAACAAACTTAGAATTTGGGAGGGAAGAATTCCTTTAGAATAGAATAGAATAGAAAATACCTTTATTGTCATTGTTACAAAATGGGTTAACATATTGTGACAACGAAATTGGGCATGACACTCCAGTTCACACATTCACAGTGAGGTAAAAAACCCAAAAAGATAAAGGAACAGAGAAGATAAGGTTATAAAACAAGGAGGATAAGGTTATAGTTATAATTTACACAAAATTTACCCAAGAAATGTTGGCATATAGGATGTTACGTACAGTTTGGTATCGTAGGGTTGTCCAATATGCATTTGGTGCAAAAATAGTCATCATAGTGCAAAAAAATGGTCAACATGTGCAAAAATAGTCATCATAGTGCAAAAAGATAGTCAACATGTAATTAGATGATAAAACTCATGGCTTGAAGCTATTGGCTCACCTGTTTTCCAGCTAAGATGCTCATGCTACATTCTTTGTCAGGCATTTTCGAGAGTAAAAAGCTTCTATGTCTGTGTGCTCCAACTCTGATTACTCAATGTTAGTAGCACTTGCAGTGATTATTTCAGTTGGGGACAATATTTCAGAGTGTTACCTTTCAAAAGAGACCAAAACTATCCATATTCTTTTTAATGGTTCAAGAACAGCATTCAATTTACTTTGGATACGTCTTGGATTGGGATTTTAGACGAATTTCACTTGGGAACGGTAAGGGGAATTGCTATCATTAATAAGAGGGGCAATTGACTGAGGTTGACAGGTGTGGTATCGGCCTATACTCTACGTTGCACTCATGCTTGGTTAAGTCGGCATGATAGGTGTTGCAATTTCGCATCTTTCTGCTCACGCGTGCGCACATCGCATTACTTGATGCCAAAAGCCGACACCTCGACGGAGGAAAACAATCAAAAATGAATGAGGGAGAGTGGCGAGGCAGGGCGCTAAATGAAGTTAATATGTAATGCCAAACAGCGTGAAGACGGCAAAATGGCGTCTGAGTCAAAGGTGACGTCGCGTCGGGCTTTTATCCGAACGCTAGATTGACTTGCGCGCGGCTCGGCTCGAGTTAAGGTGCGAAAACCGAATGCGAGCGAATTCTTCCAGTATGAAGCGTGTCCGTCACGGGAGGGGGAACGAGATGGGGGGAGCGTGTGCTCTTACCTGGGGCGAGCGCTCAGATGTGTCCCGGCCGTCGTCCTTCTGTCGGGCTGAGCTTTAGCAGGCTGACACCTTGGGAGGGAATGTCTGAATGTTGTTGTTTTTTTCATGGCACCTTTCAAAAGGGAGGACAGCAGCCCTGTACGCACGCATGCCGAGTACAGCTACTTATTTTTTGTTTTTTTGGCAAAAAATAAGGCCTGCAACAAGTTCCTGTAGGGGAGACAGGGTACAGTTAAAAACACATTTTGTTTTCTCCCTCCTTATTTTATGATCTTATCCTCTCGAACTTTTATACATGGTATCTTAATTTATATTTTACAAGTATAGTGCTAAGTAGCTCCAAAAGTCTGTGACAGTCTTTCAAACAGACTATAAACTCACAATATTGCATGTTTAATAATTTTGAAAGCGGTACTATTTTTTTACCCAAGAAACGTAATCTGTCCCCGGGATCTAAAAAAACAACAACAGCAATGCTTGTTTGAAACCGGGAGTTTGAAACTTTTCGCTGTTGTTATCCAAATCAACATCTAAAGCAGTGGATCCAAAAGTCAACCTGGGCCTGGACCCCCAGTGACATGCTCAAAAAGCTCCCAGCTCCCCAACCTCAACTTTCGTCGATAATGTAGTGCTGGACACAGCTATGCCATTCTGGTACAAATAAAAATACTCAAATTTAGTGGGTCATGTGCTCTTGCTATTGATTTTTGCACAATTAATAAAAACATGGTTTAACATTGGAAAGGGCAATTCTCATATCATGATGGGCTTCCAAACAATTTAGTTTATTTGTCTTAACGTCTAATAGAGTAGAAAACCCCACCTCACACATGTACATAGTATTCTAAGGCTTATTTGGCAAGTTTTTGAAACAATTTCAACCCCTTTGCACCAAAATGTGCTGTTTGACTTGTTCTTAAATTGTTGACATAAGGCTTCTGAATAACCGAGTTCAATTAATTGACACTTCAAAAAAATACGTGGAGCGCAAACCACAGTCAAAGTCAAGCCTAATCCCGCCTCTTGGGCCACGCATCTTCTCTCTTCTTTCTCATTTTCTCCGTTAAGCTACCACCTAGCGACATAGCGAGACAGAGGGAAAAACATTTGTTTTATTCTCTTCTTTAGAAAGTCATAACTGTCAACCTCCACGACTCCATGTCCGTACAAACTGTTGTATTTTCCCGTACAAAATACAAAATAATCGTACAACTTTTTTTTTCGTAATGATGCATGATAGGAAATCCCCAAGTGGCAGACGCATGCGCACATTAGCTTCAAACCGCTCGCTTCGTTTGCAACGAAAAAGACGATACCGAGATAGAGGCTTCCGCGGCGAACTCCTTTGACTTGATTGATTTGCCGTTTCGTGATAGTCGGTGTACAAATTTGCGTTTTTCCGTACAGATTTCCTTGTACGTCGAACTGGTCTTAAAATGCATAAAAACTTACTTTGTACGGCAAAACCGTACAGGTTGACAGGTATGGAAAGATATTTTATTAGTCTGTCTCCAACATCGTGTCGCAGAACCCCTGGAAGGAGGTTTTTCACCCCCAACGGACCCAAATTTTAAGATGTACTGATCAATTTCATGCTAGCAAAGATAACTGAGTGTATGTGTGTGTGTTTAGTTCTTTTAACAACAAATCCGCCTATCTGTACGAAACTAGGCCTTGACCCTAAATTTTTAATATGAGAAAGGAAGACTGAGATAGATAGATAGATAGATAGATAGATAGATAGATAGATAGATAGATAGATAGATAGATAGATAGATAGATAGATAGATAGATAGATAGATAGATAGATAGATAGATAGATAGATAGATAGATAGATAGATAGATAGATAGATAGATAGATAGATAGATAGATAGATAGATAGATAGATAGATAGATAGATAGATAGATAGATAGATAGATAGATAGATAGATAGATAGATAGATAGATAGATAGATAGAGCATTTGACGGAGAGAGGACAAAAGTCAGATAGTGAAAGAAAGAGTGTGAGAGAGAAAAAGTGATAATAAGAGAGAAAGTGTAGCAAGAGTGATAAAAAGTGGGAGAGTGTGTGTGTTAGAATAAAAGGAAGAGAGCCTTCTTCCCAGGGTGATCATGGTTAACGGAGCCTCACGCTCATACTGCAACAAATACAAATCCACACAAAAGGACAAAGGCTGGCAAGAAACGCACACAAACAAAAAAAAAGCTTTCTGTTGGAAGGCGTGTCACCATGCAGCCTCCGTGCATGTTTTCCAAACACGGCAAAACAGACAAACAGACACTCACACAAGAGCTATTCAGTGGCGGGCGGAAAAAGGGTGGGGTCTTCCATAATGACCGCAGAGGTCGGGTTTTGAAAGGGGTTCGTCGCTGTGGGGGGGCCCCTTTCACAGGTAGGGATCCCTGCGGGTCGGTCATTGTGCAACGAGGTGCCCAAAAGGAAGAAGAAGCACACAAAGGCCAATGGAAACGCAAAAGGTGTCGGCCACAGACAGGTTGGCCTTTTTCTTCCTCTGTGTTGACGAGCTCTAATTAACCCCCCCACTGCCCCCCTTAAAAACAGCCCCTCTATTAGAACCATGGCGTGATTTTGTCCTGCAGATCTCCTTGGTCCAATCCAATCGACTGGCTTTCGGCATTTTTTTCAACCTTACAATGTCCAATTGCTGCACATCTCAGATTAAGTTCACACTGCAGAGCCTTATGCTCAATTCAGATTTTTGGGTAAAATTCGATGCATTTGTGAGATCGTTCACATTAAATGCAACTTGCATGGGTTCTTCTGCGTGAAGTGTCCTTCATGCGCAGAAGAGGACACGTAATGTCACAGGCAATGTGTTCAATGTTTGCGGAAGTTTTCATGGATGTTAAATCTGAAGCTTTGTTTTCTCTCCATTGAATGCCCTCTGGGTTTTTGTCTGCCATGTTTATTGATTTCTCCACTTATTCTAATGTTGTTAAACGCAGAATAGCTATCGCAGGTTGCATGTATGCTTCTCGACAGGTCACACAGCAGTCGCACTCCTAAAGATCAGATATGTATCAGATTTAGGACCCCATTTGAAAGTGGCCTGAATCTGGTGTGGAAAAATTGGATATTTCAACCTTTACCTGTCATGGTTTCAGAGGTAAACCCAAATGCGAAGAAGCCAGAGGTAGGTGTGTCAACAAGGGATGATATTTATTAACAAAAAAGCAAGAACAACTAACAAAATTTTTTCGTTCAGTGTGAACGTAGCCACAGATACAAACATAAGTTAGTCGGAGCAAAATCTCAGTTCAGAGTAAAGAAATCTTTCAATCGCTCAGATTAACATTCAGTGAGAATACCTCAAACCACTTTTTGCCGTACTGTTATATGCATTAAACCAGAGGTGGGCAACCGGGTCCTTGAGTGTCTACAAACTCATCAATCAGCTCATAACAATGCTGGTGTTTGGAATCACTTGAGTTGAAGAAGAGAAACCTCCAAAAACATGCAGGACATGCGACCCTTGAGGACCGGGTTGCCTACTTCTGTACCAAATGGTCAGGCAGTCACCTATACCTAATGTGGAAACCACTAGTACTTTTGTTACCATGTTGCCAGAGTCGTTTTGAGAATCAAAGGGGGTGCCACCTAGCTATCCAAGGGCGACAGGAGAGCCTTTCCAGCCGTCTAGCTGCATCAAGTCTCAATGTAGTCACGCGAGTCGGCTAGCGCCACGCGGAGGTAACGACTGACGCCCGGACAGCAGGTGCCAGCAGACGGCATCCGCCAGGTGAAGACGTCTGCCGCCCCGGGCCTTGAAACTACTCAAAACATGCATGGCAGAGGAAAAGGTGGAAAACCGCATGCCTTTTGTTTCAGTTTACTGTACCGGGAAGGCAAGTGGCCCAAAGTGGGTTAGCATCAAGCAAGTCTTGCAATGAAACTAGACAAGAAACCAGGCCTATCCCGTCTTTTAGATCGGCAAGGATTCTTCCCCACTCGAGAACCACGGGCCGTTCGCTTTCTAATGCCAGCAATTACAGTCGGGTTTGCATCAATCATCACATTTATCGTGAGAAAAGTAAAGAATGACAGCATGAGAGAGAAAGAGACAGAGAACGAGGGAGAAAAAGAGTTTAGAAAGAGAGAGAGAGAGAGAGAGAGAGAGTGAGAGAGAGAGAGAGAGAGAGAGAGAGAGAGCGAGAGAGAGAAAGAGATAAAGAAAGATAGAAATACAGGGTCTCTCCCATTCTTGAATAACAGCAAATAATTCTTATACTACTTGTCTTTTTCCTTCTGCAAGCTGTCTTTCTTATATTTTCCTTATTTTTCTTCTTCTTATTCATCTCTTCTTTACTTTTTCCCTTTTGTCTTTCTTCTACGCTACTTCTTATTTAACTTATTCTTTTGACAATAAAACTCAGTGTTGCCTGTGCATGTGGATATTCAACCTCAAATTTGTTTTGGATAATCCTTTCTTGGAGCATGTCAAAGCAACCAGAGTTGAGGATATTCTTTATCAAATGAAGGCTTCTTGAGTTCTTGAGGAGATTTTTGTGACGAAAGGCTATCAAAAACAAAGGTGGTCCCTTCTGAAACCAAAACATGACTCTTCCATTTCCTCCAAGGAACATGACGGATGTCAGACTGGGATCAGGAGTCTTGATATGGTGGCAAAATCTAGTGGAGCAACATCTGAATGTGGCTGCATAATCATGTGAATAAACCTCCCTGTCCTAAGGGTGATGACATGATGCCAACTCGAGTCAGCCTTGAACCAGCGATAACTTTGAAGGCTTGAAAGAACCTCACCTGCTCCAGCTCAGCAGTGGGCGTGTGATTGGATTAGCAGGGCTTTAAACGGCTGACAGGAGGCCGTCCTGTCAAGGGTCAACAGGAGGCCGCCAGGGTCGACTGCATCAAGGGCGTCAGCTGTGGAGTTGAGCGAGGTGGTAGCGGTGAAGATCTGTCTTCCTGGGAAGTGGCCACAAGGGAGTCAGACTCATCCATTGCCCGCTGCAGTCTTTCGCTGGCTCATGCCGATAAAGGTCTGTCAAATACAGCTGAGCTGCTGCCAAACTACGTCATCTAGGCGATTAACTTCATGAATTTTACAGATGAGCTTCAAAACAGAATTTGCTTACACATTAAATGGCAATGACACATGGCAGCGCCAGAGAACATTCCGCAAAATCTTTGTTTCAGTTCTTCACCAGATATTTGGACCTCTTCACACTGTTCTCAAAGGGATCATTTCATGAGTTCTATCAACACATGGAAACTCTGGCAAAATCAATGTTGGAATCACAATTTTTGTCATGAATATTATAGGGAGGTGCTTATGTTTTGATTAACTATTTATCTTTATCATGTGCAGATGCAACTCGTGATTTGTTTTAGCTTGGAAGCCCTTTCAAATAGAAATAGCCCCATCGTTTGCCATAGTCTTTTATCCTGGCACATGGAAATGACCATTCCCACCCACAGTCAGTGTTTCTTTTGATGAATGACATAAATGGCCATGTCATTTTGGTCAGAAAGAGCGATCGCTGCTTCTGTTAGGAACTAACTGTATCATTCTCTTCAATTTTCGTAATTTGTTGAATTTTTGGGCTCTGTTAAATCTTATTAATACGTTTCCACACTTGTAATTTGATTGTTTGAGACCTTTGAGGCAGTGTCTGTTGAGTGATAGGCATATTATAAGGCAAATATTTTCTCTATTCACGTGTAAAAAGTAAAAGAAAGTGCCTGAGTCTATGACGATCATTTTTGTACCCTCAGTAACTCTCTAGGTGTCACTCTAACTCTGCTATCTGATACTTGACTCCTTCATTCCCCCCCAAAAAAACCTTGACTTCCCCAAAAAGGAGGAGCTTTTGTCCTTGGTTGCTTGTTGGTCTCCGTAGCTATGCATTAAGATTCCACACACGTTCTCCCTATCTTTTTCTCTCTCCGAAATCACATGCATGCAAGCACGCAATCTCTCAAATCGACACGCGGTGGCTGGTAAGGAATGCCTCCATTCATTTGTCTATGTAACCCAATATTTGCCTTATAGTTCTCAAACAGAAAAGAGAATGTTAATTGTATCATAAATTAATCCATAAGATCAATTTTTGCATATCCAGTATAACTAAATGCATTTTGTTAAATAATAAACTCAGTTTTTTTGGCACTGCCGTTTTCTTGCGTGAAAACATGTAGCCACTATTAGTGTAGCCTTGTTTGTGTTACCTTTCCTTTTGTCATGGGTTACAAGGAGATTGTTATTGTTAAACTTCTAAACCAGATTTGACCAACTATTCTACTGGAATGTCGATGGATGCCCAGGAAAATTGGCATGACCCTGGTCCATGCAGAACAGGAAGTGACGCGGGAAACCCGAAAGTAGTATTATTTCATTATATTGTATTTTATATTTATTTTATATTTTATATTGTATTTTCACGATTATAAGGCGCACCTAAAAGCCTTTATTTTTTTCAAAAGCTGACCATGTGCCTTATATCCACCCATCCATCTATTATCTGCACCACTTATCCTCAGTAGGGTCGCGGGGGTGCTGGAGCCCATCCCAGCTATCTCCGGACAGTTGGCAAGGGACACACTTCACTTGCTCAATGACACCGAAGGACAATTTGGACCAGCCAATTAATCTGACATGCGTGTTTTTGGGGAGAACATGCAAACTCCACACAGGAAGGTTTGATCCCATGACCTGAGAACCTTGCCGCACACGCGCTAACCACTGCACCGCCATGCTGCATTGTGCCTTATATATGGATCAATATTGAGTCGCAAGGTCTCGCAACTAAGTTAACTAAGGCAAGCAGCCGCCGACTAGATTTTCCCCTGTAGGCGAAGTAGTCCACGGTGTATGCCAGGATATATATTCCTGCGTTTTATTTCCTA
The DNA here is from genome assembly GCF_059441175.1 of Urocampus carinirostris. Lineage (NCBI taxonomy): Eukaryota > Metazoa > Chordata > Actinopteri > Syngnathiformes > Syngnathidae > Urocampus > Urocampus carinirostris. The sequence goes on from NC_142359.1 coordinate 34,442,930, forward strand.
ACCAATGTGTCAATCATCATTTGAATCGGTCACTATTGGCTAAAGTTATTTAGAGGTAAAGGAGGAGACTCCTATTTAGCATTTACAGGCTCGCATATCCTAAAGTGGGGCAAAACAACGCCTGCAATTGGCCGAAAAAGATGTGAATCACACGTTTGGTTGCTTTTTTTTCTTTTATTTATCGGCGTTCTTGCGTGTTTTGGAGTGTGTAAATATTTTACACGGTTGGATTTACTACACTCAGGGATGTAGAGGACCATGGTTGGGCATTATGATTGAACGTAATGGCTGCAAGATGACTTTGGTGAGCTGCCCCAGCTTTATTTTTTCCCAGTACAGTATCTTGTTTCAGACTGATCTTGATGTTTCTGTGATGAGTCTATTTTTCAATTCAATTCAATTCAAAGCGTTTATTGTCATATGTACAGTAAAGAACCATGTTTCCCTGCACAATGAGATTCTTACTTTGCTGTCCACACAGTTGCCAGTGAAAAAGAAAATAGAAACCAAGGAATGGTTGGAATTTCTTGAATCCAAGAGTTTAACCTTCCTAATGATATGTGGGATGACGCATTTGAAAGATTGGTGACATCGTACAGACACCGTATCCGTACGTGCCTGAGACACATATTTGCTTCTTTGCGAGCATTCGGAATGTTAAGGGGTTATTAAGTTTGACTGAACTATCTGACTGTTGTTGACGTTCCCAATGTAGCGCCTGATAGTCCGGTGCGCCTTTTTTATGGAAAATATATGACCAAAAAACGTTTTGGGGGGTCTTATAACCCTTATAATAGTGAAAATACGTTTTTTTTTTTTTTTTACTTAAAGCTCAAACATGAAATATTTATGTAGAACACTTATTAATGAACTTACATCTGGTTTTATCTTTGTGTTATATTTTAAACACAGTTAATTATTTATCGAAGAAAAACAGTTGCCGTAAAGGAAACACAACATATTTTAAAATTTGGCTCGTGTTGGAAGCCATAAACAAAACAAACATTTTTACACTTTTTAAAGCTGTAAAAATGTTCAGAATAAATGTCAAATGAGTAACTTAAGTCTATGAATCCCTTTTTTTATTTATATTTTAAAAAGTTTTATAGTAGTTTTTTTGCAGCTCTATTCTTTAGTCTTTTTTTTGGCATTATACACATTTTGGATTGCTGTCCCCTGGATTTTATTTCATGAGGAGTACAGAAGACAATTGGGAAAACGAGCCGTTAGCTTAGCTTGTGTGCCAACGCAGATGTTGAGTAGTTTTTACACCAAGTACTTTTTTTACAATTATTCAAGAAATTATTTTCATGACTACATTTTTATTTATATTTGAGTAAAATTATTCCAAAGAAACAATACTTCTACTTGAGTAAAATATTTTGCTACTCTCAGAACCTCATATTAGGCATTACTTTCCAGGAACACTTTCTTTTGTAACATGTTACTCCCAAAATTTGTTATAGGGAGTAACATTTTCAAATAGAGGTAAGACAAAAAAGATTTTAAAAAATCCAGCCCAACCCGACCTGGCCCACGGGGTTATAAGCCCACCTAAACCTGACCAATCAACTTGATTTGAGGGATGTCTGAAGTAAAAACAAAGCTTTTTTTAATGCTTTATTGAACAAACACATAAACATTACCATACAAAATGTTTACAATGTTGCGTAAACAGTACACTTAAACTGTACAACAAACCAAAATAACCTGAAGGTTTACTTTGGCGCCGAAGTACGCAGGGCGCCAAAGTACATTTCGGCTGAGGTACGCAGCTCTGGGTTAACTTGGGGCCGAGTCCCTCAAATCAAGTGTGCACTTTGAAGTGCAGCGAAATAAAATTGAATGAAATGGCACCGAAAAGAAAATCATATTCTACTGATTGGTTGGTTGGTTGTATCCCTTAACTACTTGGGTCGTAGGGGCTCTATTTCCTCTGGTGTGTCTTGGGCAAGTAGAGCTAGTGGCACCCATCCCTCTCCAGGCCAAGATATATTTTTTGCAGATAACAAGATGCAAATAGTAAAATATGCAGACGAAAAGCAGAAAGAAAGATTGTCAAGCTTGTTAAATATTGGCAAGAAGTTGAAATGACGTCGGACCTAAGCGACATAGAGGTGGAAAAAGGAAGTGCGCATCTTACCGTGACACAGAGGAGGAAAATTTCTTTGGTTTTACTTATTTGGAGTTAAACTGATAGTTTGGTAAGCAATTGTCGGAATACTATAACTGCAGCGCGGAACTGTAAAAAAGTACTTTTATTTAAAAAAAAAAATATTACTTGAGTAGAAATAAGAATCAGTCATCCAAATAATTATTATTAATTATATAATAATAATAATTTGTAAAAAAAAGGATGCTGTGCAGATACTCCACGAAGGAAACAACCTGCAAGAGGCAAGCCCAACTCGGCCCGAATTTCAGGCCAGATTTGGGCCTGTCCCCAAGATCTTATCTCTATTTCTAAATAAATCTGAGGCTCATTTGGCTGAAAAGGAAAAGCAGAGAGAGCCTTCCTTCTTTTTGCAAGCTGACTTCGTGGCCTGCGCTTGCCACTGGCTGTAGTGGGCAACTTTTCAGGGCTGGCCTTTGTTGGGGGGACAAAAGGGGCCGCTGCCCTCTCACAGGCTACGTTACAAGCTGTCACATGAGGCGGACACTCTGGGACGGCCCGGCCTTATCTACTGTGACAACTCCTATTACTTCCACAGCCTCCCATCTGATCAGCACATCCAATTCAATTAGTGCCAATTAGTCCTGGTCCATCCACCCCCTCAGCCCTCCTGGCCTTCCCCTGCGCCTGCTGCTTCTCGCCTGAAAAGCGTTTTTAAGCAACTCTCTCAACCTGCCAGGACTGCCGGTACCCCTCCTGTCTTCCCCCTCCAATTACCCTCACGCACACATATACGCACACAATGAGTCATTCACACATTCTCTGGGACCGGATTCAAAGTGACACATCACAGAAAATTCACAGTTTTTTGCACTCAACCCCTCCTAGATCGGATCCGGCAACGACACGCCGAGGCAGAACATCCTGGAGGCCAACACGCTAGCGATCAATCGGCTTGCGCAGGGGTCGAGAATGTATGGCTCGCGAGTCACATATGGCTCTTCTCATGAGTACATAAGGATCGAAGATAAACTCATATTCAGCGTGACATAACTTAAAATTAGTTTTACCTGGTTATATCAGTATCAGAAATTATTTTCCCCCCATTTTATTAACACTCCACTTATTGAAACATAAATATTTTGTTTGTTGTACATGATTCAATTGTTTGTTTGTTTGTACATGATTCAGATTGAATCGTTTCTTGTACATGATTCAATTGTTTGTTTGTTTGTACATGATTCAAATTGAATCGTTTCTCCGGCGCCGTCACGAATGGCAGCCACTCCAGCAGCTCCCGTGTTATTTTCGATTGTTCTCAGTTATTTTCGATTGTTCTCGGCTTAGGGATGCTGCTGGAAAAGTGAATTTCCCTTCGGGGATGAATAAAGTATCTATCTATCTATCTATCTATCTATCTATCTATATCTGATAAATGCTGAGTCGAGTCTAGTACGCGCACAACTGACGTAGCGCAAATAGTTTGAATGGTTTGGTCCAGTATATAAAGAGGATACTTCCCACTTCCCGTTTTGACTGTATGTTGCTAAGGAATCCTTCATATGGAAGCTCATTAAACAATTTGGGTTCAGTATAGAGACACTTTGTGATGAAAACCCACAAAACAGACTGTAAACGCCATTCAATCACACAAAAGAATTTGACTGGATGAGCGGAAGGGGTGGTTCTGATCTATGCACACTGTACACATCTCTCTCCCCAGCGTCGTCTGTTCCAAAGGTAAATATGTTAGTATGCTTGTTTGCAGCATTATGTTTACAGAATCTTTGTTTTACAGAAGAACTCTGCTTGTACCTTGCTTTGAAGCCACTATTTGAAGAAAAAAAAGGTCAAAATGAGTCTCAATGATTAAGTTATTCCAGGAGGGAGACAAGTTTAAAGTGGTAGATTTGTTGATATGGGACACAGGCTCTAGCATTATTTTTATTTTACACATTTTATCAAATAATCTAACATCACAAAGTGAAATGAAATGTGCTGAAAAAATATGATTTTTTAGGTTTGGCAGATTTGCTGAAATTTGTCTTAAAGTATATGGTATTGCTCAAAAACCTTCCCGACCCCAAAAACGTATGTTTTTGTGTGTGTTCACGTACGTTTTTGTGCGTATATTACGTACATTTTTGTGCGCATTTACACACATTATCATACATGGTTACGTACATCTTTGTGCGTGTTTATGTACATGCTAAATGTTTTTTTATTATATTGTTTACTGTTTATTTTTGTTTCACTTCAAGTATATGAAGTGGCTGTTGCTGGTTAGGAACAATAAATTACAAGGTTCTACATCACAACTTCCTGTCTGTTCTTCACTATTTAACCGACTCGAATACTGCTCGGAAAATTTCAAATTATTTGACATACAAAACTGTTTTTTTTTTTTTAAAGTAACGGAAGTAGTTGCTTTACCTGGTAACATGCTACTTTAACGATAGAGTAATTCAGTTACGTTTGAAAGAAATAGTGAGTAACTATAACTAATTACTTTTTTAAAGTAACGTTCCCAACCCTGGTTACCTGTAATAACACAGTTATGAATGTTTTTTTTTCTGTTACAAAACTATTATTTGTTGTCTTTGAGTTGCCTTTGTGCTGTACAATTTACCTTCTGGGAATATCAATCCAACAAAAGTGTCAGGAAATTTACCTTAGGTTTTGTATATATGGGATTTAAAGTTTTCTTCATCCCACTTCCTTTCAGGCATTCGGTTATGCATTAAACACACATGTGTACACAAAGAATGTAACTGCCAGAAATGAAAAAAAAAGGAATGAAAGGTTAAGGTAATTCACAGGCCGTTCATTTCACACCCAGGCCTTCAGTGATTACCTTTTGTGATGTGTTGTCCCCACCAATCTAGGCGCTTTTTTTCTATTGTTATTGGTCAATATGCATTTTTTAATTTATTGAGTATAAAATGGTTACTTTGATATGTATTTGATCTTTTTTGTACATCTGTAAATATTTTAATTTATGTTCCCTGTGTTTTTCAGGGACATTTTATACCAATATATACCAATATATATCAAGCAATATATCTATATAATATATATATAATACAGTATATATACATTTTATATATATATATATATATATATATATATATATATATATATATATATATATAATGTATATACTACATAACAAATGTGAAATTCCTTCTTAAATTTCATTGTTTATTTGTTGTTGCGCTAAAAATTCAATATTTTGAACTTAAATTTTGTTGTTTGTTTTTCAAAGATTCTGAGTTGCTTGACATTAAAACTGCTTGGTATAAAATTAGTTTAATGAGTTAAAAGTTCACTGTAAAGAAAAAAAAATGACGTTATGATTTAGTAGTTACCCGTTTTATGAATACACTACAGAAATCTTTCGCTTTATTGCGGTTTACTTTTTGAAGTTTCTCCGCTTTGCAGATTTTTAGCGTGCATTGTGTTTTGCATTCTGATTGGCTAAGCAGTCACCTCGCCTGCCTGCTTCTGCCAGTGCGTCAATAACGTCTCATTTGTATACAAAAAGCTTGCCTAACCTTCAATAAGTATGCGCAAATTTTAAATTTCTCTAAAACCCATTATGTCGACAAAACGCTCTGGAAAGTACATAAAGGCAGATGCTTTCTATTGCAGACAAATTTGGACTTCTCAACATGCTCAAGGAAGGTAAATGCCTTTTTATGCCACATTTTTGTTGCTCCAATAACGTCCACAGAAAATCATGCAAGGTAACTGAAATAATTTTCAACTCTATATTGCAATATTGTATAGCAAAGGGGTCGGCGGCCTATGGCTCGTGGGCCATATATGGCTCTTTTCATGAGTAAATCTGGGGCTCGAAAATCAAATTTGACAATTGCACATTACTCTGTAGCATTCCAAAGCCAAGAACTCAGATCCCGATTTTAATACACGCAATGGCAAAGCAGCACCAATTTTGTAATAGGTTCAGTCCAGTATATATAGGGCATATTTTTAATTACAGTTTACCGTCAATTTATCACACCAACATCCAGTAGGTTGCTAAGAAATCCTTAAATTGAAGTTATTTAAACTATGTATGTTCACTGTTGAGATACTTTATGATGAAAAGCCACAGAACAGACATACAAAAACCGGGGTGCTGGAGCCCATCTCAGCCATCTTCGGGCAGTGGGCAGGGGACACCCAGATCTGGTTGCTAGCCAATACCAGGGCACACAGAGTCAGACAACTCACTTACTCATCCACACCCAGGGGACAATTTGGACCGGCCAGTTAACCTGACTTGCATATTTTGGAACGTGGGAGAAAACTCACGCAGGGACGGGGAGAACATGCAAACTCTGCACGAGGAGGCAGCGGCAGCTGGAATTTAACCTTGGACTTCCGCACCGTGGGGCTTCGCACTGACCACCCAGCTGCTGTTGTTGTTGTTGTTGTTGTTGAGTCACTCAAGGCGCCTAAGGTAATCCTTAGTAGCGCTAGACTCGCTTGTGGGAGGCTCCGTAGTTCTCCGAGGGACAGGGGGCTGCGACTGTCCTGTGCCGCCAGGCCTGACGGGGTGTGACCCAAGCAAACCAAGCATACGAAGCCTCTGAAGTCCTTAGTACGTTCGGACAGGCCGGTGCATGATTCATGGAAGCCCTGTGGGCAGGTAGTACAGGTGATTGGGGTGTGGTCGCAGCGAATGGTTCGAAAGCACCACTAGCATTTGGACTAGGGGCCAGGGTTGCTCTCGATGTCGCCCGCCCTAAGAAGAACAGAGAGAGGAGAGTAGAAGAGAAAGAGAGGGACAGATAGAAAGAGAGAAAGACAGACAGAGTAAAACGCAAAAAGGGGGAAAAGAGAGCGAGAGAGGTGGGGAGAGAGTAGGAAAGAGAGGGATAGAGAAAATGAGAGACAAGAGTGTAAAGGGGGAAGAGAGAAAAGGAGAGACAAAGAAGGAGAGAGGACCAAGAAAGAAAGAGAGAGCGAGTCTGAGTGGATTGAGTTGGATTCATAAGGCTCCCGGGAGAGAGCCCTTCGCAGGACACCACGGGAAGGTTCCTTGTCTTTGTCCTGCCCCAGCTGCTGTGGAGCCCCAGAAGCAACCTTTAAAATAATAAAAAAAAAAAACTTTATAAGCTACAGTTCTTTTATTTGTTAAACAAATGCTTGAGCCTGTAGAGAGAATTTCTTCTTTGCTTTTAATGTACAAGGTGTTTTTTTTTTGACATCCGGTCAATAATTTTAATAAACTTTAACAAGTAGGCACCATGTTAGGGTCTGACACACATCCTATGACCAGTGGGCCCCAACCGGAATCTGAACTGAGCACAGGCGTGTCACTCCCCACACTCTTGTGCCCATTTATCCACAACCCTTTAAAAGAACATTTGTAAGATTACAATGGGTTGGGTCATTGTCATTTGTTCTGCCATTGTCATCCTGGTTGTCATTTTCGCTTCAAAATCAGGATTGTTTGTTTCTGGTTTCTTTGTTACTTTGCTCTATGTATTTTCCAGTTCCAGTTTTGGTGTTTGTTTCTGGTTTGGGCATTTCCTTGTTCTTGTAAACCCATGTTTGTTTGTTATTTGGTACCTACTTTTGTTTTTAAATGTAATTAATTGTTTTTACCGCCTCTGACTGCAGTGCCTGCCTCCCATACATGGATTCATCACCTCCAAAGCTAAACACACCCACTACTAAATAAAGTATTACTTGACACCAAAAAGTTCTTTAAAAAAGGGCTGCAAATGCAAATTTGGCACAAGCTCAAATACTGACTCGATGTGTGCAGTCGCGGGCAGCGCTAATATTGAATATTTATAAAAATCTGTCATAGAAACAACAAATATTTATACTTTTTGTTGTAAATTTTAAACTTATTGACTCCATTGTGTGTGTAGTTTTATTAAGTAGTTTCAAAGATATAGCCGTTTCGAACGGCATCAAATATTTTGGAACACCCTGTATATTATAGTATTAGATGCATGAATGAATTTTTAAAATGTTTTTACTACATGGGTTTTGACTATGGGAGGTCCTTGTTGGAACACAATTCCTGCAAAAAATGAGGGATTACTGTATTGTTTTCAAAGAGAAAACTGGTGTAAAAGGTGGCAGCAAATGTCGATGGAGCATCCTACCATCTTTTACATTAGCAGGCTAGCCAATCAGTATCTGAGTCCACAAACAATCAGATAAAGACCTTGAGAAACAGCGCAGTGATTAGTGTATGCTGAAGGCAGCTCTCTCAGTCCCCCTCCTGCGGCCACCCAACAACCCCTCTTCACCCCTCACCCCTGATTCCCCCTCTTGTTGTGGGCCTGCACACCTGGCCTCAGCAAATGAGGACCACAAAAGGGGGAAAGAGGCGGGGGAGGTTTTCTGGCCGCCTTGTTTCAGCATTCCGACAGAGCATAAAGTTAATGATGGCGATGGGAATCACCGTTTGTGCCAGTGAGCAGCCACAAAAGGAGGCCGGCCAAGAGCTGCGCCCAGTTGACAGCGGACTAGTATCGCTTAAGACAGGGGCTGTCAAAATTGCCTTGGCTACCTCGAACCGGGGCTGTTTTGTAAATTGGCAGCCTGGGCAGGTTAATCCAAGCATCACCATCTAAAGCATTGTTTTTCAACTGGTTGGTCGGGACCCAAAAGTGAGTCACAGACCCGTTTTCAGGAGGTCGCGGGGTTTTCCTTGGCAAAGTAATGCTCAGAAGAAGAAAAAGGGAGGTTCAATTACACTCCTTAACAGTCAATGACAATAATGCTACGTTGGATTTCTTCTGGTTTAAGATCAGGTAATTGTGTAATTTTGTAACTGTAATCCTGTGCAGTCCTTTGAGACATTTTTGTGATTAAGGGCTATATAAATAAATTTGACTTGACTTGACTTGACTGCCTTGATCAGTCAATCGGTGCGTTTGAGAGTGACCACATCTCATTATTGTGAATTTGTTTGTTTTATTTCCTTTTCTACCCATAATACAGGGTAGATATCACAAGGAAGGAAGTGACAAGGCAAAGGAAAAGTGAAAAACAGTGACAACAATGAGTTGAAGAAGGAAACATTTGCAAAATAATTAATTAGTGTTTTTAGCTTTTTACCATTATATTAATCTTTATTACATAGTTCCTTGATCCCATAACCGCCTGGAACATTGGGGCACCACTAAGAACACAACTCAGTTTTTCCCACTGCTGACAGTTCCCGGCCTGGATTTGGCACCAGTCCCTTTCTTTGTTTCATCAGCCCAATCTCTTTCTCTGAAACGAAAGTGGAATAAGAAAGCTTGATCCGGTTGAGGAAATGGTTTGATCGCTTTTTTTCGGCCACTCTCTAATACGGACGAGGACCTCTTGACGCTTATCTTTCAAAAGTAAGTTACACTTAACTTTATTTATCTTAGCATATTATCATATTATTATTTTATGAAATGTTTATATTTCAGTACAAAACAATGCAGGATATTTATACAAGCCTTAAACATACAAAATATTGCACTGAAGCAACTTATAAACAAATTCAACTGATGAACGATCGTGAGTAGGGCAGCGTCTGTACACACAGGAGTTGAGCTTGTGTTGGTTTTGCTGATAATTTTTTTGTTTTTTTAAAAAAAGGTGAATATAAAGACCCCTCAGTACACTTCAGTTGTCGTTGGTTTACTTTTCGGACTTTGAATTTAATTGAAATGAATTGTCTTTATTGTTATTTAAAACAACATATCGTGCATTGTGTTTCTGATAGACAGCAGACAGTGAAGACGGATTCGGGAGGGCAGTCTGTATTGGGTGGGTTTGAGTGTCTGTGTGCGTGACTGTGATAGGCTTGTATGCTGTCAGTCAAACAGCTGGTTTGGGCATGTGCAATCAACGTCTTCGAATCAAAACAAACTGGGAAGGATAGCAGCCGCTAGCTTATTGCAGCTCATTACATTAAAAAGTAATTCATCAATTTCATTGGACTCTAAGGAAAGCCAGAAGAGGGCAAAAAAATGATGATCACCATCGGGTGCTTCATAGATTGTTATCCTGTCCGGTAATCGACCAAGGCGGCTTCGGAAGGGGAAGCAATGTCCTATCTGCAGGTCCATGCTACTGTTTGGCTAGGCCAACACCTGATCCTAGCATGGAACTACCCGGCTGTTGGGTGCTGTACCCACACAGGCGGAGTGGTGTCCACGTCAAACGTGTCTCGTGGGTCCAAGCATTCCGATTTCCGCGTGAGGGTCGGGGGGGTGATAAAGCCCGGATCACTCAGTGGTGAAAGGGGCGTGTGTATTAAAGTAAGTATGTGCTCTACGCTTATACCTCAAGTTGTGTGTGTTTTTGGCGAATGTACTCCAATTTTATTTTAATGTTGTATGACAATAAAACCGTTCATTCAACTGCAAGTACGTGTTGTGTGTTATTATTTGTAGATCTATAATTGTTATTTTGTTACAGTCATATACTCTTAGTCAGTAATGATGTCATATTGAGGTAAGTTAGGGGCTAGGGGCTTTTATGAAGGCGTGACACTACTTCGCAGATTGTTACTTATCGCGGGTGGTTCTGGTCCCTATTAACCGTAAAAAACGAGGAATCTTTGTATATTGAACTATCTATGCTTTAAACTGCACAATCCTCTCATTGGATGAAATTGAGAAGTGGAAATGTTTTCTTAAATTTGGTCACAGCTTGTCAGACCAGTGAAAACCAGTGATCCAAAGCAAACTCTGAATACACGTCATCATAAAGTTGCTGACTTTGCTCATAGCATAAGCCGGGGGGAAGGGAATGCCAAAGAGACTGAACAGATGTCTGCTGGGCAAGGACTTGTTGGCAAGGCATTTTAGAATGGTTTTAGCCCGGCAAAGGAAAAGGGGCCCTTTCTTACTGCCTGCCCCCCCCGAACATGGCCGCCTTCCCCGCAGGCCTTAATACGTGCTGACAGTTTCCCTCCGTAATTGCTGATCACACCCAGATGGACGCCGGCTTCCAATGTAGCTGGCCAGCTCACGGGAAACGGGGGCAGAGGGTACAGGGGGGCCGGCGGGGTGAGTGTGGCTGTTAATGTGCGTGTTCACTTTGGGGTGCCACGCCTGATTTGTTGGTTATAGATATGAGCGTGGTAAACACCCTGGGCCGCGTTGGGCCAATTGGGACGAGCTTTTGTTCACACGTCGCTTAAAAAGCATAGGGGCCCCCTTTTGCAAAGCCCCCCCCCCTCAACCACTGGCCCGGTACAAACACATAGCCCTTAAAGCCCCAGTTGTGTGCGGCCTCCCGGAGCAGGAAGTAAGTTTGTGCTGCAGGCCTCTTTAATCGACGAAGGCAAAGAAGAGCGCAAAGATGCCGAGGTTAGAGGTGAGCGTCCCGTTTGTGTTGTGTGTGGTCGTTGTGGTTTTTGGGGCTGGGGGATGCAGGGTGATGGACTGACCTGCTAGTGCTAATGAGGGCAACCTGTTGTGACCCCTGCAAGCGACAAGCCCAAATGCAGCATAAATTCAAAGCCTACAAGTGTCCACATTCTTTTTTTTTCCTTTTCAGGCGATGGCAAATCAGCAGCAGCCAAACTCCATTCACAATGAATAGACGTGCGAAATGTGCTCTACTGTGCACACAAAAACAAAACACACTAGAGCTAAATATAATAGGCTATGAAAATCTATACAACAGCTGTCACACAAAACAAATAAAGAGGCAAACTACTGTTTTTATTCCGAAAATCTTGAGTACATTTAAAAGGGATACTGTGGTAAGGAAAAAAAAACTTCTTTTGGTCCCCAAGTGAGAATGCCACTGCCCCCTAGTGTAGTGGAGGTGCAATTTCACTTTATCAAGGACAGTTAAAAATCAAAAAGTTCCCTGGGGTCAAATGCGCCCCCTTGACAGAGCCTTGCGCCTCTATTTGAGAACCACTAGTGTAGTGCAACCGAAAATGAGCGCTACTAAGCACAAGGAAGATTACAAACTCTGGCAACAAAAAAAATGACCAAACCCCATGAATTTTAGTTTTTTGGCCCAGGCTTTCCCAAGAAATTATATTTTTTTCAGGTTCCTGGATTACCAAGTTTAGTTTTGCGCCAGCCCTTAAAAAAAAAAATTGTATCCGTGTTTTCTACCATGCCTGTGCCTATATATGTATATATATATATATATATATATATATATATATATATATATATATATATATATATTTACTTTCTATTTTGACTCATTTTTGAAAGCCTACAGAAAATTTTGTTCTGTAGCTGATATGTATATATATATATATATATATATATATATATATATATATATATATGTGTATGTGTTGATGTGTTTTTTTTTACCACTAGGATAGGAGGTGCTACAAAATACACTATTTCCCTTTAATAGATTCAACCAAATGCAATTTGAAGGGCATTCATTTCACCCTCTTGCTGCTTTCTCAGATTGGAGAAAAAACAGAACTGATCACATAAATCAAGCCCTCGATGTTTTTTGCCATGTCTTCGCCCTTCCAGAATTTTTGGGTTGTTGCCATGGCAACGTAACCAGATACAAAAAAAAAAACACTCACGCTCGCAAAAAAAAAAGAAGAAACACAATTAGCGGGCTCAAGATGGGCTTCTACGTCTTTAGTGATGGGACAATGCAGGAACGTTTGACAGTGTGCCCATCATTTGGAGTAAAATTTTCCGGTTTCTCTTAATTCTTTCGGTGTCAGACGTTTCTCTCAAATGGGAAGTGCTGGTGGCAAACAATACTTTCTATTTTGACTCATTTTTGAAAGCCTACAGAAAATTTTGTTCTGTAGCTATATATGGATAGGATAGGGATCAGCCACCCAAAATGTACATAGAGCCGTACTGGACAAAAAAAAAAACATTTGTCTGGTGCCACAAACACATAAAATCCTTATAATGAATGCAACACCTCTTGTATGTATCTATATTAGCTGTACAGTATTAGCCTACTATCTTCATGACACAGTTCCTGTGGAGAATGATGGACCACGTGAATACTCTGCAGTAGGATACCTCTTGAAGTCTGACCTGATTACAATATTAATGAATTACAGTATGTTTCATTGCTCTGATAAAATTAAAGTAATGCAATAAAAAAGTAGCATGCATTCATAAAAATAAAACAGCAACCTTTTGAAAAGCTAAATAAAATAAAAATGAATACAATTCAAGTTTGATTTCTGTGCAAATTTAAAAGAAGTTAGTGCTTGGATAGAATGCAGCAGCATCTTCTTCTCTCCCTTTTGATACTAAATCAACTCACCCATCCTTGGACCTCAGCGACAAAACACAAAATATATCCCTAAGTGTCATGAAAAATATATACTGACAAAATCAGAAACGGCTATGTTGTCACTCAAAAAAGTCTATGTCAGGATTGTATTCCTTCCTCTTTATTGTGGCTTATGTGTTTGAATTGGGGCTGTAGCGAAAGGTTGAGTTATAGTGTGTGACTGGCCCTTTTAAAATGCTGGAGCTTTCGTTACATTCGTCTCCAACAAAGGAAGTGAGGCAGAGAAAAAAACAAGCAGAGGATAAATGCGGCAAAGTAGTTGAAATTTGATATTTATTCTACACATTTTTACAGCATTAGAAAATGTAAAAAAAATATGTCATGTTTGTCCTCCTACAAAAACCATATTACAAGGAAATTATATTTCCCTCTTCCATTTTTTTTTTATTTGTAAACTTTTTTTGAAAAGTGCCAGGGAGCCACTACGCACTTCTAAAGAGCAGCATGCTGCCCCTGAGCCACGGGTTGCCGACCCTAGGCATATCAAAAGAGAGCTTGATGTTTCTAGCTTTTACCATTGTTCAGTAATCAACAGTAACATTTTGCTAGGTTTTAAGCAGAACTTTCACATCAGTACTTTTTTTTCTGCAATAGTAATACCTCCAATATATAAACTTTCCTTTCATAGACACAAGGGTACATTGCTTCAAAATATTATTTCATTACAAGAACACTGAACTTATGCATTAACTATGCAAGAAATTCTCACCGCCTGTTCTTTCAAATGAGATGATTACACAATTTTGGTCACCATTGCGACCGTGGACACACACAAAAGATCATCCCTCCATGCTCTGACGATGATGTTGGAATTATTACTTTATCAATACACACTTACGTTAGTAATCTGACTCCAATTTCTGACCTTCCCCAAACGCCACTCATCCAACAATACGCGCACTCGTTCTGCAATAGAAAGGTATCAGGAAGCCGGCATTTTACACACGAGTGGATCTATTCCTAACACACAAATCTAATACAAACAACTGGGTCTCCGGTCCCTTTCAATACAATCTTGTGCGTTTCTGTTCCCACCAGCAGGCGCACCTCATCCGAGTAGCCCAGCATTAATTTCTACTATACAATATGCAAATAGCATAGCAACAAAACATTCTAGCATAATTCTATTAGCTATGTGTATACTGCATTTATCCTTAGCTCGCTCTGATTGGTCTTTCCTCCCCAGCAGGATCACGTGTTGGCCCCTCCTGGTTGCAGGCCTCTGAGTTATCGACCTGTTCGGGTAGTCACCGCTTTGTTCTAGAACGGTTTGTTCTAATTCTTGCACCACACATCCTGTTTCATCCGTCACGCGCTCATGTAGATAAGCAGCATCCTCTAACAAAACACTCTATGCTTATATTTTGATTCCCTTTAATGCTTGTATTTTGATTTTCCTATAATAGATAGATAGATAGATAGATAGATAGATAGATAGATAGATAGATAGATAGATAGATAGATAGATAGATAGATAGATAGATAGATAGATAGATACTTTGTTCATCCCCGAAGGGAAATTCACATTTCCAGCAGCATCCCTGAGCTGAGAACAATCGAGAACAATCGAAAATAACACGGGAGCTGCTGGAGTGGCTGCCATTCGTGACGGCGCCGGAAGAAAAGATTCAATTTGAATCATGTACAAACAAACAAACAATTGAATCATGTACAAACAAACAAACAAACAAAATATTCATGTTTCAATAAGTGGAGTGTTAATAAAATGGGGGGAAAATAATTTCTGATACTGATATAAATATTGCAATGACAGATAGCAGAATCATTGTGCAAAAATAACAATTCAGTAAATATGAATATATTTTTACATGACCTTAAAGGGAGTCATCAGCCAAGCCTAGAAAATCATGGGCTGCTCTCTGCCAAGTCTGCTACCACATCAGAGCCGACAACATTTTTAAGGACTCCTCTCACCCCGGTCCCCACTTTTTAGTAACAATTGTTTAATTATCGGATAATGACGAAGGGACTTTTTCATCTTTTTTAGAAAGAAAGAAGCCCTGTTGAAGCTTCTGTCGTTATGCAGATATGAGTTTTTCTCACCACACTGCTTCACATGCAAACTCGGGGGCCACCTATTCACATTTAATCGCTGGATTCAAGAAGCATGAGCACAACTCCTGCCATCGAATGGTGATTTTTCATACTGAAATCATTCCCAAGTGCTGGATACTTACTGATAAGCTGCAGCAAACCCTTTATGATAATTTTTTAATGTTTAACATTTTTAAAGCTTTTTTGAAAATATATTTTTATGTTTTGGCTCTCAGGGACAATGCTTCAAAAAAACGTATTTATACGGCACAGAATGGGTTGACAGTGGATAGAAGCCTTCTTCTCTCAACAAGCCGGCATCAAATCCGCAGTATGTTTACACAGTTGTACTGTGAGGACAGTTGTAACAGTCAAATATTGTGTAAATTATAACCTTATCTTCTTTGTTCCTTTATATTGTGTAAATTATAACCTCATCTTCTTTGTTCCTTTATCTTCTTTGTTTTCTTTTATCCTCACTGTCAAATGTGAACCTGGAGTGCCACGCACAATTTCGTTGTCGCACATATAAGTCTTAGATTTTCTTCAAATTGTGCGGCGCGCCCTTTTGTGCAGTGCACCCTCTATGTGTTGTAAGACGAACTAATTGAGGATACCATGAGACTGCTAAGATGCTAACCAGAGGTTCAAAGTAAGACTGCGAGCGGCGTGGGAACGATGGATGACTGATGAAAATCACAGTTTTACCAAGAGTGGAAGGGAGCTCAGAGTGGGTTACACCACGATTTGCAAACGGATTGTCGACATTCGGGCTAAAGTGTTTGCTGGGACTAAGTTTCAGATGAGCCGCACTACATGGAAAATGACAGTGAAGAAAGTGAACCATTTGATGGAGATTTAGCCCAGCTGTTCTGTTCAGAAACAGAGGACGAGGACTTCGATGGTTGTGTTTGATAAAATTAATTGTTAAAAATGTGAGTACCAAATTCAGTTTTGCGCCAGCTCTTTTAAAAAACCATTTTATCCGTGTTTTCTACCATGCCTGTGCCTATTGATGATAGTAATGTTCC
This sequence comes from Urocampus carinirostris, assembly GCF_059441175.1. Taxonomy (NCBI): domain Eukaryota; kingdom Metazoa; phylum Chordata; class Actinopteri; order Syngnathiformes; family Syngnathidae; genus Urocampus; species Urocampus carinirostris. The sequence goes on from NC_142359.1 coordinate 34,459,400, forward strand.
TAGTGTAGTCAAAGATGCACCCAGTCGCTAGTGAGGTCTGATCATCGATTGTTCAAACAAATAACAAGTGGTAAAAACACCATACCTGTCAACCTGTACGTTTTTGCCGTACAAAGTACGTTTATTATGCATTTTAAGACGTGTACGACGTACAAGAAAATCTGTACGGAAAAACACAAATTTGTCAATGATGGGTACCATCCGGTATATACCGACTATCACGAAACGGCAAATCAATCAAGTAAAAACAAGTTCGCCGCGGGAGCCTCTATCTCGGTATCGTTTTTTTTTTTTGTTGCAAATGAAGCGAGCGGTTTGATGCTACTGTGCGCATGCATCTGCCGTCTGGGGATTTCCCATCATGCATCATTCCGTGGTACTTGTGTAGTGAAAGGAAGTCCGTCTCTTTTTAGAGAATGATGAAGATAAGACCAATTTGTTGAATCGTCTCATACGTGTTCAAAGAAATGCAGGAATCAAAATGACATAAGAGGGAGTTCTTTTTATTGATACACAATTTCAACAAGAGACTCGGCGAATCAAAGATATGCGTGTGTCTTCATAGTTTTCAACATAGCACGTGTATCGGTTTGGCCCCGTCCCTTTTCACGCCTGAAGGCGTACATGCCCAGGGTTCCGTCCTTATTTGAAAGTGTTTTTAAGTTTATGCCAGTTTATGTCACCTTGCCCTTTGCCGTTATCTGTTGTCCTCCCTTAAGGAGGATTGTTTTTTCGCCGAGACCTTCCCGAGATGTAAACAACATTTCTCCCAACTGTAAGCAAATCTTTCTACATTTCTTTCTAAATGTATGCAAATCTATTCTACAAATGCAAGTTTATTTTCTAAAACAAAAACCGTCTCTTTCGACTCAACTCATTAAAGAGAGCCGGCTCTCAAACGGCTCACTTACTTTAATGCTTTATATCACGAATTATTATGTTGTATAGAGAAGTTAAGAAAAAAAAAAGTATAAAAGGAGAAAATGAAAAAAGACAGGCTTGTGGTTATCCCTTTAATCAGTATATTACCAACAATAATTTAATGCAGAAAATGAATTAATAACTTGAATAAGAAAATTCTACTTAATTATATTTGCATGTATTTTTACCTTCTACAGTGAACGTCCAAGCTAATTAATTTTTGAACTTTTTTTAAAATACACCTCATTCATGTTGAGCAACTCAGTATCTCACAACAAAATGTTAATTAACAATATATATGATATAACGAAACACACGTACAATATAACATGTTAAACTACATAAATAAACACGTTTGAAAAAAAAATATGGTGTAAGATTATTTTGTATTTTGTAAGGGAAAATACGACAGTTTGTAAGGGCATGGAGCCGTGGAGGTTGGCAGGTATGAAACACACTCCACAGGAGCTACTATTAGCATCAGCTCACGCTCATACATGCTACAAACAGACTGAGAGCTGAACTTCCCCACCAGTCACCCACTCCTCCCTGACGTCACGTCTCTCCTAATGCGCTCATAAGCTAACAAACACAAGTAACAGACATTACAGTAGTTTGTATTCAATTCTTAAATCAATCACAACCAAACTCAGTTTGGCTCCTGCAGTATTTTTAGATGCGCACACTTGTCTGTGTTGTGAGTCGGCCGTAGCCCACTTATCACGTGCGCTGTGTATGTCTTAAATACAGAAAAATAATCAGCTACAAAGACTGCGGCTTTTAACATGGTGTGCTCTATGATTGTGAAAATATGGTAGTCTACATGGACAAATACAAGGACAAAGAAAATAAAGAAAAGTAAAGTGGGTACAGTGTTTTGATTGCAAGTAACCTGCCGATGAAGGCTGCACCCTCGGCACTGGCTTATACTTTTGCCACAACTGCTTGTCAGACTCTGACTCTGTTTGAGAGACTATCACAGACTTTTGACGCTACTTAGCACTCTACTATTGATTTCCACTTGTAAACAGTGTTGGTCCTGTTATTTGAAAAAAGTGACATGTTATACTTACTCACTACTAAAAGAGACAGAGTTAGTAACTGAATTACTCTATTGTACAAGTAATTAGCTCTCAGGGAAAGTAACTTATTCCAAAAATAAACAGTAAACAGTATTATAAAATAACAATAATCATGTAGATAAACACACACAAAACAACCATAAAAACGCACAAAAAGGTACGTAAACACACACAAAAACATACGAAAACACACAATATGTACATAAACATTGCCTGCTCTCGCTACCTCAGCAGAGCAGAAAACATCATCAACATCATCACCCTGGCCAACACCTCTTTGACCTGCTGCCTTCCGGCAAGCGCTACAGGTCACACAAAACAAAAACAAACAGACTCAGAGATAGTTTCTTCCCCAGAGCCATTACCACCCTTAACACACACCGCACAACAAACAGAAACTCTTGCAAACACACGACCTCATACAGATGTAAAATTGTATTCATACCTATGCTCACTTTGCATAATGTTGACCATTTTTTGCACAATGTTGACTATTTTTGCACTTAACGCATATTGCACTAATACGATCCCAAAACTGTAGGTAACAATCCTACATGCCCACATTTCTTGTGTAAATATTGTGTAAATTATAACCTTATCTTCTTTGTTCCTTTATATTGTGTAAATTATAACCTCATCTTCTTTGTTCCTTTATCTTCTTTGTTTTCTTTTATCCTCACTGTCAAATGTGAACCTGGAGTGCCACGCACAATTTCGTTGTCACAATATGTTCAACCCATTTTGTAACAATGACAATAAAGGTATATTCTATTCTAAACACATAAAACATAAGGAAATACACAAACAAACGTACATAAACACACACAAAACGTTAGTAAACACACAAAACGTTAGTAAATACACACAAAAAGATACTTAATGCATCGCTTTTGACTGCGAAAAAATAATTAGTAATATTACTGAAAAAATAACGGCGTTACTTATAATGGCGCTATTCCAAACACTACTTTTGAAAGACAAATGAATGTACCATGTATAAAAGTTTGTGAGGACTACCACACAAGATCTTAAAATAGGGAGGAAGAAAGCAAAATGTGTTACAACTGTACCCATATTGCAGGTTGGCAGCTCGGGGTCCTGAAAAACGGCGGAAGAGGGCCAAAAGGCGACACGCCCGCTTCGCTAGACATTCATTTGAAATTTCAACAAATTGAAAAGTAAAGTAAAGGCGGCCGCCAATCAGAAAAAATCCAAAAGCGTGTTTGCGTCGGCTCGACCCACGCCGGGCCTTGACAAATACGTACTGGCCTCAAAGTGAGCCTTTTGCAATTTCATTTCATCAAGCAGGAAAATGCAAGGTTGCCGCGGCGCGACTCCACAAAGGCCGAGCCTTCAATGACATGATGAAAGCGCCATTGACAAATATTTGCAGGCAAATGCTTTCAATTCACGCAGTCTCCTTTCTTCCAACTGGAAGGTGCTTTGGGTCAGGCAAATACAGCCGCCAGTCTTTTTTTGTGTGTGCTTTTTTTCCTGGTTGACTCGTGTGAGTGTTATCAAAACAAGCCCAATTTGTTTGAAAGGAGGAAAATACCATTCCTATGTATCTTTAGTAAATTGTGCAAATGCCGCTGCTTTCATTGGAAAACATGGCCCTTTTTGCAACTCCAAGGGCTAGTTTGACTTGGTCCCTTACCCGACCGGGGTCTAGACCTTCACATGCGTTGGAACAGTGGTCGGCAACCCACGGCTCAGGAGCTGCAAGCGTCTCTTTAGCCTTGCCAAACGGATAGCTGGCGCTTTTCCAAAAATCTTTACTCATTAAAAAAGACTGGGGGGAAAATGTATTTTTCTTTTAATATGGTTTCTGTAGGAGGATAAACATGATACAAAAACTTTTAACGCTATCCAATGCTGTGAAAATCTGTGGTTACATTTCAATTACTACGGTACCTATTTCCTTTCCTCTCCCCCGTGTTGCCTATTTTAGAAACGAGCTGGGTGCAAGCTCTGCCTCTTTTAAAGGGGCAGCGTCACAATGTATGCAACCTCTCGTGACAGCATGAATTTTGCACAGAAGTCATATTAAACGGGTAAGAACGCAATCATGTCATTGGCACTTTTTAGGGACTCAATAGCTGTTACTATTAAAAGGAAAGTTTGTAATATTTTGTTCCTCTAGGTCAGGGGTGTCAATCTCATTTGAACTCGGGGGCCACACGATAGAACAAACATTCTGTCGGGGGCCGGACTAGTAGATTAAAGAGAAAGAAAAAGAGATAAAGGAATAAGAGAAAGAGGGAGGAAAAATGAGAAAGGGTGGGACGAAGAAAGAAAAAGAGAGAAAGGGTGAGAGCGTGAGAAACAAAAGAGATAAAAAGTCATGAGAGAGGGGGAAAGAAAGGGAGAGGAAGAAAGAAATCCAAAGAGAAATAGAAAGACAGAAGGAGAGAAAAGAGAAAAGAAAACGTGAAGGGTATGAAGAAAGAAAGAGAAAAGGAAAAAAGGAAAAAATGAAGTTAAAAAGACACAGAGAGAGAAAGAGACGAAGAGCAAAAAAGGAAGAGAAAAAGAGAGACATGGAGAAGGAAAACGACAGAGACAGAGAGTGGGAGAAAAAGGGTAGAAAAGAGAGAGAGAGAGAGACAAGTGCAGTGTCTTTGTTCGAGGCACCTTTCTTTGGCAACATCAAGTTGACATATTTCAACCTGCAGCTTGTTTTTCTCTTGCGCTTCTCTGAGTGTTGTCTCGCGGGCCGGATTCAATCCCTTAGCGGGCCTGATCTGGCCCGCGGGCCGCCTCTTTGACACCTGTGCTCTAGGTGGTCCAAAAAAAATGTCATTCAGTTAAAATGTCACGGTTGCCCATTGCCCTCACTTGGTCCTGCCCGTTTGGCGCCAGTTGCGGCTCGTTGCCTGATTGGCTTCCCTCCTATTTAAGCTCAGTGCTCTCACTCACCCCTTGTCAGTCCGTCAACGAACCTCTGCACCCGCAAGACGTGTGTTTTGACTCTGTCTGGTATCCTGCTTGCGAATCCTGTCTGGTATCAATCCCGTCTATCTTGTCCTGTTTGATATCGGACTCCAGTCCCCAGTTTCCGGTATCGATCCTGTCTGTCTCTTCCTGTCTGATATCTGACTCCAGTCTCCAGTATCCGGTATCGATCCTGTCTGTCTCGTCCTGTCTAATATCTGACTCCAGTCTCCAGTATCTGGTATCGATCATGTCTGCCCCGTCCTATCCGGTATCGACCCCATCCGTCCGGTATCTGCTCGTGTATCTGGTATCGATCTCGTCGGCCTCTGGTTTCCTGTCTTTCCATACCAAACTTCTGTCATACTTCTTCCGCCCAGCGATCGCCGAATCACTGGCGTCTGTGTTCACGCGCATGACTGTCCCATTCCCGTATAATAAAGCTTGTGTGAAAAGCAATAAAACATACTGTAATTCATTAATATTGTAGTGAAGTTAAACTTAAGGTGGTATCCTAGAACAGAGTGGTACATCATTCACAGGTTGTGCTGCATCCATCTTCGTCATTTTGATAGTGGGCTATTATAATAGCTTATATAGATACATACAACATGAGTTGCATTCATAGTAAAGTCTATGAAGGGCTTTTGATTTTTGCGCCTCCGGAAATTGTTTTATTTGTTGTTGTTTTTTCTTTTTTATCCATTACGGCACTTTCCACATTTTGGGTTGCCGAAATGTAAGCATGAGGCGGATTAGAAATGATATGCTGGCTGGCTGATTTTGCTGAATTTTGTATTAAAATATATGGTATAAGTCTTTCTACCCTCTAAAAATCTAAATATTTTGCAATTACGGCTCTTTTGCTCAAAAAGGTTTCCAACCCCTGCCTTAGAGCCTGGATTGCAAGTGTGGTTGCTCCCTCCTGCCTCATGTCCATCACGGCAACGTTTGCATGAAACGGCGAATGGGAAGTTCAAGAATTGGTCGATCACTTGAGCCCTGTTTTACAATGGCTTGGTGCCTCGCCTCAGCACCGCCTCGACCAGGACTGACATCGACATCCACGGTCTTGATGGAGAAAGGGTACAGTGGCGAAGCCGCTTCAGTTCGAGCAGGTCCCAAAGTCTTGTCAGTTGGGGATGGCCCTCTCTTTTCCTTGGCGGAGTGTGTTCCATGATTGGGAGCTTCCTGCCCTTTTCTCTGCCTAATCCAAATCCTTGACCCTGACGCACCTCTTTGTATGTCACATGACTGTGCAGGTGTGGAAGGGTCTCGCCCCCGGCCGACCCCCAATTAGTGACCCTAATTAGTGGAGGCCTTCGCCACCCACCCGCTGGGCAGCTGAGCTGCTTTGGAGAAAGGGAGAGGACAGATGGATAGATGCGGGGAGGGGCCAGGGGCAGTTGCTGGGTGGGGGGTTGCATTCCTGAAGAGTTGTCAGAATTTACCCTAATCTTGACAGATTTGAAATATCACACGCTTTTTAAAAATGTTAACAATCCAGGCATACAGACAACTCTTTAAACCAGTGCGTCTCAACTATTTTCGGTCATGCACCCCCTCGAAAGGAGAAATCTTCCTGGATCGATCTTTTTTTTTATTAAATGATCACATACTTTTGGTGAAGACAAAACAAGACTTACTTGATGTTGGTGGTAACACCTCACCTCCTTCTATGCCAAATCTATACCTTTCAGCACATTTTCACTGAATAAAAACTCAAACGTCTTATCAGCGTGATTGGGTTGTAATGTTTCGAAAGTAACAGCTTACCGGTAATTCATTTCGCTTTTTGCTGTCTGCTGCAAACATTTTTAACATAGCAAGCACACCGGTTTTTAATTGTCTCCCTCCGTGGTTCCGATGAAGTACAACATACGCTTCGACAAATCTCCTCGTCCTAGCTTTCGGAGGAGACTTTTGTTTTTCTATTTACCGCGTCTCTCTTCGCCTGTCCCCGAATCTGTGTTATTTTTTTTTTTCATGGGGTCACTGGAGGGCCTGCTACACTTCATGTTTACACTTTATACTCAATGCTTACACTCTTTTGCTTAATGCACTGCGTCGAGTCGAAATGTAAACAAAAGACTCTTCCATTGAGAACGCCACTAGTGCATGGGTGCTGCAGTTGCACTTTATTTTGGGAAAGTTCAAATAAAAAAGTTCTCAGAAATCAAATGCGCCACCCCCCTCTTAAAAGAGCCTCTCCCAACTGTTTGAGAACCATGACAACGAATAGCAACTTTGAATCAGATTAATAATAATATACCGATATAGTGCTTTTTTTACAATGATGCATCCCTAAAGGTGCTCACAATTTCATACTTCTTGTGGTTTTAAATGCCAGACTGCACCTGGGTATACCCAGGCAAGCAAGTCTCTCAGTTGGTGACTTTTCCCCTCTGACCACCAGCGAACATTGATTGGTGCCATTCCAACACCCAACGTTGTGTGTGCGACCCTCCAGTGACAGGACAAGCCACTTTGTCAAATTGTGTGTCACCTGATGGGACTGGCAACTGTGTTGGCGCCTTTGAGTGAAGGCATGTGCTGGGTGATGGCCCACCCTCACTGATATCCAGGTGCCCGTCAGCCTAATTGGCACCCCACCGCCCAATTGTGGCACAATGTGCATCAGAACCTTTGCGCCCGTGTTTGTGTGCAACAGAGAGTCATTTGACCTGATGGCTATTCAGCCCAAAGAATAAAAGTTGGTTGGATTAAAAAAACATCTTCTGTTACAGCAGTCGTTTTTTTGGGGGGGGGAGTCCGTCAAGTGGGGCGCGGGCGCGCTTAACTTTAACTGGGGAACTTTTTTTATGTTCCCAGAATAAAGGGCTATAGCACCTACACAACACTAGGGTGCAGTGGCATTTATTTATTTATTTATGTTTAGCCTACATGCAGTGCATTAAGCACAGAGAATAAGCAATGAGTATAAAGTGTAAACACAAAGTGTAGCAAACACTCAAGCGACGCAGTAAAAAAAAAAATTCAACACACATGCAGGGACAGGTGCGAAGAAAAGAGGTAGAGACACAAACAAAAGTCTCCTCCCGAAAGCTAAGACGAGGAAGTTTTACAAAGCGTACGTAGCACTTCACAGTGACCACAGGGGAGACGAGCAAAAACTGGTGTGATTGCTATGTTAAAAAGGTTGGCAGCGGACAGCATGAAGCCAATTAAGGTGATAAGACGCTCAAGGTTTTTTTTCAGTGAAAATGTGCCAAAAGGATCATATTTGGTATGGACGAGGGTAACGCGTTACCACTAATATCGAGCAATTGTTTTGATCGATTTTGTGGGGTGGGGCGAGACAATTTCTCTTTCTCGGCGGGGGACGGGGTTCGGGGCGGTGTGACAAAAAAAATACTTGTTATGGTAAGAAGAAAACTTTGTTTGAAAGCAGATAAACTACGTGTGTGTGTGTGTGTGTGTGTGTGTGTGCGTGCGTGCGTGCGTGCGTGCGTGCGTGTTTTTGTGCAGGCGAGGATACAAAATAATAGCATATGCCTTTGCATGAAGTTGACTTGCCCATTTCACAGTCAACAGAAGGCTGTTTTGGGTGTACTTAGTGGAGGAGTTGCCAACAGAAAGTTTCAAGTGATATTGGACGGACAATGGTGGACGTATGACACAGGAGGCAACAAATGACGCAAACACATCTTTATAGTCACAAAATAAGACAACAGGACAGTCCACTGCCCATACATAGCCCAACCCACAAAAGCAAGAGAAGGGGTGCAAAATGGAGCAGTAACATCAATCAGCCTTTTCAAAGGCATACAACTTCATTTGGCGATACTGCTGGTTGCTCGAACACTTCAGCGTCCCAGAACAGTCCCAAATGCGCTTCCCACTTGTTCACATGAGGCCAGTGACGAAAATAAACACCCATGCTAGAACAGCATTACATTGGTGTCTGGGGGCTATCTAGGAACAAACGCATGCCACCTTCTGTGGAAATATAAAAAGGCATATGAGACAATGTGGAGCAGTAAGAGGAGGACTTGAGGAAGAGGAGGATCACAAGGAGGAGGAAAAGAAGTCCCATAATAAGGAAAATGAAAACTAAAAGCTTGAGGAAAAGGGTGAACATGAAAACAAAATGGATGAAAAGGAGGAGCATGGAGTGAATAAATAGGAGAAATATGGGGGAGTGAGGATAAGTGGAGAAGAAAGAAGAACCAAACAGTTGAGAAAGAGAAGAAAGAGCATGCACAGGAGGAAACGTACTAGAAGAGTAAGGGTAAACCAAGAAGAGAAGGAGGAACGTGAAACAGAGGAATAGGAAGAGTATGACAATGAGAAGGAGGAGAAGCAGGAGGGGGAGAGTAAAATCATGAGGTGTAGGAGAAGCATAGTGAGTAGGAGATGCATAATTTGGAGTAAACAAAGCAGAAGTGTGAGGGAACGACGAGAATCATGTGGAAAAATAGGAAAAGGTGGCGTAGAGGGATAAGTAGGAGCATAAACAGGGGGAGGAGAAGAGCCATATGGGTAAAAAAGAAGAATTAGGAGAGGTAAAAGTATAAAGTGAAGGAGTAGGACGAGTCCCAAAATGAGGAGGCAGGGAAAGGATCATGAGGTGTAGGAGCATGAAGAAGGGGAAGATGGAGGAGCAGCATGAGGAGGAGGCTGGTCTGCCATCGCCGCGGCTCACTGGCACAAGCACTTTGGCGACTGCAGGCCATCCGCAAACATAAAGTGCTCGGAACTTGGGACAGTGTTGGACAATTTTTTTCAAACTGGGCCAAATTTGCACATGTTTGCATATTGAATTGGAAGCCTTTTGAGAAATTTGCATATTTTGTTCATGTTTGCAAAAAAGGAATTTCCACCAAGTTAGTCTTTTTTTTCTGTTTGTGTGGCCTGTAGTAAGATCTGGCGAATCGAGGCGGAGCTCGGCCGAGTTGGTTGAAACAATGAGGACAGAACGTACAATCACAAGTAAATCCAAGAACACATTTTCAAAAGGAAAAATATTAAAATCACACTTTAAATGCTACGCTTTTTTTTTCACCCTAGCATAGGCTGTGTTTGGAACCATAATCATCACTCTTCAATAACGCATATGTACACATATCACTGTTGACAAGCACATTCAAGATAGTTTGAAGAGGAAAAAATATTGTCTTGTTTTTGACAACAATTATTTTTTTTTGTTTATCACTTGCAAGTCATTCAAGTAAACACAAGTTTCCAACATGCAAGCAATGTTCAGTGGAAGTCACGTCAAAGTCAAACATGAGGCCAGGCAATGCCCCATGATAAAAGTGCACCACTGCGCTTACTGCATGTTTCAATACAACTAAATGGCGACAGAACACAGTAGGGCTGTAACAATTAGTCGACATTGTCAACAAAAACTAATAACGCAAATAGTCGACTTTGAATCCCACAGTCAACTATTTTTGCCGGACTGTTTTTTCCAACAAACTGAGGGGTCTCTTCACCAGTGTATTTCCCCCAGTGTGCCGAGGCACACTAGTGTGCCGTGAGGCCTTGTCTACTGTGCCGCAAAAAAGAAAAACCTATATTTGCAAAAACGCATGGCTTTTTTAGTATCTTTGATTTCTTCCAGTCATCAGCCGAGCAATTGTAACAATTATCCATATCAGTAGGTGGCAGCATATTTTCATTCCTTAAATATATATACTTATCACATGCTCATGTACAGGCAAATATATTAAATAACTTTTTTTTAATTTGAAATAAAAATGACAAGTTTAAACTTTAGTCGACACTCAAAATGAGGAGAGAAGACATCAATGGATTTTGAACTTGCAAAGAGAACCGGGAAAGAAGCCTTAAAATAAGGAAGTACAACCTGCTCTAAAGGCCTTTCATTTGGCCTTTTCCTTTTATTCAAAGTTTAAGTTTGTACCGTAAAACAACAATTATAATAATATTAAGTCAAATAATGTTAAAACTTGCACATGAGTTTTCTGATTTATTCTATTCTATTATTTAATTATTTCATTAAAAATAAAGAAAGAAATAGTTGTAAAATAAATCTGGATGTTAATGTATGGTAATTCTAAGTATGGTTCTTGTATGTTATGTTTCCTTTTGCTTTTTAAAAAACAAAAATTTGGAAATTACAGCAAAATTAAACACCAAAATAAATAATAAACTGTATTACCTCCTGAGCCACAGTAAACAGAAAAGCAATATAATATAATTTAAGCTAAAAAAAAAAAAACACAAACTTGTGCCGGGGATTTAGTTTGCATTTTTGAGGGATGGTTTGCTTTAAGATTTTTTACTAAAAATAAGTTTGCCTTGGCTAAAGAAAAGTCAAAAAATACTGCATAAATATATTTGCTGCTAAGAGTAGCTAATGCGCAGTAGCATCGGTGTCTTGCGGCGTCCTCATCAATTACGGGTAGAAAAACTTCCTAAGTTTGGGATAATTTTATCCTGGATACGGGCTTGGAGACTACTTGCAAAGTTGCAGTGCAGACCTTGCGTATAATGGGCAGTAGCTCGGTGATGAACAAACATTTAAAGAGAACACTCGGACAGTTGAATAAAACTGAGTCTGACTCTCCTCGCCAAGATTCAAGTAACATTAAAGGTAACATGATTTTGATGACATGCATTGTACATTTTATACATGTGTATTTTGGTATAAAAGTGAGCTTGAGCGTCATGCCAGACTGTACCTGACGATTTACAATTATATGCATGCTGTTCAAAGAACAAACAGTTGTTAAAACAGATTGATTTCCAACTGTTGAAAATCATTAGGTATTTTTGTTACAGACTTTGCAGTTGACCACTGAATGTACTTCTCAAAATGCATGTCATACTGCTGCCAATGAGCCTGTTCTTGGTTTTGAGCAGTGGCCCCCTGGGAGGGCATGAGGCTTTTATAAAGGGCCGCATTTGACCTCTGTAAATTTTTGTATTTTTTAACTGTCTTATAATAAACATCAAATGCAACTCCACTATACTAGGGGGCAGTGGCACTCTAAATTAGGTCACATGAGAGGTTTTCTTTTTTCTAGACAGAAAAAAATCAGTACTGTTTTACAGGGATAAGAGATTTATATATATATATATATATATATATATATATATATATATATATATATATATATATATATATATATATATATATATATATATATATATATATATAATATATTATTTGCCTGTCCCTAAAAATGGACAGAAGTGTATTTAGGGATTTTATGTCTTTATTGTTCTTAATTGATTTTAGGTCGGGCATTTTTACCTATGTACTAATCTGCAATGTGTTCAACAACTTATGTATTTTCCATTGAATCCATTTCTTCTTGTGTTTGTTATCATTTGCCACATAAATAAATCAAGTTCATCCAAGATGTAAGGAAAAAAAATCAATGATTATTCGACAAATTGTTTCAAAAGTCAGCGACCACTCGACTGTTAAAACAGTCGTTAGTTTGCAGCCCTACAACACAGTGAATAGGTGTGATTTCAAACACAGCCTGGGCCTTTCTTGCACATCTTCACAGACAACCTGGTGCTGCTCTGGCAATAACTTCACACGCGTGCTTACACACACGCACACAGGTAAATTACATATTAAAACAATACAGAGAGTCAATGGCATTCTGGCCATGGCTCCTTTAACCCTCCTGTTGTCTTCGGGTCGAAATGACCCGCCAGCGTGATATAACACCCACAAAAATCCACTAAATTATAAATGTTTTAACTTGAAGCCTTAGGACTTTTCATCGAAAATAAGGAAATGTTGTTTGAAATAACATTCAAGGGCTGCAACAACTAACCGATAAAATCAATTAAAATCGATTACTAAAAGCGTCGGCAACTAATAACCTCATCGATTCGTCGTGTTGCGCATTTTATGAGCCACTAAGCACGTTAAAACACTGCAAATAAGTGCATTGGACCTTAATGTGAATTTGCAGGATAGTAGTACCATTTTTGGCGCCTTGAGACCGTTTTTATAAAAGTATCTTTCAATTTTTAGTCCTTTTTTATTGAAAATTGCATAATTACAAACAAAATTGGCATAAAACAGTCAAACACTACAAAGGTAATAATTTCCAAGGGAACAGAAAGTGCTGTAGAAATACAGAACAAAGAATTATGAAAATAAATTAATAAAATATATCAAGTAAAAAGAAAAGAAATAATGATGACACAAGGGGTAATTGTTAGGCATATTATATATCATTTGTACATTGGGATGTTTGTAATATTATATTAACAAACCAAAAAACAAAATGGCTGACAAAAGTCCGAAAAGTAGGTTTACATTTTATCTTATTTTTTTGGTGGACACAAATTTTTCTTCAAATAAAATTGAATTCATTGCTCATTTTTATGATATGTCTAAATATAATATAATTTTACTGTAAGGCGGTAGAATATCTTACACATTTGCAGGTGTATAGCATAAATTAGTTTATTGTTGTTTTCTGACCATCACTTGGATTTTTATTGTTTTATATGACAGAATAAAATTCTGCTTTTTTATCTGGTTAAAACTTCAATATTTGAATACAGAAGAATCTAAAAATGTTTTTTTTTTTAATTGGATTATTCGATTAATCGAAAGAATAATTGTCCTATTCATTGATTTTCAAAACAATTGTTGTTTGCATCCCTATAAAGTTCCCAAGTAAGCTGTACAAAACAGTTACTTAGATGATCTTTGGGTAAAAATTACCTATGAGGGAAATTGAATTGAGATTAAGGTTTATTTAAGGAGTTATTTTTACACAACACAGAATGTTATAATATTTTAGTTACGTCTTCGATCAATCAAGTGTTAATTTTCATATTTCGTATGGTTTTGCACAGTGTGTATGGTCTTAAATTCTTCAATGGAGGGAAAAAAGATACGCATTAGTCATTGTAATGAATAAATATGGACACACAACTTATTTTCACACATAGCTTCACTTATTTTAGCTATAGAAATACAGGTGAAGCAGGAGAACTGTACAACTCATATTATGGTGATGGACAAGTTGTTTCTTCAGGCAATATGAAATCTGGTGTTTAAAATGTAAATAATCTGCATATATTGTGGATTTAGTGACAGCGGGTCACTTTGACCAAATGGACTTGGGGTGTATACAGTAAATGAGGACAACAGGAGGGTTAAGAAACCGTTTTTTTCCCGCCGAGGTCCGACTCCTTGCGGTCCAGCCTTATGTAGGGCTCGAAGGCCGAAGAACCACAGCCATAGGCCGAGGTCAGCTCGTGGTGCGCGCCGCCCAGCAGAGGCACAGAAAAGCAAAGGGAACGAGGGGGAGGCGCCAATGGCGGGGCACCGGCCAAAGTGTGCAGGGGCAGCCCCAATGTAGCCCCGGAGAGAGAGCTGACGGGAGAGGAAGCAGAGGAGCCGGGCCCGGGACAGCTTAGCAGAGAGATGGCGTCATCGGGAGGCGCAGGAGGCGGAGGCAGAAGCGGACCGGTCGCAGGGGGCGACAAGAGCCGTCCTTGTTCCAGGAGGCGCAGGATGTTGCAGGTGGCCAACGACTCGGAAGAAGATGATGAGCGCTTGTCTGAGTCCTTGCTGGTGTCCTTCTTCTGTTTAGTGCGACGGTTTTGGAACCACACTTTCACCTGCCAGGGTGGGCACACAAAGAGCATTTGGAGATTTAAATTGATCATTTTGGATTATTTTGTCCCCTTCTCAAACTTTGTTTTAACCTGCGAAATTTTGCATAGTCTGACACCGTATCCTCTCCATGTTTTTTTAACCATTTGTTGACGAAGTACCATACAGGCCGCTTGGATTTTTCTTTTGTTATCATGGCCATGAAAGATTTAGACAACATGTTATGAATGATTACTATTGTCTCTTTTTTCAGAACAACACAAACTTTCAACATCTGGTAATATCCACCATATTTATGTGTTCAGGCAATTTAATACCAGTTTAAAATGAAAAACACAAAGAAGGGGACTTGGATTTTCCGCGATTATAATGAAGTAGTGACGGGAACTGAACATAAACTGGAAATATGAACTCTTATAAATATATACAAAAAAGTGTTTGAGTCAGGCTCTCTCAGTGGCCTGTATATTGTCAACTATTTTTAACCATGACAAGGCGATTTATGGGCAAGTAACCCAATTTTTTGCCCTTTTGATGATCAAAACTAATAAAGTAATGTTCAAAGGATTCAAAGTTTATTATTTATTGGTGTCAGATATCAGAAAATGCTTTACAAAATGCTTTACTTATTTTGCCCTGTCTGTGTCACGTCTTGCCTGTGATTGGTCCGTTGCCACACGTGGATGCCTGTGAGATATGATATTTGGTAGGTGAGGACACTAGAGAAACGTTTACAAGGACCAATGTTCGGCGTGGAAAAACAGGATGCCAGAGGCACGAGACCGACCAGGAATGGGCCGCAGGGGGCCTAGCGGAGGGTGAGCGGGCGGGGCTACACTACTATCCATGGCCAAGGATTTGATTGGACGCAAATTGATGAGAGGAGAAGAAAGCAAAGCTGGCTTTGGTACATCTACACTATTGCATGTAAATCCTTTTTAATGGGATCCAGGGTTCAGCGATGGAGCACAGATTAGCGGGGCGAGGAACGTAAGGGCAGGGGGCGGTGCATCTGGCATGACCTGCATTTAGCCCCACGCTTAGGCCGGTGCCACTCGATCTGACGAAAATTACACATGCACAAAAACTAACACAGAAGCTACTTTATTTTCCGAAATATACGGCAGACCTGAAAAACCAAAGTAGACCAAAAATTTGAAAGTGCGCGTGGGGTGTTTGGGTCTGACACACCTTCTTTGGCTATTAAATATAATCCCTCTTCTTGAGCACCCCTGCCTTTAGTTCCTTCCACCCCCACATGGTTCAATAACCTGCCTAAAACTTAACACGGTGCACCTCATATACCATCGAATACTGTAGTTTGGATAAGAAATGAATACAGTATTAAGACTGTAACATTTCTTTGCATTGATTGATCAATCGAAATACATCTCTAACTGACTTCTCCAAACATTATACACAACTGGATTAAAACCCGGAGCACAGCGGAAAGAGTGGCAGCACTTTACAATTAGGCCACTGGTGATGCAGATTACATTCGAAATGGCATTCGATTTTCTCTCATTAACACTATTTTCTCGCAAAGTTTGATTCATTATCAGATACACCAAAGAGTTGTTTCCCTTGACATGCTTCTCGGAGTTAATTTATGTCTTTCAGGTTGACTTTCTCTAAGAATTGTTTCTGGCCCCGTAAATATAATGCAATAATGATATCAAATCAATTGCCTTTTATATATGCAATGTTGGGAATAACGCCGTTGTAAATAGCACCTTTACGTAACGGCATTATCTTTTTTTTCAGTAACGGGGTAATCAAACTATTCAGACGTTACAGTTATTAGTTTTATTATTTAATCATAACATTACTTTGATAATCACATTATTCATGTAGTTATTACAAATACACATCATATTTATCCAAATATTTCAATAAAGTATTTACTTGCTGAATGTATTCTTTCATATCAGTGTACTTTCCAGGATTGGTTTTATCATACAACCTTGAAGATTTAGCTATGTACAGTCCTAATTTTGTACAGGGAGTTTTTGTTTTTCGCTTGTAATGTGAGTACTGAGTGTCTGTTGTGCTACATGTTCCATTTTTTGCAAAACTTCCTCACTTATAAGAGAGGGACAGACACATTCTTGTGCACCTTTGGTGGGAGAACGCTTTTCCGTCCATTGGTCTGAAGTGCACTCTCACCTTTACTTTGAAACTTTGTAATAAATAGCCTCAACTGAACTGCTTCTTTCCGGGTCGATGTTTCTGCATCTACTCGGAATCGTCCTGGAATATGTACGCGCGGCGAGACACTGATTGTCTGACGCCTACATTACGTATGTATTTGTGTCTATTTACGTACATTTTATTTGTATATATATATGTTTTATTTGTTTGTTTTTTCGTGCAATTTTACATAGGTTTGTGTGCGTGTTTAAGTAGGTTTTTGTGTGTCTATGTACGTTTTTGTGCGTGTTTGCGTACGTTTTCATGTGTGTTTACATACCATTTTGGGTGTTCATGTACGTTTATGTGAGTGTTTATTTACATTCTGATTGCTATCTGATTATATTATTTACTTTTTTTTTTTTTTGCAAATCAAGTGTGTGATACATGTGTTTCTGGTGAGGTGCAATAAATTACAAAGTTCTATAACGAAACTACCTGTCTGCTCCTCTTTATCCAATTGTCTCAAATACTGTCCAGAAAATGTCAAATTCTTTGACATAAAACAACTTCTTTTTAAAGTAACGAAATTAGTTACTTTCCCTGGTAACTAGTAACTTACACTAGCGTGATACAGTCACTAACTCAGTTACTTTTTGTAAGAAGTGGTGTGTAACTCCTGTATACCTAATCACTTTTTTAAAGTAACGTGCGCAACACTGGTCAATTAGTTAGGTCTCGGTTCTCTCACTGCCACAGCCACAGTTCGACTAATTGCATGCGTCTTATAGTCCAGTGCGCCTTATAAAAATCTATGACAAAATATTATTTAACACATAGGTTTTGCCCTTAATACGTCATTCTAATTTCAACTTTTTTGAAAAATCCCCCAGACAAATGGCTATAAAGTGTACTTTTACTAAAAACTACAGTTCCCCCAAAACCTGTCGACTACGATACCTGCAAAGTGACAACTCAGCGGCAGTGGTTCTATCTCAATACCAAACAGGTAAATTGAGAAATCATCCCAAAAATGTCTTCGAAGATTTTGTAATTTTTCTTATATTTTGTGTATATCTGTGTGTGTGTAGGCAGCGTGGCGGCACAGTTCTGAGGTCATGAGATCGAACATCCTGTGTGGACTTTGCATGTTCTCCCCGTGGGTTTCCTCCGGGCACTCCGGTTTCCTCCCACATTCCAAAAACATGCCTGTTGGGTTAATTGGCCGGTCCAGATTGTCCCTAGGTGTGAATGAGCAAGTGAGTTGTCTGTCTCCGTGTGCCCTGCAACTGGCTGGCATCCAGTTCAGGGTGTCCCCTGCCCACTGCCCAAAGTTAGCTGGGATGGGCTACAGCACCCTCGCGACCCTAATGAGGATAAGCGGTGCGGATAATGTATGGATAGATGGATAAATGTGTGTGTGTGTAGCTACATTTTTTTCACTGCAGCTGTAATGTTCTTGACTTAAAGTATTAATTCCAGAGTCATTTTACATTAGGAGAAGTTACATGCCCTTCAATTACATTTAGTTACATCTAAAAGGCAGTCGCAGACCGTCCTGGCCTGCAAGGCCTTCTTCTGCTGACCTGAAAAATATCTCGATCATGTGATGTAACGATATTCTGTCTGTCAGCTTCCTTTCATTTATTTCCCCCCTGGTTCAGCTGCTTCGACGTGTTTTTTTTTTATATTTAAGCATTTAACCAATCAAATTTCCGCCATTATAGTTGCTAGGGTCAGAAATCTATCCGGAGGCCTTCACAAGTAGAGAAATAACATGTGACGATGAAACTGTTTGTTTAGCTAATCAGATTTCAAGTTGGCGACATTAGGGCCTTCTTGCAGGCGTACGGAAACGTAAGCTAGGAAGCAGTGATGAATAAAATGTATTATTCTACTAAATGATAATACGATTGATTTTCTTTCACCCTGAACTTTTAACTTTTTAGTATTTAGCAACTTTAATGTCAAGCAACTTTGAATCTCTGAAAAACACACAACGAAATGTTAATTAGAAAAATGTACCTTAAGTGCAACAACAAGAATACTTTGAAATACAACAATAAGCTTTACGTTTGTTATGTAAACCAGATTATCCCTAAAAACCATTTGAAACATAATTTAAAATATTTACAGATGTACCAAAAAATGCATACTAACCAATCACAAGCGAAACGAGCTGGGTCATACAGTTGGTTCGTTTGCTAATGGCACATCACTGAAGGCCTAGGTGTGAAGTGAATGGCCCGCAAATACTAGAATGTTACATCTCTGAGGGCAGCCGTTATGCTGATGTGGCCCTTGGTGAGACCTCTGGATTAGTCAGTCAAAAGAAGAGATTCACTTCACTTGGTCCATACCTTTTTTATGGCCAACTTCAAGCACTTTTTAAGGACTTTCATAGCCAATTTTCGATTTTATCCAGATCCAATAAAAGAAGATATCCGGTGTGAATGGTGTATTTTGCAGAGCCTCAACTATATCTGCAATTGACATGTGCAATTTTCAATGTTGCGTCTGTATTATCAAGACATGTAATCCATAGATCTTGAGTAAACCACAAATATATTTGTGTATCCGAACAATACGTCTGTAAATGCTTTTGAGACTAATCTCACCCGATATAGGTTTTGGATAAAAATGACATCAATATGTAGTTTACATTTTCAGTTGCAGGAACTTCTTCCATTACAATGTACCACTGGGAAACGCTACCTTAATTTTTTTACATGGCTCATAATAAATGTCCATAATGGATATGTAATGCTTGCTCTAATGCACATTTCATAGTGCCCTGTTTAGGTGTAGCATGCACTTGATCTCTGGGACGCGACACTTAAGGGGCAATGATGCTTCAAAAACCACCGTTTGTAAGGCATTGTAAACTACCGTTAGCCATGAGGGAACGAGAAATGCAATAGCAAAGCGAAAGCCGCCAGTGTCTGCGTCATTTTTAAGTAGACTTGTTGTAAAACACCGCAAATAATTTAAGCGGTTTCAAGCACTTCACCCAAAAATCAAGCACTTTTCAAGCCTTGAAAACACTACGACAAAATCAAGCATTTTCAAATATTTCAAGGACCCTGACTTCAGTCCCGATTTCAATTTAGAGGCTTGGCTCTTTCAGTTCACCCAAGAGGTTCCTCATTTTATTTGTGATTCAATGTTTGTAGCAACGTTTCATGTCTGCGTCTTTCTCTTACTCTGATTTTTCTTTAAAATCTGCAAAATGTATGTAAAAAGTACTTTTATTATTCACTTTAAGTGTGTAGTGCAATGTAATGAGCTTTCTCAAGAGGTGTAGGCCTTACAATCATAAAATCCTTTTTTTTTTTAATAATTTGATAAACTACACTAAACATAATTTTATCATGCAATCAAATGTTGTGAGTTTATATTTTTACTTGCTATTTTGTTCAAATCCTACATGTGCCAATAGTAAATTTTCAACCTGTTAGAATGTTCTCAATTTCCCAAAGACTACGATTCCATAAAGGCCATTTACTGGAAGTGTCATTTTTTGATTTTGGCGGGAGTTAAACTGTGGAAAGAGAGTTAAGCAACAACTTTCACTCTCCTTACTTTTTACTTTATTTTATTTTAGATGTGTTTTTCTTGTATAAGGCACTGTTAAAAGTTTTAACCTGTTGAGAAAAAATATGGAAAATGTTTATTGAAAACCATTTTTTTTAAAACATATTAGCTTTAGTAATTAAAAATTTGTTTTACTGTTAGCTAATGTTAGCTAGCTCTAAGTCGGTCAACTAAAGAGCTCAAGCTACATTACATTAAAAAAAAATCCACCCTGTTCGGTTCTCCCAGTTAGGTCTACGAACCTAACAGGTGAGTTTTCTATATAATCAATATTAAAGTATTAATGATATTAACTTTAACTAGTATAGTATTTTAAAAAAGCTTTGTTGGTAAAATGACTCAATGTTTTTTAGGTAATGGAAGGGTGGAAAACATTCAGCATTATTAGTGTTACACATAAGTTGTAATCAAATCATAAAAACATGAAACAAAGGATTTTCTTAAAAAAATGACACCAAAATGTTGCGTCAAAAAAGAATCAACTATTTAAAAGGCTGAAAAAACATCAGTTTTACTCCACACGATTCTCAGTCTATTGCTTCCGTTTGCATTTCGGCCTCCAACGAAAATGAAGAAAACAAGTTTATCACTGTAAGATAAAACAAACCAAAGCCTGTTTTTTTTTGTCTTCCTTGTTTCCATTCGCACAATTTTGAGTTCAACGCAAGAGCATCCAAAACACGATTGTTTGCAGGTGTAGGCTCTGGGAATGGGCCTTGATTGCCAGATTGGTGCTGTCCGAACGGCCCTTGAAAGGGAAGGGGCCCAACTCCGATAAAACGGGTTGTCACCTTTGGAGATGTGGCCGGGCCAAGCGGTCGAGGTTGGAGTGGCCGGGTTCAGCTGAGGGTTAACCCCGTCTTACGCTCCAAGGCCTGATAGATAGGGGCCGCCCTAATCCCTCCTTAGCACAAAAGCACTTGGGATAGTTTGGAGGCCCGCTGGCCGCGCCCCCTTTTCAATGCGACGAGCCGCCAAGAGGGGGCGCTGTGTCACCCTTAGCCTTTGGGACCTCTCGAACCTCACAGGACACTAGAGCTCTAACTAACAACTATTTTCATAGAAGACTAGCCAATGACTACCGCGGGGGTCGCCAACCCGCGGCTCAGGAGCTACATGCGGCTCTTTAGCGCTGCGGAGTGGCTCTCTGGCGCTTTGCCAAAATGTTTTCAAATTGAAAATATGTATTTTTTTAGTATGGTTCTGTATAGAGGTGGGTAAAGTAGCCAAAAAGTAAACGTAAAAAAGTACTTGGTTAAAAAAACTACACAAGTACTGAGTAACTGTAGCAACATCTTATACATGGATTTTTTTAAACAACTATTCAACTAGATCATCAAATGATCAAAGTCCATCCATTCAACGACATATAATTTAAAAATAGATTTGAATAGTTGTGTTAAATTGAAAAACTTTAATAAACAACATCAAAATAATTGTATACATCAAAAATGATAAATCACGCACAAGTAGCCATCCTAGTGACGCTGCCCCATTAAAATGGGCGGCGCTTGGGCTGCATTGATTAGCTCTCAAACAGGGGACACGGAATAAAACAATCAAAGGAGGAACACACGAACTTACTTAGGTAATGGTTCAAAATAGTCTAATGTAGCACAGTAGAAGTACTGTTTCTTCTTCATGAATCTACTCAAGTAAAAGTAAAAAGAATAGTGATTGAAAAACACTCCCAGAAGTACAAAGTGTCCCCAAAATTATTCAAGTAAAAGTAACGGAGTAAATGTAACTCGTTACTACCCACCTCTGGTTCTGTATAAGGACGAACATGACTTAAATACTTTTAATGCTTTACAATGATGTAAAAATGCGTAGAATAAATATCATATTTCAAATGTAACTGAGACGAGAGGGAAAAATCAGGTGGTATGAGCTAACTTCTCTCGCTTGTTTTTCTATTTCCCGTGTCGCCTGTGGTGGAGGTGAGCTTTGTGGGGCCCGAGCCCCGCCCATTTTAAAGGACCAGTATCACAAGCAAGGCTGGTGGCTGTTTTTTGAACAAACCGTCGGATGTCTGATCTACCCAAACTGTAAAAAGAGTCAAATAATTGCAGATAAATCTATCTTAAACTGCATCTTGTGATTATATTTACTTTACCTTTCAAAAAGCTGTTATTTCAATTTAATGAACGCATGCTTTGTTTTATTGGACTCTTTATGTTGCCCAGATATGGGGTGGGTTATGCACATTTTATATATTGTTCTTTTTCTTATTCCTCGAAATAAAAATGACATAAAAATAGATTTCTTCATTGCATTTCTATATTTTATCAAAGCAATCTTTTTAAAAATGTCGCGGTTGCCGTGGCGCTCAATTGGCCCCGCCCGAGTGGCGCCAGCTGCGGCTCGTTGACAGATTGGCTTCCCTTCTATTTAAGCTCAGTGCTCTCACTCACCCTTTGTCAATCCGTCAACGAACCTCTGCACCCGCAAGATGTGGGTTTTGGCTGTGTCTACTTTTTCCTGTTTAATATTGATGTCCAGTTTTGTTCCAGCTATTTTGTTCTGTTTGTTATCGATCTCCAGTGTCTGGTATCAATCCTGTCTGTCCCGTCCTGTCCAGTATCGACCATCTGTCCGATATCCGCTCGTGCAATCGGTATCGTTCTCGTCGGCCTCTGGCTTCCTGTCATTCTAGCAACACTATTATAAGTATGATATGAAATGTCCTTGTTTTGTAATTTTCCTTAGGGGGTTTCTTGTTTTGGTTTTGAATAAGTTCTTCCCTGCGAGGAAAGAAAAGAAAAATGTAAACTTTGCTTTTGTCAAATGAAATTTGCTAAGCAACCCCAAACTTTTGAACAGAATGTACTATATTTAACGTACAGTGGATCCCAAAAAAATTAAAAATTGGATTAAAATGCCTTATCTAAATCCAACGAGACACAGTGCTTCGTCAGTAGAGACAGTAAATCCATAAATAAACCTCAGTCCAATTTTTATGGACAGGAAAATAGTCTATTAAAATAAAAAAAATGTATCCGTGTAAACCAAAAGCAGGCTCATTATCAACAATATGACAGCAAATAAAACAAATACCATGTGTATTTTGTGAAGTACATTCTTTGGTCAACTGCAAAGTCTTTAACAGAAGTACTTAATAATTCACAAATCAAACAGTCTCAACAACTGGCATTTTTAATATTTTAACAACTGATGTTTGTCCTTCGGACTGCATGCATTTAATTTTAAATATGTTTGTCAGGCACAACCCGGCATAAAGACAAATCTCTGTTTTAGGCAGAATCTACGGATACAGAAAGTACAATTCATGTCATCAAAGCCCCAATGGCTTTAATGTTATTTGAATCTTGCCGAGGCGAGTCAGACTCTGTTTCATTCAACTGTCTGACAATTCTCTTTAAATGTTCTTGCATCACTGAGGTACTGCCATGATATTCAAGGTCCGCTTTACAAATTTTCAAGTAGTCTTTTTATTTGCCGTATCCAAGCTAAAATGCTCAACGTTCTGTAGGTGCACTTGACGTTAGCGCCGTCATTTCTGTATGTTACCGCTCGAGACAGAGACGTTATTGTGAATGAGCGACAAAACAGAGATCCTATTTGTGTAGGGATGTTTCTCTCTGTTGGATAAATGTTTATGTCTACAATAGTCGGCAATGGAATACATTGTCAACCATTTCACTTTTCAAAACCGCTGCTGTTACCCCTACGCTGAAAAAACATGGTGCTGACCCCAACAACTTTGACAACCTCCGCCCCATCTCCAATCTTCCATTTATTTCAAAAATCCTTGAAAAAACTGTTGCTGCTCAACTCCACTCGCACCTGTCCCTCCACTCTCTCTATGAGCCCTTTCAGTCTGGTTTCCGCCCCCGCCACAGCACAGAGACTGCCCTAATCCGTATTGTAAATGATCTCCTCATAGCATCTGACTCCGGTTTAGTCTCCATCCTCATCCTCCTAGACTTGAGCGCTGCCTTCGACACAATCTCTCACCCTATCCTCCTCAATAGACTCTCCTCCATTGGTCTCACCCATACTCCCCTCAGTTGGTTCCATTCCTACCTCACTGGCCGCACTCAGTTTGTCCAGCTGAAATCCTTCACCTCAAAGCCCTCCCTAGTCACCACAGGTGTTACCCAGGGATCTGTCCTAGGTCCTCTTCTCTTCATCGTCTACCTCTTGCCTCTTGGTCATATCCTCTGCAAATTTAATATCCACTTTCACTGCTTTGCTGATGACACCCAACTCTACCTCTCCTGCAAACCAAACTCCATACTCCCACCTCCCTCCCTCACCTCTTGCCTTTCCGAACTCAAAACATGGTTCACAACAAACTTTCTTAAATTAAATGCCAATAAAACAGAATTCCTCCTTCTTGGCACCAAATCCACTTTATCCAAAGTAAACAATTTCTCTCTCAACATCGACAGCTCCTTAGTGTCCCCCTCCCCCCAGGTCAAGAGTCTGGGTGTCATCCTGGATAGCATGCTTACCTTCCACTCACATATCAACACCATCACCCGCACTGCTTATTTCCACCTCCGCAATATTACCAGACTCCGCCCTTCCCTCACCCCCCGCACCACTGCAATTCTCGTCCACAGTCTTGTCACATCCCGCCTTGACTACTGCAATGCTCTCCTCTTCGGCCTTCCTCAAAAGTCCCTCCATAAAATTCAGCTGGTTCAAAACGC
The DNA here is from genome assembly GCF_059441175.1 of Urocampus carinirostris. NCBI lineage: Eukaryota > Metazoa > Chordata > Actinopteri > Syngnathiformes > Syngnathidae > Urocampus > Urocampus carinirostris. The sequence goes on from NC_142359.1 coordinate 34,484,329, forward strand.
CTCTGCTCGCATCATCACAAAAACATCTTCCCAGCAGCACATCACCCCCGTTCTCCAACAGCTACACTGGCTTCCTATTCAGCATCGCATCAGCTACAAACTGATCCTATATACATATATGTCCATTCACAACCTGGCTCCTCCTTACCTGTCCGACCTTCTCCAGGTGCACGTCCCCACTCGCTCCCTCAGATCCTCGTCCTCCCTCCGACTGTCAGTGCCCCCTGCCCATCTGAGCACCATGGGAGCCAGAGCCTTCAGTTGCGCTGCTCCCAAGCTTTGGAACAATCTACCTCCGGACCTCCAAAACTGCACACCTCTCTCCACTTTTAAGTCCCGTCTAAAAACACACCTGTTCAGGACTGCCTACAACACATAGCTTCTCCATTTCCTATGTTTTTATGATTTTATGTCTTGTTTTTATTTATTATTTCCCTTACAACTTTTTAAATTGTATTTTTTTTCTTTGTCTGTACAGTGTCCTTGGGTGGCCTGAAAGGCGCTTTTAAATAAAATGCATTATTATTATTATCATTATTTCTATAATCAATCTTTGTCAACAATGTTGATCAGGTCCAGGTTTGCCCGTTGAACCTCTGTTTACAGAATGAGTATAACAATTGTCGACTAGGGATTTGAGAAGCTATGTCCAAAGCCCAGGGGCCAGTTACGGTCCGTAATCACATTTTACTGGCCGCGGCGTCTGTCAAAAAAATTGATAATATGTGGCCTGCCAGTAATGTTGACCGCAGTATAAAATAAATTTGTATAAAAAAATATATATATATTTTTTTTACCATTTCACCAGATGATAGCAGTAGCCCTTCGGCCACCATGCCCTTGGCTTTCTGTGATGATTTTAGCTCAACCAATTTCTGACATGGTGACTGTAAATAGAAAAAGTAATGTTGAGGGACTGTGAGGGCCGCCGCTTCGAGGAGAAGTGTATATTGGAGTATTTTTCACCGAATTCTGAAACAACTGCAACTGCCTAATTCGCCTAAAGACTGTGGCTGTTTATAAAAAATATAATATGAGGCAAAAACATATAACAAGAGGCGCTGTCGGACGAAAGATGCTGACTACAAAAAGCTAACTGGACCGACTACTGTGAAAAGGTGAAGCTGCTGGAAGGTATTTTAATGGTACAGCAGCACTTTTTCACAAGACCACGCGAGTCCATTGAAAATGCTACAAAGGCGAGCCACGAGGTCGCGACGCTGATCGCCAAGCTCTACAAACCTTTTACAGAAGGTGAATTACTATAAGTCTGTTCAAAGAATGGCAGATGGCCCTCACACATTTTTAGCTTACCAAATCGCTTCCTAAAAAGTTTCGACACCCCTAGTTTAGTCCTTTATCTCGTGTTTAACAGGCATTCTATTGCATATGGTGGGTGAATCTGTAGCCAAGAGCTTCTTAGTATAGTCTAGGGGATGAATAAAATATCTATCTATCTATCTATCTATCTATCTATCTATCTATCTATCTATCTATCTATCTATCTATCTTCGGTTAGCTGTATGTGCTCTATTCATGAAGAGTTTGGGCTTTCTGTAAAATAGCGCCTTTGGTGTGATACCTGGTGACAAACAAACAACAACGTTGACTAAGTGTTGCAGCCCTAAAATGGTTAATGTTTTTCGGGTTTCAACTGTTAGTTACGGCCAACTGAAGGCCGATTTTGCCACAATCATTTTGTTGACCAGAGAAAAGCAACTATCTCAAGAATAGATGTTTGTCTTCAATAAATGTGCTCTCTAGGAAATGAGTCCGGCGCCCCAACGGACACGGTCCACGGTGACAGCGAGGCCTCTGTGCGACTTCCTTTCCCAAGCCAGCAGACGCCATCAGTACCCGGCGGGCAAAAGAATTGCCGCTGGCGTCATGTCGCGTTGAGGCGCACGTGTCCGGTGTTGCAGCCTGGCCGGCACGCCAACAAGGCTTGGCTCTGTTGCGCCTTGCTCTTAGTGAAAAGCAGTCTGTGCCAATGCCCTGAGGCTTCGTCGGCTGACGAAACCCTACACGCTCATACTCCAGCAGAACGGTTGAAATCTGCAGGGTAAGGTAGTCCAAGGCCAGAAGCCGCACATGGACTTTTATTAAACTAAAGAAATTACATGAGGCAGACCTCAAATTAGAGGTAAGATCTTATGCAGGATTTGAGCTCGACCCGAGCCCAACCAGAAATTCAGGCCTAGAATGACAATCATTTTGTTTGGGCCGGGCCGGGCCAGGTTTTTCTTTTATGCTGACATTTTTCTTTTTAAATCATCCACGCTGTGGTGTGATTGAATGTAAGTATTGGGATCTGGCAAATTCGGCCAAAAACACCCCTGCTTCTATTTCCTCTTCATAAATAAAATATGAAAACTAGGCAAACTACGGCCTGCTGGCCGAATCGGGCCCACTAACGGTTTTAATCCAGCCAAGAGACAAGCTGAGAGAGGCACATGAGAAAATGAGCCGCAACAACAAACAACGACCTGCAGTTAAATATGTCCACTGGATGTCGCCAAAACTAAGTGCCACTCCCAAAGCTGTTTTTATTGACCACCATTTATCAACTTAAGAACATTAAAGGAAAATAAAAAATATTCCAATGTAATTTTGATTAAAATAGAAGTCATGGATGCGCTGTTTCAGGAAATACAATAGCACTCACTTCGATTAAAAATTACACAATTAAAAACAGCACCCAGATGTATCTAGCTAAACGTATATATAAATCCCGATATGCGTGCGAGTGTGTTCGTATATGGCATATAGATTTCAAAACAGCTGAACCGATTTTCGTGAAAATTTACATTGTTGTACTTTAGGTTCCTAGTACGCTAGTGTTTTTAACTAGGTTTCGTGTCAAGGCACCCCCAATAAATAACAACACCAACGATAAATATCTGCTTTCGGGTACAACTAGCTCTGGAGCTGCATGCAGCAATGTGGCTCTTTGGCACTCCCTGGTGGCTCTCTGGCACTTTTCCAACAAACCACGGCCACAACAACCTCGCCCAAGTAGAATGCCCGGCAACACCAAGTCCGGGCCATTATGCTTGTTTGCAAAATTTTAAAGAAGCTTTAGCTCCTTTCTAAAATAGATATTAAATCTAACAGAAAAGTTCCTGAATTCAGGTAAATATTTTCATTTTTAAAAAGCAGTAAAGGACTTTTAAATCATTACATCAATCAAATGATATAATGCCAACATATATGCAAAAAATAAAAGTGCCTGTACTACTAAAAAAAAAGAAGTTGATGTAGTATTCTGTTACACTTTGTATGTGCCCATATAACTATATCATTTATTATGTTCATGGCCAACATTCAAAATGCTGGCTCCATTTTTCCGCACTGGCTTTTTAAAATCAAATTTATTTGTCAAGATACTACATTTCTTGCAACTAAACACTTCTGAAGTAGTTCCCTTTTCTATGCAAATGATCAAGGTTGTAAAGTAGCCAAGTCAAAGTCCATATCTAAATCTAATTGAGATCCTCCGGTGTGACTTTTAACAGGAAGTTTATGCTAGAAAACCATTTTGCAAAGAAGAGTGGGGTAAAATTCCCCCACAGGGTTGTGAAAGACGTATAACCAATTATCGTGAGCGTTTGATTTCTGTATCTGGTGCCAAAGGTGGCCCAACTCGCTGTATGGTTTAGGGGGGAATTATTTTTTTACATAGGGCCAGATTTTTTTCTGTGCCCTAATAAATAAAATCAACACTTCAAAACTGCTTTTTGTATTTCCTTTGAGTTGTCTTTTTGTGATATTGAAATTGCTTTGATGATCTGAAACCTTGGAGAGTGATACATTTGCGAAAAAACCCCACAGAATTCAGGAAGGGGCACTGTATAAGGCTCACTTGACTATAAGGTGCATGGAATTATGAAACTAGAGGAAGAGCTACTGTATTTATTCATGTATAACTGACATTTACGGTATACATTAATGCATTGATTGATCTCTCGTACATGTCACTGACCAAAATTGCAAAAAATTCAAACTAAACCTAACGATACCAATCGACTACACCGCTAGTGATACAGGTGATATACGAAAAGGCGTTCGATTTTCTATCATTAGCACTATATTTTTACTCACGATCCATCACACTATAGTATGACATCAAACCTTGTGAAGTAACGCACACACATAAACAAATGCATACAGGTTAAATGGCCGGTTCAAAATGTCCCTAGGTGTGAAAGAGCGAGTGAGTCATCTGTCTCTGTGTGCCCTGCGACTGGCTGGCAACCAGTTCAGGGTGTCCCCTGCCCACTGCCCGAAGATAGCTGAGATGGGCTCAAGCAGCCCCGCAACCCTGCTGAGGATAAGCGGGGCAGATAATGGATAGCTAAATATATACTGTATATACAGGGTTGGGTAGGGTTACTTTAACTGGATTACTTTCAATTGCTTTTGGATAACTCCAATACCAAATATGTTAATAAAAGACTAAAGAAACTAAATATGAATAAAATTACTAAATTTTCTGCAGGCTTGGGGAGTAACGGAATACATGGAATGGCAAAAATGATGTTGGCAAGCTGTTTGGATTTATTTTCATTTTGTTTCTGTTGCATTTTGTGTTAGTTTTGCCGGAGATCGAAAAGCCAGGAGAGAAAGCTTACCACGTGTTGTGAGTCATCATTTTATTCCTATTTAGTTTCTTTTGTCTTTTATTAGCATATTTGGTATTGGAGTAATCCAAAAGTAATTGAAAGTAATCCAGTTAAAGTAACCCTACCCAACCCTTTATTTATATATATATATATATATATATATATATATATATATATATATATTAAATCTAGTATTTTAAGTGTAATCGTAATGACGGAGTAAAACATGGAATGAGTGTCAGCAGGTATACAAATGATCAATTAATAGGGGGCCCCAAATCTAGGGCCCCATAAGAACTTGGGCCTGCCCGGTATATAAACACTGTATTCATTTACAACCGTATTCGCCGTATTTTGTGGTATATAAGGCGGTCCGGGTTGTAAAGAGCAATTCCAAATTCCTGGCTAATTTGGGTATTTAAGTAAGACTTATAGTCTCAAAAATACAATGTATATTGTTTCAAATGTTCGAAAATGAAACTTTTTTGGGGGGAAGGAGGAGGGACAGGGGCTCAAACACCACCTTGTGTCTATCTGCGCACAACAAATTTGATCTCCCTTACCTGGGTCTCTGACAAGTTGAGCTGGCGGGCCAGTTCAGTGCGCTCCCGGCCCACTACGTACTGACAACGCTGGAACTCCACCTCTAGCCGGTACAGTTGCTCGGCCGTGAAGGAAGTCCGGGTACGCTTGGGCCGATCCAGGTCCAGTCCCTTGGGTAGCACGATTTCCCGGATGGTTCCTTTAGCGTCTGTAGCAATTGGGAGGAGGAGGATGGTGACGTGACCGAGAGTATTCAAATTGCTTTGAATGGTTTAAAAAAAAACATCTTTGGAAATGAATCTTAATAATTAGTTAGTTACTCGTAGCAGGGGCAATTTTAGGTTGAGAGTTTTGGGTTTCTTGATCACCAGAGTGTCTCAATGGTTAAAAAAAATGTTTTTTATTTCCCATAGATTAGGATCATTCAACAATGTTCAGGACTGTCACTTCCTATTTGCGAACATCGCATTACGTGTTGTGGTTAAAAGAAACAATATTACTACGCCATGCCCAGTTTTACTCATTTATTTCTAAAAGAGTACACCGGTTACCAGTTCTTCCAAAAAGTAACTGAGTTAGTTAGTGAAATACTCTAAAGTAAAATTAACTAGATACCAGGGAAAGCAACTATTTACATAACTTTAAAAAGTTGACACTAGCCGAGTGAAGAGGACCGGGGAGGGAGGGCCAGACCGGTGCTAGGAATCAAATGGCATGAACCATTTCAGGGCAGTGGAGTATTTCCGATGCTGCGTTGTTCACGTTTTTGTTTTGTTTTACTTTTTTTTTACATTTTTAACAGATTTTTTTATCATATTTAAGCATATCCTGTCCTTTATTATGGATAATAGCGTTTTAAGAATGCTATAATGTTTCGGGGTGGTTAGGTTGAATCTGATAGGGCTTGAGCACCTCGGAAAAACCGGCTGGTTATGCCCATGGGAAAAACACTATTACTACGCCATGCCCAGTTTTTACTCATTACATATTCATTTCTAATAGAGTGCGCACACACATACACATTCATAAGAAACAGGAGACAATGATCCATTATGGGCAAGACACTGAATTCCTAATGACCCGATAGTGGCCAAGGGCATGCTTTTGCAAAGATAGAATTGGGTAATTTCCAAGGTCTCACGGCACACTAGAGTGCCCCGGCACACTGGTTAATAAACACTGGCTCAGACAAATGCAACATTTCAGCTGGGCTCATAATTGTTGTATTCAAATTCAATGCTAAAATGAGGACCAATATTTGTTAATAATATCAAAGTCATGGTATTGGGTGGTAAAATAGTAGTTCAACCTAACCACTCTATAACACACTTTTACCATAACACACACATATTTTATTTAGTCTTTCATCATATTTAAGGCCCCAGGGTGTAATATTTGACCACTAGATGACACTAACCGAAAACAGGGGGGCCACAGCATGCAACAAAATGGCAGACAAACATGGCGGCGACTTAAGTAGGGATTACCCCATGTAAAACAAATACAAATGTATCGACATATGATTTTATTTCTTTTTTATACATAAAAAGTAACATTGGTATGATATTTCATGTATTTTTCATAGTATTTCAATCAATGTCAAATGGTCTCTCAGGAACCGTCCTCTCGAGGTTCAGATCCTACCTCTCAGATAGGACGCACTGTGTTAAATATGGTTAAATGACATCTGAGCCCTTTAATGCTACCTGCGGTGTTCCACAGGGTTCAGTGCTTGGCCCCCTTCTTTTCGCATTTACATGCTTCCATTAGGTGATATTATTCGCAAGTACAATATCAGCTTCCACTGCTACGCAGACGACACTCAACTATATCTTCCGTTGGAGGAATCTCCCACACTAAACTGTGGAAATTTAGAGGCCTGCCTCATTGAGATAAAAGAGTGGATGTCACTCAATTTCTTGCGTCTTAACTCTGAAAAGACCGAAATGTTAGTCATTGGTCCATCTAAATGCCGTGACTTATTCTCAAAAACTCCTGTGAACATTGACAAATGTCACATTACACAGAGTGACTCAGTTAAAAATTTAGGTGTCATATTTGACCCTGATCTATCCTTTGAAATGCATGTAAAGAAAATTACTAGAACCGCTTTCTTCCATCTTCGTAACATTGCTAAAATCCGTTCAATACTGTCTCAGTCGGATGCGGAAATTATAATTCATGCATTCGTTACCTCCCGTCTCGATTACTGTAATGCACTACTCTCTGGTCTCCCGAAGTCTAGAATCAAGTCTCTTCAGCTGGTACAAAATGCCGCAGCGAGGCTTTTAACTAGGACAAAAAAGTACGATCACTTAACAACGATTTTGGCTAACCTGCATTGGCTCCCTGTTAGCCTTAGATGTGATTTCAAGGTTCTCTTAGTATTAAACAAAATCATACATGGACTTGCTCCCTCTTATCTTTCAGATCTGATCTGCCCCTATGTCCCGGTCCGAAGCCTACGATCTGAGAGTGCCGGTCTTCTGGTGATCTCAAGAGCAAAGAAGTGTTCTGCTGGTTCGAGAGCGTTCTCCATCCGGGCACCGGTGCTGTGGAATGCTCTTCCCCCTGAGATCCGATCTGCAACCTCAGTGGAAATGTTTAAATCTAAACTTAAAACTCACTTCTACTCCATAGCATATGAATAACCTACTCTTCTCGTCGGCTGAAAAATAGTCTGTGTAATATAGTGTAATAATCTGTGAAGCCCTTTGAGACTCTTCGTGATTTAGGGCTATACAAATAAAAATGACTTGACTTGACAATGTTTTGTTGATTTTACTGAATAAAAGTTTTTGTACAACTAGGAGGCACTAAATATTACACACAGTCCATAAAAGCCTAACCTGTCTTTTATTAAGGATAATAGAGTTTTAAAAATGCTATATTTTTTGGGTTTGGTTGGGTTGAATATAAGGTTGCCTGAGAACCCCCCAAAACGGGCTGGTTTCGCCCATGACTCGTTGTATAAATGACTGTAATTGTAACATTCTTAGTTTGTGGAGCTGTATTGATTCCCAACAATTACTTTTTATACACAGAATGATTTATTTTTAACTTAGTGAATACTATTTTCAAGGCTACAACATAAGTCAGTGTGTTTTTTGATGAACAATAAAGATTATTGCTATTATATCTGGTCATGTGCCTACTAAAATGACAACATATTGTGTGCATGTGAAGTGACTAATACATGTAATAATCAACTATACCTAATGTTATTGTAGTATTACTTTTTATTTTTAACACTCGACTAAAATCAATTTTATTTGTAAAGCCCTTTAAAAAAGCCACAGCTGAAGACAAAGTGCTGTACACAAATAAAACCTATTTAACAAAATAAAAACATAAAATGACCATGAAATAATAAAAACTCTTAAGAAGTATAGAAAACAATAAAACAAACGCTCAGGTTGGGTCAAAAGCCAAGAAATAAATATAATATAATATAATATAATATAATATAATATAATATAATATAATATAATATAATTGTCATGAATCACAACAGGAAGAAAACCCAAATGCGTGACGTTTCTCACACAAGCTTTTATTTTACGGGAAATGGGGCAGTCATGCAAGTTTAACCCAAACGCCGGTGATTTGGCGATTGTTGGGCGGAAGATGTAAGGCAGCAGACTGGAGTGGAATGACAGGAACCCAGAGGCCGACGAGATCGATACCAATTGCTCGAGCAGATATCAGACAGATGGAGCGATACCGGACAGGACAGGACAGACAGGATTTATATCAAAACTGGATCTTAAAATTAAACAGGGCAAACTAGACGGGAACGAAATTGGAGATCGATATTAAACAGGACTAAACAGACGGGAACAATATCGTTCAGGAAACACAGGCAAGGAACCGGACAGAGTCAAAACCCACGTCTTGCAGGGCAGAGGTTCATTGACAGACTGACAAAGGGTGAGTGAGAACACTGAGCTTAAATAGAAGGGAAGCCAATCTGTCAACGAGCCGCAGCTGGCACCACACGGGCGGGGCAAATTGAGTGCCATGGCAGCCGTGAAAATAATATAATATAATATAATATAATATAATATAATATAATGATACACAATACAGTGCTGGATGTGTTCTTATACTTTTTATCTCATAATTCTGCCGCCCTGTCCATGTCCAGTCTCAAAACCCATTTTCAGACTCTCCTATGCATCGTAAAGTATCTCACAGGGTCCCTCCTTTTTACTGTACTTTGTTTTTATTTTCTGTATTTATTGTTTGTCTTATTTATTTTTTATTTTTGTTTTTATCGAAATCACATTTTTATTCTGTGTAAGGCAACCTTGGGTGACCAAGAATGCGCTTTGGAATCAAACGTGTTATGATTGTTCTTATTTTACAAAAACATTTGGAAATAATGGAGTTGTGCCAAATTGTTCACCAATAGTTAATGACCTCAATATTTTCATTAAATTTCAAAGGCGGAATTAAAAAACAATTGTCTTGAAATTGACAAAAAGTAAAAGAAACTAATGAAACTAGTCAATTTGTGTTAATAATAAAATCCTAACGCTTGTTTTAAGCTTAATAGTGTGTACAAAGTATTATTATTTTTATGCATATATTTACATATCATGCTACTTATTGTGTTTTTCATGGCTGCCAAATTTTATTGCATAAAACTGTGAAAGTTTATACCTTGTGAATTATTTGGGAAGTTTTGCGGCTACTAAATGTTATTAAACTTCTTTTCAATGCACTATTGTTACAATTTTTTCTTTCTTTTTCTTTTTGTATTATCATAACTTAGTTCAGTCGCTAAGCATTACTTTGTAAATCGGTTTGCCTATTTATACTGATGTCTTTTATCTTTTTCTCTTTTAAGTCTTTATTCCATGTTTACCCTTTCTAATCGCATTGCATACAATGTTTCACAACTTTCAGGTCAATAGCAATAAAGACAATTCATTTTCATTCAATTTAGATGAAGTTAATTACATATGTTTTGCATTTAAATTGTGTTATTTAAATATAAATATTAGTATTGTTATCCGGATCAAAATGTATTTATATAGCACTTTACAGACATTGGAATACAACTCGAAGTGCTGTTTAAAAAAATGAATTTATTCAATAAGATAACACTAGTACATATGGGAAAAAAGGACCAATATTTTTATAAGAAAGAAATTTGCAGCACACATCACATCACACAGAGTGACTCAGTTAAAAATGTAGGTGTCATATTTGACCCCGATCTGTCCTTTCAAACACACGTGAAGAAAATTACTAGAACCGCTTTCTTCCATCTTCGCAACATTGCTAAAATTTGTCCTATGCTGTCTCAGTAGGATGCGGAGATTATAATTTACGCAATGGTTACCTCCCGTCTCGATTACTGTAATGCACTACTCTCCGGTCTCCCGAAATCCAGAATCAAGCGCCTTCAGCTGGTACAAAATGCTGCAGCGAGGCTTTTAACTAGGACAAGAAAGTCCGATCACATTACGCCGATTTTGGCCAACCTGCATTGGCTCCCTGTTAGCCTAAGATGTGATTTCAAGGTTCTCTTGGTATTATACAAAATCATACATGGACTTGATCCCTCATATCTTTCAGATTTGATTTCCCCCTATGTTCCGGTCCGAAGCCTTCGTTCTGAAAGCACTGGCCTACTGGTGATCCCAAGAGCCAAGAAGTGTTTCGCAGGTTTGAGAGCGTTCTCCATCCGGGCACCGGTGCTGTGGAATGCTCTTCCACTGAGATCCGATCTGCAACCTCAGTGGAAATGTTTAAATCTAAGCTTAAAACACACATCTACTCTATAGCATATGAATAACCTATATTTTTTGTTTACAATATCTCTGTACTATTTGTACTTGCAACATCCATTGCAGCCTGGTCATCCTGAAAGGGGGATTACCACATGTGTGGTCCCTTCTCAAGGTTTCTTCATTTTCCTCACGTTGAGGTTTTTGAGTTTTTCCTTGCCCTCATGTTGGTTTCAGATCATGAGATGGTGTAATAATAGTCTGAAATAATAGTCCGTGCAATAACTTGTGCAGCCCTATGAGACTCTTTGTGATAAAGGGCTATACAAAGAAAAATGACTTGACTTGACTTGAATGAGCGAGTGAGTTGTCTGTCTCTGTGTGCCCTGCGATTGCCTGGCAACCAGTTCAGGGTGTCGCCTGCCCACTGCCCGAAGATAGCTGGGATTGGCTCAGGCACCCCTGCAACCCTAATGAGGATAAGCGGTGCAGATAATGGATGGATGAATTGAATTGAATTGAATTGTCTTTATTGTCATCCATATCAACATTGTGCAATATTGTATGCAACAAGATTAAACATGGCACTCCATGGTAAAATGTAATAAAGCAGGGGTGTCCAAACTTTTTAGAAAGAGCTCCAGACTTCTTAAGCTGAAAATATGTGAGGGCTGACCATTCAGCCTGGTATTCTTCAAACAGTATTTAACAATTTCATTCTCCATTAAAGGTTTGCAGAGCTTGGCGATCAGTTTCGCGACCTGTTTGCTCGCCTTTGTAGCATTTTCATTTAACTCGCAGAGTCTTGTGAAAAAGCGCTGCTGTGCCGTTAGGGCTTCCAGGTGCTTCACCTTTTCGCAGCGTTCGTTTCCGGTAGGTTTTTTTTGTAATCACCATGTTTCGTCTGGCAGTGCCTCTTGATAGTTTAATGGCCACAGTCTCTTGACAAATTAGGTAGACTGATTTTTTTGGATTCCGGTGGGGAAAAAAAAGACTCCAATTTCCACATGAAACGTCGCAGTCAACTTTCATTTTTTTTTTCTAAAGTCACCATGTTGGAAATGGGGTGGGATAAAGTTTTCACAGAAGGCGCGGGCAAGATGGCCGAAGGGCTACTGCCGTCACGTGGTGAAATGGTGATTTATTTATTTTTTGACACAAATTTATTTATTGCTGCGGTCAACATTACTGGCGGCCCACATATTCATAATTTTACGACAAAGACGGCGGGCCAGTGCAAATTTGATCACAGGGCGTAACGGGCCCCCAGGCTGGACTTTGAAAAGAAAAATGATAAGACTATCAGGACAAAAAGGAAAGAAATGATAATAATTACAAAGTATTGTAAGTATGTATATATCCCCCTGGTGGGAGGAGGCTTGAGTCAAGAACACACTCACGTTTTTTAATTCAAGGTAATTCTTAGAAAAACTCATAGTAATAATAATAATGATAATAATAATAATAATGCAATGAAAAATAATATTGCATTGGAACAATAGTGATGAGAGGGAAAACAATGTTATTGTTTTTGACAATCTTTGGTAATAAGAATTATTATTATTATCCTCGTCGCTAGTTGTTTTGGGGCCTGGTTGGGGGCGGATACGCGCACAAATCTCATTTATTGTTTCCGGATGTCCTTGTTGGTTCACGCTAATCATCTTTATTGTTTGTTTTACTGCACGCACGCGCATGCACGCATTTGTCGCCCAGGAATAAGCGAGCGTTTGGGGCTCATTGTGTTGGAGCGAGTCGCAGAAAAGAGACGCGCTCTTTGTCGCCACCTTAAAACTCATCAAATATAGAAAGCGTTCGCACCAAAATCCATACTAGCCTCTAAATTAAATATGACTGAAGCAAAAGAGCTCAAATGAGTCTATAAAAAGATAAAACGGGAAAATATAGAAAAATAAGAAAATAACCGTCAAGCCGCTCGTCTGCTTATAAATTTAAGGACACTGGATTTGAATAAACTTCAGCTTCGAAACCGTCAACTAGTATATTTATATACATTTATAATATTGCTCCTTTTTTGCACTTCAACAGCAAACGTCTGGAGTATTATTATTGTAGTATATCTCCAGTATTTTTGTAGTATCACTGTAATTGTATTTTTGTGGTGCTATTTCTTTTTTCCTTTCGGAATTAAAGCAAATTTAAAGCATGATTTTATTTTTAGTTCTGTAGTATTTCTGTAGATTTTTGTAGTATTTGTGAAGTCTTATGTTTGTAGTATTTCTCTGTTTATGGTAGTTTTACTGGAGTCTTAATTTTGTTGTATTTCTTTCGTAATTTGTAGTATTACTGTACATAAATCCATGTAGTTGTATTTTTGAATTTCATTGGTAGTATTTCTGTAGTAATATTTTGAATTGATATTATCACTGTAATACAATTGTTGTAGCATTTGTGTAGTAATTTATTTTCTTTTCAAAATTAAAGCAAATTAATATATAAAAGTTCGTTTTTAAGTACTAAATGTTGTATCTTATTTTGTTGTAATTCTGGAGAGGTATTCTTGTACTATTTCGGGAGTTGTATTTTTGTAGTAGATTTTTTATAGTATTTCTGTAGTATTTTTGCAGCATTACTCTAGTTGTATTTCTGTGGAATTATTTTTATACTATTTCTGTTGTAGGGTTATTGTAGATTTTTTGCTGAAGTATTTGTTTAGTTTTCTTGTATTTCTGCAGTAGCATTCTTGTAGTATTCTTGTAGTATTCTGTAGTAGTATTTTTACAGGAATCTTGTAGTATTTCTGCAGTAGTATTTTCGTAGCATTTTTTGATAAATAAATAAGAAAGACACTGAAAGAATTGTGTTGTTTAATTGGTAAATCAACTTGTTTACACAAGGTTGTATTTTACATAGTCTGTCTCGCTGAGAGTAAATGGGTGCTGTGCTGTGTTTGTAAGGTTCATTATTGCCTAATAAGAGCAATTGCAATCATTAATTTTAGGGCGTATGCTGGTAAAAAAACTGATGGAAATTTAAAATATTTGGCACCCTTTTTCATTTTAACAGCAGTCGTTCCCTCAAAAATTGAAAGATGTTGCTTGACCGGGTCACGGCTTTGGCTTGTAATTATTCTGTTTATTTTTCTATATATAGCCTACATCAGTGCTCGTAGAAAAAAAAATAAAAGAACGAAAGCGAGTTCGCTGAACTCTCTGTGACCTCCCCTCTCTTACCTCGGGCATTAAAGGAAAAGTCAAACAAATCCTGTGTAGAGGACGCACACTGGCTGCAAGCCGTTCTTAACAAAACGACTTTCAAAATGTCTTAATTCCACAATAAAAAACAAATACACGTTTGACGTGAGGCCTTATTATCACCACACACTCACGAAAACACGCATACACTTACATACAAAGACGTATTTGTATAACTTGAACGTATATTGCATTTCACTATTTTTTTCATCTTGTTTCGCGCATACGCATTCCGTTCAGGATTGCATGAAACATAACGATTATTATTTGTCGATACAATGATTGCAAATACTATCACTACATTAAACAAATGTTAATTAAAAAATAACATTTTAGATATTAGATCTTAGAGATCTTAGATTTACATCCTTAACTTTATTTTGTTGTTATTTCGCCTCTTGTTGTTGCCAATAAAACCATGGGAAAAAAATATTTTATTATATTATTGCATGAAATCGGAAATAAAATATTCATATACAACTTAAATAATAATAGTAATTTTTATTATTATATAGTTTAATTTTTAGTACTATACATTTTACATTCATATTACATCCCTGTATTAATTTTATTTTTATAGTATGTTGTACGTGTAGTGATAGTGATCATTTGTTTTATGGTAATAATTAAATTACTCATTGGTGGCCTATTGCACTTGTTCAATAAATACATTCTTATTTAGGCCCTACTACTGCTATTGTAATAAATATTTTTGATTATTATTATGCACACTATCATTATTCTCACTGTAATGAGTATTTTGATAACTTATTTTATATTCACATATATCTTTATTATTTTACTACTATAATAATTATGCTATTATTGTGATTTTGAATATTAACCTGCGATGGTGATAATTACTGCTTCTATGTGATTACAATCGTGAATTATGTTTACTATGACGATAATTATTCTATACTCATTTTTTTGTGGGTGATTATTATCAGGATTATACGCTTACGATTACGATTATTATTACTATACCAATACCATATCCCCGTATTCTATTTTTTAATCATTTCATTGTGTTTACGCCGTGTAACAATTTTTGTACGGCAAAAGTATACCTATACGAAAAATAAACAACACTGAATTTCCTAAAAGCGGGGAAAGAACTATGCTGAAATAATTGGTGGTGATGTTTATTTAGAAAATAAAATAATATCATTCACACAAATCATCTTTATTTTTATCCTACACACTTACTCTTTCTGTGAGCAAATAGGTCCCGCTTTGTGGTTTTTAAGGTTTATTATGGCTTAATAAGGGAACATGCGATCAAAAATAAGGGGAACAATTGGCTGAGGTTACTACTCGTAATCATAATACTCGCTGATGACGAAGAAGGTTCGGTACTGAAAAGGTCCTCGAATCCACTCACCCCTGACCAGAATCCTTCTGCAGTACTCTGGGTCCACCCCTAAAAGTTTGTCGTGGGCATCTTCCCCAGAAGACGTCGGCGTGGAAGCGGACGTCCCTGGTGTGTCGGAGGCGCTGTGGAGCGGAGAGCGGCACTTGGCGTCCTGCAACGGCATCGAAACCAGCATCGGTCCACCGCGGCGGGGGCTCCCGTCGCCCTGCACCGCGGCCTGCTCGAACATAACGGAAGGTTCCTAATTCTTCTTCTTCTCCTCCTGATGCTTTTGGAAGGGTGCGGGGGGCATGCCCCCGCTCCACTCCCTCAAGCGCAGAGAATTGAATGGATGAGCAAAAAAACAGGGGGACTCAAAGCAAAGGTGGCACAGCGGAGTTCAGGTGTGCCGCTGGCATATGGCCAAATCTGATTGGGGAGTAATCTAGTCCTGCAAGACTAAGAAAACGAGGGGTGACCAAGGAAATCAGGTGCGGCCGGGGGGCGGGGGTCAAGGAAGGAATGATGGGATAGTAGAGGGCACCACTTGCACACTCACACACACACAGGCGAGCGAGCGGAGGACGCCCAAGCAAACTTTAGGACTGCAACGGTTATGACATGACTCGCAATAGAAGCGTACTGGCCACGCGTCCACCCAATTTTCCCCGTTCGGTTGTCAAAAGCCTTAGTTGTGACGTCACGTCCGGTTGTCACCCAATTGGAGGCGTGAGGACACCTGGTAGGCCTCGGAGGCGGAACTCCAGATCGGGTCCGACGGGGAATCCCCGCCTAGGCTCGCTAGCCCCGCCAAGCCTCGCCTAGCCCCGCCCTATACTACAAACCGACCGCTATCATGAGACTGTACCATTTACACAACAGAAGGGGTGGTCAAATTTTTGATTTGTGGACTGCATAAGCTTCAGAAATTTGGCTGGTCCTAGAATACATCCAATTTATCTCCCTTTAATTTATGAATAAATATATTCACCTGCGACTTACTGTGGGATTTTTGTTCCTGCTATATATTTTTGCACTTCTTCTCATTGCACCATTCTTATG